>NC_048300.1:153012075-153387028 GCF_013100865.1 Trachemys scripta elegans | reverse complement strand
AAAAAGAACAGGAGTACTTGTGGCACCTTAGAGACTAACAAATTTATTAGAGCATAAGCTTTCGTGGGCTACAGCCCACTTCTTCGGTAGCCCACGAAAGCTTATGCTCTAATAAATTTGTTAGTCTCTAAGGTGCCACAAGTACTCCTGTTCTTTTTGAGGATACAGACTAACACGGCTGCTACCCTGAAACCTGTCATTATGCAAGTTTCAGTTTGGTAGCTGTGACTGGAGATGGTTCCTATTTCCAACAAAGGCTATTCCTTTTGATATACAAGCAGATGATTAAGAAGAGCACAAGCTGTTTTCCTCAGATATTTTCCCAATGGAAGTTTATGTAGGCTGATCACAGGAATTCTTAAAGAAGAATATTATTGAATTATGAAACCTGTAAACGTGGTAAGCAATTACTTTTTCATATTAGAATGCTATCCTTGGGCAGTTGATTTGTGTTAAAAAAAAAAAAACTTATCTCCTTTTTAAATTAATTATTTCTTTAAAATGGTTTGCAAAATTCTTAGCACAATTCTAGCATCTTGTCTTTTTCCTTTATTTAATTTTAATATTGGCATGCTGTTTAAATTTGTGTTCTTGATTATATCTTATTTTTTTCTCAATGGGAGGGATTCCAGAAGATAAACACAAGGAAAATGTAACACGAACGATTTGCTAATGATAGATCCTAATCGGTATAATCCTAAATTAGAGGGATAAGATGTTATCTGCCTCATTCTCAAAAACTTGCAGGAGATGCAGATGACTATTTTGGGGTTGGAAACGATCAGCTGCTAAATACTCACAGTGGATAGCACACATTACCTATTATTATATAATGTAAGTACATCTAAACTTTAACACAATCACATTTTAGTGCAAATAAATGTTAGTATGTTAATTCCTAACCGATAACCACTTATTATCTTTTCCTCATCTAGAACTCGATTCAAAGCCTATGAAAATCAATAGAAAAACTCATATTGACTGCAGTGGATTTTGGATTGGGCCCCAAATGCCTAGAGTTATATGTATTATAAGGAGCGATACAATCCCAACAACAATAAACACACAAATTTTTTTACCGTTTCCCAGTTTAGAGTCAAATAAATTATTCAAGAACTTGTAAAAGTTTTTTACTTGACCATTGCTTTAGCTACAAATTCTTTCATCTAAGTCACTTTGAGATGAGCCCCTTTAAATAATTTGTTGCCTGCTGTATTAGGCAAGAGTTATGATGCTGCTGAGTGTTCTGGAAAGTCCGGTTTAGCTCCTGACACTCTAATAAATTATCTGTCCTTCCTCTTGGGTCTGTCCAGAAATTTGCTAGTGATCTGGGCTTAGAGATTTAGCACTTGGCCAAATCAGTCTTTTTCAGCTTGCTCACTCTCTTCAGCAGGTTCTCTTATTCTCTCCTCAATTGCTTTGTCCACAATACTGTTCATATGCCTTTTATCAAATATTCTGTGCCTGACCATAAAAACCAAGATAGCAAACTACAGGCCAATTTCCCCAACATACTAGACTAGCCCCTCCTCAAGGACAATAAATACTGTGCGAATATGCCAAGGACCTGTAAACAACTTTTAAAGATATATATACAGTTGATCTGGTTGGAAAATGGTAAATATTTTCCAAAAAAAAATATATATATATTCAAGAGAAATTAGTGTGTGTGTGTGTGGGGGGGGTTGGTTTGGGGTTTTTTGCAAATTGTCATTGAAATTTTCGTTTTGCTTGCCTTTTTTTCCAGTTTTTTTCAAACCAGAGAATTTCAAATGGAAAAAAAAATCACCAAGAAAAAGATAATTTTTCATCATTGTCATTAAAAAAAGTTTTCCCAGGAAATTTGTGACTACTTCTAATATATAGTATTAAACCATATATGCAAATACTTGGTTTGTGATTGACAAGGGTTAATAATTATAAACATAGTTATATTTATTTGAGAATCTGGGTTAACCAGGTTTATGTAGCAAACTTTTTCTTAAAATTCCGAGAAACAACTACAGAATAACAATTACTACTACAAGGCTTAGGCCTTGTTTGCAGGGGGAACTGCACCCAGGTTCAGACAGGTCAGATAGAATGTTTAAAGGAAAACTGTGTTCCAGCCAGAAGAGTGAGTCAAGAATCTGAACAGAGTTTGGGCAGTGCAATGATAGTCAGATGTTTTCTGCCATAGACAAGCTTATTCTCTAGACATGCTTAATGCCATTTTTTTCAGGGTCTTCAAAAGAAGCAAATCTCCACTGTCATTCTGTCAAAAATCATGTTAAAAACAAACATTTTCCATTAACCTCTGAGTTCACCAGGTAGTCAAGCTTTGGTCTACACAGAAATGCTGCAGACCTTTGTTTGAAAGAGTCATTTTTAAAGAAAGGGCTATAAAATGTGTATGTATGCACATGTGCATGCATGTGTTAGAATCAGAGTAGAAGGACATTTTACAACTATCAAAATGGCTTGTTAGCAAATATGTGAGTGTCTGTGTGTACAAATGTGTATATGGAACAAGGAGGGAGGATGTAGTAGGTGTCCATGCTGTAGCATCCCAAAATATTAAAATAAAAAACAACAGGTAAAGGGTCAGATATGTCTGTGCTGACACGTGATTGGTCTTATACCCACTTGTAGGACTAGTCTAGTAAGAATGATAACTTGCAGTTAGAAAGCATAGCATATTCCTCTTTTGATTGTCTCCTGCACTGATCTTGACTATTATTTTTCTGTTCCTACATTTTACCCTACTTCTCAAGCCTTTTGGTTTGGTCACAGAAGACAAACTATTTTTCATTCAGGACTCACTTTTGCTGAGAATTGACAGATCAGAACTCCAATCCACTAAGGTTATGATAAATTAATTGACTGGTCTTAGCACATCTCATTGCCAGTCTAACAGGATTTAGCATCGTCGTACTGCATCTGGCTATCAAGATCAAAAATGTCAAAGTTGTGTGCCTTACGGTTGCCAATTTTGGTTTATGTATTTCTGGAGATTTCATAACATGACATAAGCTTTAATTAAAAGTTAATTTTTAGGGCTGTTGATTAATTGCAGTTAACTCACACAATTGACTAAAAAAAGTATTCACAATGAAAACCAATCGCGATTAATCACACTTTTAAACAATGGAATTCCAATAGAAATTTATTAAATATTTTTGGATGGTTTTTCTACATTTTCAAATATATTGATTTCTATTACAACACAGAATACAAAGTGTACACTGCTCACTTTATATTATTATTTTGATTACAAACATTTGTACTGTAAAAATGATAAACAAAAGAAATAGTATTTTTCAGCTCTCCTCATACAAGTACTGTAGTGCAATCTCTTTATCGTGAAAATGTAACTTACAAATATAGATGTGGGGGGGTTGTACATAATTCTACACTTGTAAGTTCAACTTTCATGATAAAGAGATTGTACTGCAGTATTTGTATAAGGTGTATTGAAAAATACTATTTCTTTTTTTACAGTGCAAATATTTGTAATAAAAATAAATATAAAGTGAGCACTGTACACTTTGCATTCTGTCACTGAAATCCATATATTTAGAAATGTAAAAAAATCCCAAAATATTTAAATAAATGGTATTCTATTATTGTTTAACAGCGTGATTAATCGCACGATTAATCAAGATTAATTTTTTCAATTTAAATGGCTCACAAATCAAAAGTGTTTCCAAAAGAACATCTATTTTGTTGCTGCTTTTTAAAGAAAGAAATACACTTGGTTAAGAATGCCATCAGGGCTGACGTTTTTCTCCAAGTGAGCAAGCTTAATCACTAATGCATAAAATTGTCATGGTTTGCATGAATGTACAACTTTAACTATGTAAATGGCAAAAGAGAGCAGAAGTTTTTCCATCTTTGCCTACTCTGGGCATGCAGCCAAAGAAGTGATAAAAGCTGGTTTGTTCTTAAACATCAAACATATAACAGCAGCAGTTTTGAGTTTTGTTTTAGCTACAAATGAGGTGAGTTGTAAGTTCTTAAGCTTTGTTAACGTTTGAAAGGTTTCATTATAATTTGGGTAATATGTGATCAAGTGAAATGTGTAAATCCTAGTTTTGGGATAAGAAATGTGCAAACTCAAAGACTAAGGCCAAAAGGGACCATCATGATCATCTAGTCTGACCTCCTAGTCTAGTCTGACCTACACATTGCAGGCCACAGAACATCACCTACCCATTCCTGCAATAGACCCCTAATCTCTCGCTGGGTTATTGAAGTCCTCAAATCATGATTTAAATACTTGAAGTTACAGAAAATCCACCATTTACTCCAGTTTAAACCTGTAAGTGACCCTTGACCCCAGGGGCAGTTCTAGCTTTTTTGCCACCCCAAACATGGCAAGCAGGCTGCCTTCGGCATACCCGCCACTGAATCCCTGGGACCAGCGGACCTCCTGCAGGCAAGCCGCCGAAGGCTGCCTGACTGCCACCCTCACAGGGATCGGCTTGACTCATGCTGCACAGGAAGGCGAAAACCTCCAGGGGTACTGTCAATCTGACCTAGGGAAAATTTCCTTCCCAACACCAGATATGGAAATCCAGACCCTGAGCATGTGGGCAAGACTCACCAGCCAGATCCTTGGCAAATAATTGTCTGTAGTAACTCAGAGCCCTCCCCATCTAGTGTCCCATTACTGGCCGCTGGAGATATTTGTTGCTAGTATATAACATAATATATTTTAACCAAGTACTTCCCCCACCCCTTTCCTTTAAAGCTTCAACTAAAATAAGATTTTTTGTTTGTAATTGTGATTTTATGAACCAATGTCTAATCCTAGGCAGAACTGGTTCATAAAATGGAAGCATTATATTGTGATAATTGGGCTTATAAATTTACTGTAATTGTAAGCACAATTGTAAAAAAGTATATGGAAATTCATAAAATGTCACAATAATATAACTTACTTTTTATTGACATTTGTTATTTTAAGTTGCTTTAAATAAGAATGTTATAAACAGGTGCAAGAGACCCAGAGAGACTAAATTAGTCCAAACAAAAAGGCCATGTTGATATAGTTCAAGGACTGTGTTGAAATCATGCTTGGTAAGAACAGAGGATATGAAATAGAAAAGGAATGACCTAACTTTAGTGTGTCGGACAGTAGGCCTAATTAGTGGAAAAAATAGTTAGGGGATATGTAGTGGGGTGAACACCCTCTCCAGCCTGGAAGGGGTTGGAAAAGCCCTGCAGAGGGCTGGGGCTGCGAAAGGGGGTAAAACCCTGGCTGATTGGGGGAAGTGGCTGCAACTGGGGCCACGCCCCAAACTAAGGAACTGAGCCTTATAAGAAGCCAGAAGCAGCAGTCTCTCTCTGACTGGAGAGGGAGACAGGCCTGGCTGCTTGGGAATTCACCCAGGGGACCTAGAGGAAGGCAGGGCTGGGGAAAGGCCTTAGGAGCAGGGAAGCCCTAGGCCAGCAACTCCCCAGGCTGCTGGGCCTAGTTCTAGGCCCACCTAGGTATTGGGCTTGCAGAGGGGCAGCCGGAGGGTGGGTAAAGGCAGCCAGTCCAAACCCCTTGTTGCCTGTGATGATCGGCTGATAGACTGCAGTCTGCCCCAGGGCGCGGGGGCTAAACAGAGACTGGCAGTAGCCATGACTGAGGCGATGTGGGGATAGTGGGTGAGGAAATAGAGAAAGTGGGGTACTGCAGCATCCAAGACAAGGGCACCGGGGTCCTGGGAGGGACACGGGTGACAATGGCAAGTGGATCACTGGCCTGCAGAGGGCGCTCCTGGGTCAAAGAGCTAACTCCCAAGGACGACCAGTAGGAGGCGCCATAGGGGTGAGTCTGCACTGCTACAGGACAGTGGTAAAGAATAGAAAGGAGACAGAAAGAAAACAGATGGAGACAACTGGAGTGAGCTTCACCATAATAGCTGCCACCCCTATAGTCTCTTGGGACTCTAGACCTTCTTTGTCCTAATCCCGAAGGATGTTCCAACCATCTTCGGCCAGAGGGAGGGATCCAGATGACATTACCCCTCCTAGCTCCAGTTGAATCCCAAACACTTCCTGAGACTAAATGATATCAGACTTAAACAGCACCAGCACACACCAAATAACCTCTTCTCTTTAAACAAAAAGGATAGTTGTCAAGGCTAATTCCCCACTCTGGCACTTTGAGTGCAGAAGGTGGGGGCCCACAAGGATTCTAAAAATTAATAATGATCATCCCAGGCGTGTATTAAACTCCCAAGGTTACTCTTCTCTGACCTTGGAGTTTTAGATGCTGCCACCACCCAAGTGCCGAACCCCTTTGATAGCCCAGGAAGGTGCACTTGGGAATTCCTACCTGTGGGGTAGCCTCAAGCTCTTTCACCCCCCTCCGGAGAAGAGTTGAGAAAGGAAAAAGGGAAATTAGCTGTTATCACCAGCTAATTAAACAATATGTGCACAAACCTCTTAAGACACAAAAATTCAATTATATTCTTTAAAAATTTTATAGAAAAGAAAGTAAATACATCTGGGAACTCAGGCTATTGCTAGATTTAATAAGAGCAACTACAGGGATTAAGCACCAAGAATAACTTTCTTGAGGCCCAGCTTAAAGGTTACAAGCAAAACAAAAGATCCTGGGGTTAGCACAGAGGAATCCACAAGCCATAATGAAATAAAAGGGATAAACCTAATCACATCTTCCTAGACATTTCCTGATCTACTTACATATCTGGGGTTTTAAATGAGTAGTTTCTAGGTATGATACTGATTTTTTTTCATATCTGGCCCAAGCTTCTTACAGCACAGTTGCTGCCCTGTCCCCTTTCCCTGGGAGAAAAACAGACAGACAAAAGGGGAGTCTTTTTTTTTTAATTTTAAAAAGTTCTAGCCTTCCCATTGGCTCTTTTGGCCAGGTGCCCACTCACTTCCTTTTATGTATACATAGCAGTGAGATTTTGTTAATCCTTTACAGGTAGAGCAATTAGAGAACAGCTACTAAGGTCTGGTCTATACTACCCGCCTGAATCGGCGGGTAGAAATCGACCTCTCGGGGATCGATTTATCGCGTCCCGTTGGGACGCGACAATCGATCCCCAAATCGGCGCTCTAACTCCACCAGCGGAGGTGGTAGTAAGCGCCGCCGACAAAAAGCCCCAGAAGTCGATTTTGCCGCCGTCCTCACAACGGGGTAAGTCGGCTGCAATATGTCGAATTCAGCTACGCTATTCACGTAGCTGAATTTGCGTATCTTAAATCGACTCCCCGCTGTAGTGTAGATGTACCCTAAGAGGGATTTTATAGCGACTGGCTGATTTGATGTCCATAAAAGGGAGCTACTCCCCCCACCCCTTCACTTATTACAATAGTTATTGCCATTTTTGACACCATTTAAGAGATCTTCAAGCAAAGTCGGGGGGGGGAACTCCTTTTAAATCTCACTCCTTCCCCAGCGCCACCCCACCGAAACAGCGGTATTGAACCTTGGTTATATATTATAGCTGTCCCCTATGGTAGTATAATTAAGGTAAAAGAAATATGTCTTTTTTGCTAAAAGTAGAATAAGATCTTCCCCCCCACACTTGGTAATCAATTGCCCTGTTGAATGAATGAGGTGTGAATGAGGAAGGCGTGGAAGGCAAGCACCTCCAGACAGCTGCAACCCTTGGAGAGGGGATGGGCGCCAGACCAGACCAGATCAGTAGAACAGGTCAGCCACTGACTCGCCGCTCGCCTCCTCAGCCCCCTTCCCCCAGCTCGCCTACTCACCCCCTGCCCCTGCTTGCGTCCCTAGCCGCCTCCTCCTTAACCGCCGGCTCACCTGCCCCCCGGCCACTGCCCGCCTGCTTGCCTCCTCAGCCCCCCACACCCTCCAGCTCACCTACTCACCCCCCGTCACTGCCTGCTCTCCTCCTCAGCCCCTGGGCCATATGTTGTGTAGGCCTGATCTAGACCAACCCCCTGCTCAAAGCAGGATCAATCTCCAACTAAATCATCCCAGCCAGGGCTTTGCCAAGTCTGATTTTAAAAACCTTTAAGGAAGGAGATTCCACCACCTCCCTAGGTAACCCACTGCCTGATGTGCCAATGAGATAGAAACTCATTCCCCCAGGAGAGTGCCCTTGCCAATTGGCTATTCCAGAGCAGGTCTCTCACAATCTCTCCTCTCGTAGTTGTTCCACTTAGTATAAACAATTGAATATGTACCGGGGCATAGAGAAAGTATGAGTAACTTCATAACTGAGTGTTAGGGCTGAAAGTTTTATCCAGTGCTCTTCCATCCTGTCAGAGGAGCTCTAACATTAAAAAAAAGTAAACATTGTTTTTAACGAAAATATTTTTAAAGGGCCAATCTACACCCACACATACAGATGCTATCTTAGGGTATGTCTATACTACCCGCTGGATCAGCGGGCATCGATCAATCCAGTGGGGGTAGATTTATCGCATCTAGTCTAGACACGATAAATTGACCCCCAAGTGCTCTCCTGTCAACTCCGGTCCTCCATCAGGGTGAGAGGCACAGGTGGAGTTGACAGGGGAGTGTCAGCAGTCGACTCACTGCAGTGAAGACACGGTGGTAAGTAGATCTAAGTATGTCGACTTCAGCTACGTTATTCACGTAGCTGAAGTTGTGTAACTTAGATCAACCTCACCCCCGCCCCAGGGTAGACCAGGCCTTACAGTATTGTCTCAGGGTTTTTTATTATTATTTACCTAGTTAGTTAAATAAGAAATGACTAGCAAGTTTTCCTACTTTTTTTTTTGCCTTCCTATTAGAAGCAGTAAGAAATGGGTATTTTAAATTTGACTAAGTTGTATGAAATTATGCAAATGTGTTTAAAGGTTTGTATTGTCTGTGTCCTTCAGTCACTGTACACAATTGGCTTCACTAACTATTGGTCATGTACTGTATTTTATTTGTATAATGAATTAGATTTGACATCTCATCAGTGCCAATACTTAACAGTATTTTGTTAATTAAAATTGGATTGGTATTTGCTTATACATAAACTACATGTTGGCTAATTAACTCCAAAAAATTAGTATCTCTATGTTTTAGCTGTGTGTGCTACTAATCATGTGGTTAAAAGGAAAGAATAAAAAGGGATAAAATTAGACACAGATGTTCTTTAGTTAATAGTTTAAACATATTCTAAACCATGTCTTTTCTACTTTTGATTTCATCCTACAATTTGTGTTTTCTTTTGCTGTGCAAGCCATTCTCCACAGTGACAGTTGGATACAATTTTATACATAATAATACACATAACTAACACAGATTATGACACTCAAAAGAAACAGTCCATGTCAGCTCTTTCTCAAGTTGTTCACAGTAGACCAATTGTCCTTGAAGAAGCTTCCTCTAATTAAATACTATCTTGCCTTTTGTGTAGAGCAATCATATTGGCAGGAATTGATTGGGCGTGTTAGACACTTCATTTAGTTAGTAGAAAAATCCTTTAATTAAAATAATCTTACTGCTGTTAAAATTAATTGCATCCCATGCAAACTTGCCAGCTAGAATTTAAAGTTCAGCTTCAGTAATATTTTTGTTCAGGAGAAAAAATATCTTTCACTATTAGGGAGACTCACTGATACCAAGCCCTGATTAGTTTATTAGGGAACTTTGTGTTTTCTCTAAAATCTTTTTATTATTAATTATTATTATTGCTATTAGACTTGAGCACCAAACAAATCCCCAGATCCAGAGATTCCAAATTCTGAGGAAGTGAAGACCCAGATCCGCTTCTAGACAGGGCTATTTGTTATTCATGACACTAATATGTACATAGACTACAATAGGGTCTATGTTCCTAAATCATTAAAGTGCTTTTATAAATCCCACATTTAAGTGCCTATATATGGATTTAATAGCCCAACTTTAGGTCCTCTTTTTGAAAATTTTGGCTAGTGGGACTACTTATTTTGCATAAAGTTAAGCTCTTGTGTAAGATTTTGCAGGATTGGAGCCAGTAATAGCAAACATCTACATTGATGCACTATACAAGATCATAGGTATGAACTGGTTAAAGAACTTCCCTGGTATCATTATAGTTTCCCGTACAGTAGGTATGTTGGATGAATTGCTACTGAAGTATGTGCTCCAGCATGTGATGCTGTCAACATTTACAGCTCTGCTCTCTGAGGTGAAAGGAATAGCATTTTTAGCATTGTTGCCTTCAAAGCAGGCATTGTTGATAAACCCCACCTTCCAAGACTATGTAGCCACCTCAACAAATATGGATAATAGAGGTAAAATATTCACCAGATAAGTGCTACCTGGAGGAATCCACTCCATTAGGGTGGAGGGTCCCAGAGCCCAGGTTCCAGCCAAGCATCTACATTGCAGTTAAAAAGCCCCATAACCCAAGCCCTGCAAGCCTGAATCAGCTGACATGGACCAGGAATGGCTGTTTAATTGCAGTGCAAACATACCCTTAGCCCCCCTTCTTTCCACAGGCAGAGAAGAATAAAGCAGTTTACTCTTCTACAAAGACCCAATTTTCCCTTTTTTGTAGAACTGATGGTGAAAGTCTCTCTTTTTACCTAGAAGATTAAAAGATGAATATCATGGAGTCCTTTAAACTAGAGGTACCCAGGAACTGCAAATTCACAACCCCCAGGATCACATATTCAAGCAGATGTGGTAACACCCTCATTCCACTTTGACTATTTTTAAGGTATCAGAACAGAATGCATCCAGAGCAGAATACACTCAGGAAGATTTCTGTTTTCTCCACTCTTCACATTCTGAGGCAAACCCTCTTCTCCCAAGTCATTGTTGCCTCTTATCCCTAAAATAAATATGGTGCTCTGGGATAGACTGTGTCTATGTAGAGTTGTGCTCCTCTGTGAAAAAGATCTCTTCAAGGTCTGTTCATGTTCTCATTGTATACCATGGCACTATACCAGTTCCTATCCAGCCAGATCATTCCACAGTACTTATTTGGACAAGGAGATAGAGAAAAATAGTACAAAAATACAGAAAATGTTAAAACAGCCTGATACAATATAGAATTTAGAAAGAAGGCAGATAGACTCTTGAACACTAAACATATTGGGTTGATTTACAATGCAGTGCTGTACTTGTGGGAACTCTAGACAGTCTGTGACCTACAGTAGGTTAAGTCCCTATTTTTTCCTTGGTTCTTGATTTCCACACAAAAAATTAACCCTACTGAAAAAACCCTCTTTTATGTTGAAAAAAACCCTCTTTTCCTCAGCATTCAGCAGGAACATGAAAAAACAAAGACTGTGAAAATGCTCTACCTGATATTTCAAAGTGAAACATGATACCAATATTCAAATTCTGTCTATTTAAAATGGAGCAAAGGATTCCCACTGCGTTTGGATATTTATAAATATGCTCACATTTCCTAGTATTTCAGATCTCTATTTGAAGCTCTGCATAGTGAGTATATTTGGCCCTTATGAATAAATTTCAAAGAAAAACTGCATCTGCGGTGAATAAATATACATTGAATGGCATCCTTAAAGACACTGTAGTTTGCTTGAATGTTTATATCACATTAATGGCTACGGATTTACAGGTTTCTCTTTAAATAATCTAATATAATGCAAAAATACACCGATATATAATCATAGCGCCATCACAGGTGTACAAGACAGAGTTCGGTAACATTTAGGATTCATACTATTTCCTTACAAATGTCATCCCTTCTGTCTCTATTTTCTTTCTTAACAGAAGGCCAAAACTCTGCAGATCTGTGCTTGTCCAAAGGCAAAAATATCACTGTAATCAAAGATTGCAGGATCAGTTCCAATGATTGCAAAGGGAGTTTTGCTTGAATTTGGACTGTAGAACTACTGAAAGTGCAGAGAGAGAGAGCGAGAGAGAGTGTAAACTCAATGGAGTTCCTGTCTTCATAATAATTTGGCTAATCCATCCTAGCCCATTATCCCTAGTAATATTTGTACCACTGTAACAAAATATTTCCTTCTTTCATAGTCAAGCCTTCCATATCCTTGTAGATGGCTAGCATGACCTTCATAGTTTGTTGCTAAAATATATTCCACATAATGGACCATACCTGTTGTTGGTGTGTGTGATCTGCTATATCGCCATTGAAGTTAATAGGACTATACTGATTTACACCACTTGAAGCTCTGGCCCAGTTAGTTCTTTTACAATTTTTTTCATGTCAGTCTTCCAAGCTGTGGTGGGGCGATTACCCCACACCTAGAGAGACTGGGCTGCGGCAGGCCTAGGTGCCTGCGTAGACGCGCGGCCAATCAGGAGAGGGCTTACTGGGAGCCAATAAGAAGGCAGATTGGAGCCAGCCAATCAGAGCCCGGCTTAGCCATATAAAAGGCTGCCCAGAGCAGGAGCAGTCAGTCTGTCCCAGGCCTTCAGAGGGGAAGGTCTGTCTCCAGAGCTGGGAGGCCAGCACCACGGACAGCGCAGTGCAGGCCAGCCTGAGCGAGTGGGAGAAGGCCCTACTCCATAGCCTGTTAGGCGGCAGGCCTGGGAGGAGGAGGCCTAGCGTAGTGAAGGGCTGTTGGGGAAGCGGTCCAGAGGGATAGTCAGAGGAGGAAGGAGAAGGAAGACAGTGAGACTGTCACATGAGGGCCTCTGGACCGGGACTCAGAGTAGTGGGCGGGCCTGAGTCTCCCCCCCCCCCCCTTTTTTCCCCCTTTGTTTGCTGTGCTGTCCCACGCACAGCCATGGGCCGTAGGGAGCGGCCGGTCAGAACCACACCAGGTCCTGGACTCTGAGGATTGGACTTGAAGGTGTGGGGCTGTTGTTTACCCCCCTCCCCGGAAGGGGGTGTGATTGGACAAAGGCACACTGTCGGAGGGCAGTGCTCCGGAAGAGGACACCGACGTCGGGAGCAACGCAAGTCCGTGCACCCCACAGAGGCGAGACGACAGGCGGAATGCCACCCAAAGAGGGCGCTCTACTGACGCAAAACTAATTCCCTGAAGCGGCCAGGAAGAGGCGCCACAGCGGTGAGTTACCGACCCTGTCACACAAGCCCTTTGTTTATTTTGTTGGTCTTGTATGAAAAGTCTCCATTTTGTGAAATATTTATTCTCTTAAGGTTCTAAGACTACATAAAGTATCCTAAGTGTGGTTTCAGCAGTGCCATAATGCCTATGTGTATTCAGACCCAAATCATTCTGGCTCTTAGTATTGCGCTGCAAAGTCACATCTTATAACAGCTATATCTTGCAAATCCTCCAAATTGTGCTGTCTACTCTCAGCTCTAGCTGTAACATGGCTGTTTTATGATAATCTCCCTCCCACTCTATTGTTCTGTTCAATTTTGTTTGCCTGGATGTATTAGCTTGCTTTTTCTCTGCCCAAGATGACTCTTTTTTTTTTTTTTTTTTTTTTAATTGTCCTATTCGTATATCTATCCTTTTTAGACCCCCTTTGTAATGTACCTCTAACCTCAATAGTATTTGAAACATCTCCCAGTCTGGTATAATCTCTGAATGTGATTAATGTGTTGTTTAATCCTGCTTCCAGATCATTAATAAAGATGTTAAACAAAGTTGGAACTAGCATCGATCCTTGTGGCACCCCACTGGACATGTGCCCCCAACTCAATGCATTGCCATTTATCATTACCCTAGGTTAATAGTCCAACTCAGCCAGTTTTAAATTCATAGGACTGTGCTCATAGCCAAGTAACTAGAATTGATTTGCCAGGGAAGGTTTTATGAAGAATGTTTAAAGTACTTTATGGAACTCAAGAGGTTAGATTAATACCTGGATTATGCTGGTATGTCCTTCCTCTTCTGCAGGTGTAACTCAGGGCACAGGAGACTTGGAAGCAGAAAGTCTGCTCAGAGGTTTCTGTAGCACTAAAGGGGCCTGCAATTCTGTTTCAGCCTGGCATGGGTACCACAGCCAACCAGCACAGCCCCAAAACTGGTTGGCATAGGGCAGAGACAGGTCATGGCAAAGGCATTCAGAGTATGTTTTGGTTAAATGCATCCTCTGGGTAACCTCAAACAACCATATATAACAGGACAAACCTCCTTGGGGTTCAGTGGTCTCTTCTGGAACAGTAAGTGCATTGTGCACATTCCTGCACTAGAAGAGGTTAATATAATATCTCTGTATGGCTAAAATGGTATTTTTAAACATTTTAACAGAATAAACTTTGTTTCAAGTGTGAGATAATAATGAACTGCTTCCATCTATCATAGTTACTTATAGAGTAATCACCATAGTATCTGAGTGCCTCACAATGTTTTGATTAGCCAAGCAAATTAAGGTCTAACACTCTGTCTCTTTCTATCATCTGAAATTCCAAACTTTAGGAAAGGCATCAATGGGCAGGACATTATTGATTTTGGTAAAAATGGAGTGGAAAATGGGGAAACATGGAGCCTTTTACATCTTGTTAGCAGAGCCACCAGCTTTAACCAAGTCTGTAATTGTCCACAGATCAAAGAACTGATCGATAGCAGTCATTCACACTTTCCAGCATAACAACATAACCATCACAGCTCTGCCCTTCCTCCCAATACAGTTTGAAAATGTTGACATCCTGAAGGACTTCTCTCCGAGACAGAAAAAAATAGTAAAAGAAATAATAATGGTGGGAACATGGGCGGCAGGTATAATAGGCCCTGCCATGGCTGCCAGACCCCAGGTTGTGGAGTTTGGGGGGGAAGTTTTTGCTTTATTATGCACCATATAGGTTCAAGGATGGCTGAGGAGGAGGAATGTGCTATTCATATTCCCGGGTTTATTGATAATCTCCCTGGAATCCAGAGCTATTACTGAGGTACTCAGGAAGCTGAGTAGCAAATACTGCCACCTTAGCCGCCCCAGAATGATATGCATCGGGCATACCAAATGCTTCTTCATGAGAGTGAGAGCTTTCCCCAGGGCAGCCTGGTGTCTGGGGAGAGGAGGCATGTCACAGCTGCGGGTGGCCCGGGGCGCCTCCAGGCTGGGGGAGGGGCACTCGTGGCTCCTCTGGATGGGAGGGAGTGGGGCAGGGGATCTTGGGGCTCTGGTTGTGGGGGGGGGGCATGGGAGGAAGGGGCAGAGCTGGGGACAAGGGTGGCTCCACCTGCCATCCATGGGTGGAAATCACTGGCATGGGCAAAGGTGGAAAAAGGGGGGGCCCTTGCATGAAGGGAAGGGGCTGCGCACAGAGCCCCTGGAATGTGGCAGAGAGGGGGCACAAAGAATCCTTGGTATGAGAGAGGTGGTGGTGGGGCGGTTGCAGTGAGTCCCTGAAATCCAGGGAGATGGGTAGGGTGATGCACAGGGAGATTGTTGAGATGTGAGAAATGGAGGGTTGCTCAGAGCCCCTGGTATGCACAATGCTTTTGGCCTACAGAAGCAACAAAGCGTATATGTATACTCACAATACTCCTTCTGAGGTAGGGAAATGCAACTATCCTCACTATACAAATGGGGAACTGAGGCACAGATAGACTAAGTGAGTTGTCCAAAGTCACACAGGAAATGTGTGGCAGAGATGGAAACTCCCATGATCTAGGTTAGGATCATCCTTCCTCCATGCTTCCACATATGGACTTAAAATCTGTCTGCTAACATCTCTATATGCCACTCAAACCATGGCATGAAGCATGGCATGAAAGTTTATTAAAAGAAGAGGAAAAAAGCAAAAATGAATGATCTTCTCACCGGTTTTGGATTTTCCTTATATTTTAGTGGCCCAAATTTTAAAAATTAGATGCCATATTTAGGCTGCTAAATAAACAACATGTTTTTTCAGGGGTCCTGAGCACATACAGCTTTCATTAAAGCACTTTGAAATAAAGGTTTTGTTTGTTTGTTTTTTAAACAAAATAAACTTTGGAGAGTTAGATCATAATGTACAGGTGAAAAAACGTCTTGACTAGACATAAGGTTTTTTGTGAATGACCTTCCATTTTCTAATGTAAGGTCTCACTAGATCAGGACAAAATTTGCAAACTTGGGTGCCAAACATTAGACCTCTAACTCTAGTTGTAGACTGCTAAGTTGGCCTGATTTTCAGAAGTGCTGACTTCAACAGGAACTGTAGGTGAAATTAAAACACATTTAAATTGAACATCAATTATTTGAATAATTAACTGTTTAGCTTAAAAAAAAAGACACTATTGAGCTAGGATTCTTTATTGTTGTTAAGTATCAGAGGGGTAGCTGTGTTAGTCTGAATCTGTAAAAAGCAACAGAGGGTCCTGTGGCACCTTTAAGACTAACAGAAGTATTGGGAGCATAAGCTTTTGTGGGTAAGAACCTCACTTCTTCAGATGCAAGTAATGGAAATCTGAAATACCTGCCTCTGGAGATTTCCATTACTTGCATCTGAAGAAGTGAGGTTCTTACCCACAAAAGCTTATGATCCCAATACTTCTGTTAGTCTTAAAGGTGCCACAGGACCCTCTGTTGCTTTTTATTGTTGTTGTTGATCTTATCCTAACAACAGAATGATGAAACTTCATCAGAATAAGTATGCTAAAAATAGGAAGTTTCACATTATCAAAAAGTCAAAGTCCACCTACATTTTTAGAATAAAAATCCTGCAATGCTCTCCTGAGCAATGGTGTGAACTTGTTTCTTTTTGCAGGGTTAAGTACAGTTCAAGGCCAGTACTGCAAGGTTTTAAGCACCCTGCACTCCCAGCTCATTTTAATGGGAGTGAAAAGATTCTCTGTATCTTGCTGAAGTTGCTCAGCAAATTGCAGAATTAGGCCTGGTGATGAAATATGATCATAAGTGATTGTTTGACTTTTAAGATTTCATGCTAGACTAGGAAACAGTATCCGACAGTTTCAATACCCTTACCCACAAGGGAGAAACAGTGATTATGCCAATGATTACAAGCCATTGACACTGAACAGGTCTATTTTCCCAAATAATGAACCAGGTCTTGTTGAATGTGCCATTGAGCTGGGAAAAAAACGTCTTAGACTCCAGGATACTTCATACACAAGATCCGAAACAATATAACTATTGAACATTATGGTAATTGAGTCCAGACGCCCACAAAGAAAGTGGAGCTTTCTTAAGTCTAATTTTCTTGTGAGAAAGGGGAACCAGACACACACAGACAAAGATCTGGGCTTAGTAGGAGAATATAAATTGATTATGTTCTATACTGTTCCTATAAGTTCAGAGGAAAACCTATTTGTGGCACTCTGCACCTCAAAGCAGGACCCTGAAAACTCCATTTTCACTCCTGTCATATCATTATGATATATTTCATACAAAGCATGCCATGTAAGATATCACATGAAAAGTCATGATCTGCTGAAACCCATTGTTCAGTCAAAATATGTATATCATTAGTGTATATGAAGTTATGAGATTTTGCTGTATGATTGTTACTGAAATACGTTGTAAGTTTGAGGCCTTGGCTACACTGGCGCTGTACAGCGCTGCGACTTGCTGCGCTCAGGGGTGTGAAAACGCCCCCTCCCCCAAGCACAACGAGTGCAGCACTGTAAAGCCCCAGTGTAATCAGAGCCTGAAGCGCTGCACACTTGCTCGCAGCACTGCAAGCTACTCCCCTCGGAGAGGTGGAGTACATACAGCTCTGCGATAGCTCTCTCGCAGCGCTGGCGACGCGACTACACTCGCAATTCACAGCGCTGCCATGGCAGCGCTGTGAATTCCCGAGTGTAGCCAAGGCCTGAGAGTCTCCACTGCTAGTTCTCCAGGGACAACAAAGGAGATATCCCACTCCCAGGAGGGCGTTAAATGACCATTAATCAGCAGGGAGTTGCAAGCAAGGGATATACAATGCTGTAAAAGGGGTGCACAAGCATCACACAATGGGGGATTGCTCTATTCTTGTGACTCAGCAAAGCCCACCAGGACATATCCAGGCTAGTGTTTTCCAGGCACATAGACTGAGGATATAAAAAGAGAATCTGCTTGATCCAAATACTACCTAGTTTAATACAGTAAGGTTTAAGATTTAGACTATGTGCTTACCTTTTATTTTCTTTGGTAACTATCTCTGACCTTTTGTGCCTACTTCTTATAATCACTTAAAATTTATCTTTCTGTAATTAATAAATCTGTTTTATATTTTACTTAAAACTGTGTGTTTTGGTTGAAGTGCTTGGAAAATCTCAGCTCGGGTTACAAAGGCTAGTGCCTGTCCTCTCCACGTTGAGGGAGGGGCAGACTGGGTAATGAATTTACACTCATCAAGCTTCTGACCAAAGCAAGATGGTACAATTCCAGGGTACGAGTCTTAAAGGCTTGGAGATTTGCTGGTGCCTTTCTCTGTATGATCCGGGAGTAACTCAGGGAATTTAGCTGGACTTGGGGCTCCACATGTTGTTGTGCTAAGTCACAACAGTGCCTGGAGGGGTTTTATGCTTGTCACTAGCAAAGCATTCTGAGAGACAGCCCAGGCTGGAGAGCTAAGGGGGCACAGTGGTACCCCCGTTCCAGGTTGCACCCCGAGAACTCTGTTATACTATCTAACTTAGCTTATATTTAAACATCAGTTTAAATAAGATTCTTTTTGCATTAGACTGCTAGCTGTATTTAAATCCCCCCCCTGCCCCCCAGAATGATGTTTTCCAACTTTTCAATAAAAATACTTTATTTTAAGAAGGAAGTTGGTCAATCTATCATTGGTCACTGGGGGACTCACAGGCTTCCAAAACCCAGTCAGACTTGCAGAATGATAAGTGGTCAGTATATCCTAGGTAGTGTAGCTGAATCCTGGTCTAAGAGTGGAAGAATCCTGAGATTCCACCTTGATACAAGTAAGGGTAAGAGGCATAACAGGCCATTAGAGTATTCTACAGTGAATAAAAGGGGAATTGGACTGAACTTATCTTGATTTTTTTGAGTAAATGAAATTGCTAAATGGAAACTAAGACACAGATTTTGCACCCATTGCAGTGAATGGGAGTTTTGTCATATTACAACCTGAAATGGCTACTTTATAGATTAAACAGATAATGACAAAAAATTCAATATCATAATTTGTTTTGAGTGAGAGCCAATTTTTACACTCTCATGCATACCTTTATTCTTTATGTTCTTCTAAGAGGGCAGCTTCTTTTAAAACTCATTTATCAAACTAGCACAAAATTATGTCTCTTTTAAGCTTTTCATTTCATTGACTTTAAAGATGTGAAATCCACAGTTCTTATGCTCTGATTATAAGGAAAGGAAAATTAAATTTAACTTTTATTTCTGATCACTGCTATAATGTTTCATTAGAATGGAAATCTTTACATGCACTTTAAGTCCGTCCTTACCTGTGAAACCACGAAGACACAGGCATTGAAACTCTGGTTGCTCTTTCGATTGACTCATATCGATACAAGTAGCTCCATTGTAGCAATTGTCAGGGTAAATTAAACATGCATTTTCAACAGATTGGCAGAATTCCCCTGTCCATCCAGGAGCACAGAGACACTAGAAATAAGAAACAAAACACTGAAAAAGTTTGCAGATATTTTATCTAACATGATGCACCAAAGTAACAGCATAATGAAACATTGGGTGTTTGCAACCAGCTACGTACACATGCAGTTACAGATGGTAAACACTCCTGACTCAACATAAAGAACACATTTACTAACTTGGATGTTGGGAAGAGGGTAAGTAAGTAAGGGTAAGGGGCAGGGTTATAAACATAGCTGGGACTAAATTAGTGAGGTTGAGGGAGTGCAGATAGGAACTACCTTCAGAAGCAAAAAGGCTGGGCTACAGAAGAAGATCACTTGGCAGTGGTGGGGAGAAGACCCAGGCAATGTAAGCAATCAGTCTGGGAAGCCAAATGATTTAGCCAATGGCTAACTAAGCAGCCACAAGGCAGAGAGGTATGGGAGAGCCTCCATCATCCAGTCTGCCATTATCGGATGATATATTTTTGGGAAAATAGGGTGAGAGGCTATGTTTGCTATGTTGAGGTAAACTAAAACAGGGATCGGCAACCTTTGGCACAAGCCAGTCAGGGAAATCTGCTGGCGGGCCAGGACGGTTTGTTTACCTGCAGCATCTGCAGGTTCGGCCAATTGCAGCTTCCACTGGCCGTGGTTCACCGTTCCAGGCCAATGGGGGCTGTGGGAAGTGGTGCAGGCTGAGGGATGTATTGGCCGTCGCTTCCCGCAGCCCCCATTGGCTGGAATGGCGAACTGCGGCCAGTGAGAGCTCCAATCGGCCGAACCTGTGGATGCAGCAGGTAAACAAACCATCCTGGCCCACCAGTGGATTTCCCTGATGGACCACGTGTTAATATCTCCTTTACTCTAAAATGCTAGTTCAGAGTAAAGGAGATATTAACAAGGATTTTTAAAAAAAACTAAAGTAATTTGTTTTGTAGATAGTTATTTTGACATAAATCTTATCTTTAGTGTTATCAGAAGTGATTTTTCTTTAATATTACGTCCATTTCCCACCCTTCTTGTTAGTCTCAGTATTATTTAACATCTTTCTTAATGATCTGGAGGTAGGGTTCAATACCACAATCACATTCAGAGAATATTACAAACTAGGAGATGTTGCAAACACTGCTGAGGACAGAAGATACCACAAAAGGGCTGAAAGAGGTAAGATATATGACAGAAAAACGTTGGCATATCTTTTGTCTTTTTATACTGTGCAATCTTTGAGGCAAGGGCTAAGTTTGGAAAGCACCTAGCACACTTAGGGTATCACCACAATCTAAAAAAATAAATTACATAAATAACAAAACACCCCACACGGAGACACCATATTTTTAAAAGAATATTATTAAGGTTGCAAACTTAAGCATTCACAAGTAAGGAATTGACAAAATAAGGGATGCCTATGAAACTTTAACTATGCCCCTTTGTGCATCTATATTATGATACAGTCTTTAATTATATGATCACCTACTACTTTTTCCACAGGTCTCCTACCTCATTCAGTGCTCACTAAAAAATCAGCCAGTCAATATTTCTTTTTATATTCATAATTCACCATGTGGCCCCAGGCCTTGTTTACCACACACTTTATTTACTGCACTGAAGGTAAAATTATTAATTACCTTAAGGTCTTTTCTATGGTGCTTTCATTGTAGAATCTGAGTGCTTCACAAGCATTGGAGAATGTAGCTGCCAAACATAGACAAGCCTCTACTGAGCATGTTCAAACTCCAGTTTTTCTGAGATTTATAATTGGGCCAAATTTAAGCAACTTTTCACAGGGATGGCAATAAACATATCCCTAACATCAAGGTCATCCCTCTGCCATATTTCAAGTCCCCACTCCAAAGCATGCAATAGTAGTAAGGATCTTTTAACATGGGTGAAGCAACATATTTTTCCCTAAACTTGATTTCAGTAATAGCTAAATTGTTTTAACAGAAACTTTCCTTAAAAATGCAGCCTGAGGTAGATACCCTGTATGGAAAATTTCAGCCTCAATGTTTAAAGTTTGGCAAAGTAATGAGCAACTTAAAACAGGATCTTATAATGGAAAGTGTTAGGCAACCTTAACTACACTGCCATTATTTGTGCCACCCATAACAGAAAGTGCAGGAAACTGTAACAAAGTATAATTTACTCTATAGGTTAGTCTATTCCAGTGGGGTTCCCAACCTTTTTCTCTGATGTGACTCACCTTGATACCTTTAATTATTTTGAGGCACACTACCAGATTGTCTCCAAATGACCTCACCCTCTAATTGCCTCAATTTAAGCTGTTTACCACCCTTGCCATTCATAGTCTGTACAATAAAGTTAATGATATTATAGTCTAATATCTTTAATTTTATTGTACAGACTGTGACAAATATTTTCAGCTGACTCACACCATTCACACCAAGAAGATGCCAAATTAAAAAATACATTGTTTTATTATATGATGAAAAACAAATAATACAAAAATTTTACCAATCAAGAAACATCAACTAATGATATTATTTTGTATCAAGACTTATGGTATTACCTTTTAATCTTTGAGGCACTTCTTCTTTTGTATGGCTTTGGAAGTGAGCAACATCAAATGCCAAACTCCAATTCAGACATCCAAGCCTAGCGCTATTGGACATGGAATGGAACTCAGACATGTTGCTTTGAATTTGATGAATAGAGCAATGCTGCACACTGTGATTCACAGTCTTTGATGAATGGCCACAAATTATAGAAAAAAATTAAAAATAAATAACAAAAATAAACTTTTAATGGGACATCTGAGCTTGCCTTGATGTGCACAGTTGTTTATTCCTGGGAGGAAATGTTGACAGTGCCACTCTGATATCTTGCTCCACCGACCTCCGATGCTCTCTTTGTTTATTATTGGTGTAAGTCAAACTTGAAAAACTTAACTTGCACAGGTTGTTGAAAAGAGCAACAGAATGGAGATAACATGGTCAGATATGCCTTTGGAAAGAGTCCAAAGGCATATCATCAAACTTTATTTTCAAAGTGCAGTCCGTTCTTAATTTGGCAAGCTGACCTTGAGCTGTTATTGTAACATTCTTAGCACTGAAGAAAACTATGAAGTGAATTGTTCTTCCAGACTTTCCAAATGCTCAGAAATGGCGTTGACCAAAATTCCACCACCAGGATATGGTGCATTTGCCAAGGGGAATATTTGTATTGTTCCTTTTGGTATTTTTTCAAATCAGAGGGCTAACTTGGACCTAAACCCATGCCATTTATCTTTGCTGCAGAGAAGATGCTCGTTTCTACTTTGCATTTTCCTGTTCAGTTCATTGAAGTGGCAGAATATATCAGTCAGGTAGGCAAGCTTGTGCACCATGTCACATCAGTGATCAGTCCGTGTACATTGATTTCTCTAAGGTTAAGAACATTTTGATCTCCTCACTCAACTCATACAAGCGTAAGAGAACGCTTACATGGGAAATTCAGCATGCTTCAATGTGCAAAAGTAAATTGTGGTGCTTTGCACCCATTTCCTTACACAGAAAGGAGAAAAAGTATGATTTTAACGGCTGCGATTTTATAAAGTTCACAATCTTTACTGTTCCATCTAACAGTAAAGACAGTTCTTCTGGCAATGTTTTGGCAATGAGAGCTTCACAGTGCGGGAAACAATGAGTCACCAACATGTCTGGGTTTTGTTTACTGACCCTGCTTACAAACCCGTTCATTTTGCCAGTCATGGAGGCTATCCCATCGGTGCAAACACTGATATAATTTTCCAGTAACTTCTCCTTTCTCAAGGTAGGCTGTTGTCACACTGACTATTTCCTCTCCAGTCATGTGACCTCGCATTTCTTTGCAAAACAAAAATTGTCTTTGATACTATCTCTATCAAATACTTTACCAAGAGTTGAGCATGGCCACTGATATCTGTCAATTCGTCAAGCTGCAATGCAAATTTTCCGCTTGATTTTATTTTTTCTCAGCGCACCATCTCAATATCACCTGATACGTCACCAATGCGGCAACTTATTGTATTATCTGAAGGGGGAACTTTTTCAATTTCCTTGACTGTATATGTACCTAATATTACTTGCACAATTTATTTGCCTGCTGGTAAAAATAATGTCTCTGTGATTGTATGTGGCTGTTTTACCTTTGCTACAAGCTCAGTGACCACATAGCTTGCTTCCAGCGTTTTGTCAGAAACAGGTGCATAATCTATCATCAATCATGCATGCTTTTAATTCTGATCCCTCAAACACTTAAAAAAAATCATGTCCTTCTAGGCAACGGATGAATGTTTGCTTGTCAGGTGTCGTTTTAATTTACCTAGTGCCATGGCGTGATTTGAGGGTTTCTCCCCACACAAAAGACATTGTGGAAGAGCGCAAGATGCTTCCTCTGTAGATGAAAATCCATACTGCAGGTAGCTCTCACAGAAGTGTCTGTTCATCACTATCACGTTCTTAGTTTCATGTTCAGCTTCATCACTGCAGTAGATGTGGAACCACCAAAATCTTTTTTCTTCAAATATTTCTCCATAAATCTGAAATTCAATGCTGTAACTTTTGAGATTTCTAAGTTTTGAAAAACACTACCACCATGTACCTCCCATAATGTTAAGTTCATATGAGTGTAGGGTAATGTTGTGTCTATCACAGGCCACTCTTAATTTGTCTTATGAATATTCATGAACCAATCCAGAATGAGGCTAATAGGCTTAAAATCAAAACAACCATGGTGGTTAACATTAGATCACAATCTGTCTTTTATGCCAGAATTAACATTTTCAACATTCAACTGACAAAGCGAAATATAAGAATTCTGGACAAAAGCATGCTCTGTGGAGAAAGTGACATGAACTTGAGAATAATATTCTGGGATGTAAAGCAATTAATTGTTTGTTCTCATGCCCAAAAGAGTCTTCCCAAGTGTGTGTCACTTTCTCTACTTGTTTTAAATGCAATATGATTAATTATAATGGTGTTGCAGGTCTGGCTCGTTCTGGCTTTTACCTCAAGTCAAATGTAAATATAAAACGTAGCCTTGTATTCAATGTCTTTTTTGTTTGAGTCATCATCATCAAAGGCTCATTGCAGTACTCTGCATTCATCAGGGCACGTCATCTTTGTTTAGCTTTATCCCTCTTAACCTCAATTTATGGAATGTAATGTGATGCATACATAATCTTTGAAAGGGGCCTCCTCCCGGAGAGCAAAGTACAGAATATGATCTGGTGCTGACTGTAATTAAAATAAAAGGGAAGTGTTTTTTTGTTCTCATGTGTAGTTTTAAAAAAAATTCCACAGCACACCTATTTGGGCCTGATGGCACACTGGTTGGGAAACTCTGGTGTATTCCATTCAATGGCATCACAGGCAAGTTTTCTTTAAATTATTTTTTTTCCTGCAAAAATTGGTATTTGCGGTAATATGTAGGAGTGCTATTATCGGTAGTTTTACCCAGACAGCCAAAGAAGAATAGAACCCCAAGTCTTCTTTCTCTAGACATACCACCAAATCCCATTTTGCCAGAAAGGTCTTTCTTTAAAGAAACTCACCTGATCTTGGCCCAGTTTCCTTGGGCATATGTCCATATAACCAAAGCCATCATCACAGTGGAGGACAAAATGCCAAAGACTGAATCAACATGGAAGCAATGCTACCCTTTCATTCAGAAAGGTGGCTTCTTCAGTTCTGTTGTGAGTAAAATTGTCAAGGCAGTGTATGGAAGCTTGAAACAGTGCTTCCATGCTTCATCTGTTTTGTCAATAAATACAGGACACTAAGTCCCAGGGCTCTCAAGCAAGCACCTTTCACTAGCAGTAAATTCACTCTCCCCCCTCTTTTTTTGATTATAAAATACTCTAACAGCAGCAGCATATTGGTGGTTTTACTGGAAAGCTGAGAAATACAGTTTTTGTTGATGTTTTTAATTGCCAGGAGTAAGTTGATCCACAAATTGAAGGGACAAGTGTGTGTGTGTGTGTGTGTGTGTGTGTGCGCGCGGTGTGTGTGTGGGGGGGGGGAAGGGAGGGAGTAAAGATGGTACTGATACTTCCAAAGTGTACCAAAACAACATATGAACAAAAGAGAAAAAACAGAGGTCAAGCAAGGTGTGGTGGTCTACGCCCCACCCCCACCCCATCACACAAACAGTGGGTAGAGAGCGGAAGCGCACCACCTACGAGTCCTCTCCCAGGCTTTCCAAATGACCAGGTCAGAATCTAAGTCCAAAACACAGGTGATGCCCCCTAGGATTGGAGCAGCGCAGCCTAATGGCCGGAGTTCAACAGAGCCGCCCTTGGGATGCAGGGTAGCATGACCTAGTGGCCAAAATTCAATGGGGGGAAGTGCCCAATCAGGGGTGTGGCAGCCCCAGCAGGGGAACCTGGGCCCACCCGACTCCACCGGGCCCCCACCCAGGGCCCTAACAGTGGCAGAGCAATTTGCCACTGACTCATGCTGAAGTTTCCCGTGCAGGAGGTACCACTCCGTCACCCTTCCCGGGTCACTTCCTACCAGTATCTGCGCTGAGGTCTCCCATGAGGATTCTTCCATGGTCTGTTGTGCCAGTTGCCTCCTGTGGCTCCTCTAATCGCAGGGGTTCAAGCGGGCCCAGGGAGGCTCTGGTTCCCGGTGCAGACAGGGGCTGTGGCTGGTCCTCCACAGGAGCTTCCCAGACAGGTCCTTCCCCTGCAGCCTCCAGCCCAGAATAAGCTGGGCTTACTCCTTTTATTCTACTAGAGCATTTGGAGCATGCCCAGTCCCTCCTGGAAGGAGGAATTCCGCTGTCAATAATTTGGGCTTAATCCTGTCTGGACTACTGCGAGGTAAGCAGACCCCATCACACAAGGTAACATTGCTTTGGTACTATGTGTTTTTTGTTTACTTATGCTTTATGTTTCTTTCCACCCCTTGGACCCACTTTCTTTTTATTTATATATGTTTCTTTATTTTTATGTAATGAACAAATGCAAGATCAGTTATGTGCCTATCCCTTTGCTGTTTCCTTCCTGCGTATTTTCAACATAGAGTGTGAAGGGACTGATTTATAAGGAAAAATTTAAAGACCTCAGCATGTACTTTTTGGCTAAATGACAAGTAAAGGAAGAGGAAGAAATGTACTCTTTAAGATTGATGAAAGGCGGGTAGGTATGATCAACAGATAGAATTAAGAGGAAATATAGGTTGAATATAAGGACAATTTTCTGTTAGAAATCTTTTAGTGTGTAAAATAATCTCCCAAGTAAAGTAGCAGAAGTCACATCGGTTGTCACTTTATAATTGCAATGGAAAAAACAGTATATTGTAAGTAACAATCCTGCACTATTTTGTTACTTCAGTAGGTACTTACTTTCACTAATCTCTTCAGTTCTAATTATGATACCCTATGAGAAAAAGGTTATGGATCTTATCCCTCCAAAACCTTTACTGTAGAAGAAAATCAAATTCAAGATAATTCTATAGCTGTCAATAAATTGTTCCGTAACTGCAAAGGCAAAAGATTTAATACTGTAATGTTGAATCATCAGCTTAGAATAGATCATGGAATATGAATGGACCTTTAACAATATATAAGAAGAAACTGGGTCAATTCCTGACCTATTGTGTCATACCACAGGGAGAACCCTGCTCTTTTGAAAACTAGCACTAGATAGATGGTGAATACTGTGAGGCAAAAAGGGACAGGTAGAATAATTTACTTCTACTCCCTTAAAGCTATAGAAGTCTGCTACTCTAGAATCTAAAACTCCTGGGCCAAATCACCCTGTAAAGGCAAACCAAAAAATTGCATCAAGGAGGAAAATGAGGTTTACCCCCTGCTAGTCCAGTCCAGCCTAATATGCAGAAATCCGCCCCCCCCCCCCACAACTGCAGATCAAGAGGATATGTGCTCAGGTCATGCTGGCTTTAGAGTACCCTGTTTCTCCTCACAATTCTTGGGCTTTGCTGGAAGAACTTCCCCTGGACATTTCTGCCCTAGGGAACCTCTTAAATTGGCTTAAAAGGAGCTGGGTACAAGCTTAATACTGGTTTAATGTTTCTGCTGTGTGTTGGTGGCAGCAATAAGGGCTGGATTCATAATATCTAGGGGTCCCTTTTTAGAAAACATTGGGGTGGGCTTGGAGGTCCAGGCAGCCTAGTGATTAGAGTGTTTGGTTTGCTTGATTGAGGAGCCTCAGTCTTTAAGGGGGTGTGTGTGTGTGTGTGTGGAGGGGGTAGCCCTCCCTCTCCACAGCTCCCAGCCTCTCCTCCGGCTCCCAGCCCAGGGTCCTCTGTGCATCAACCCCCTCAAAAAAGGGAGCAGCCCTCCCAGCAGAGAATCTAAATCCGCTGCCCTGGGATACCTCCTACCAGTGTCTGTTCAGTTTGGGATGTGGCAACCTCTAGTCCAATTCACTGGGTGGCATGCCTCATGTAGCACCCTCTCATGGATCTTGGGAGACATCCTGCCACAGTCTCAGGCTCCTTTTGGTGGGGCAGCTGCAAGTTGGTGAGGCTGAACCCCACAATGTCTCTGAGCTTCCCTCACTTGGTTACCTCACGTGCCAGAAGGCTCCTATGTCTTGTCTACAGTCTCCCTGGGCTGGGGAGCTGGCCTTGGTGGCAAGATAGACTGAATTGCTGGACCGTCTCTTCTCAGATGTCCAAGGTGTTAAGAATGGTTGCCTTGACACGCTTATATTCTTGGGCCGCATCCTGACTGAAGGCCCTAAGCATCAGGCTAAAGATTATAGAAGAGGTCCTCACCCTTCTCTGTTTTGTGTGAAATGAAGTAGTCTCTGACCACATCTACTAAATCCGTCCTTATACATAACTATCTGCACCCAGTTCATGAATCACACATGCAGGGGATATGTCCCTTGTACACAGCTCAAGCAGAAGTCAGCTCTCCTTTAAGCAAATTTTATTAAAGGCCACAAGGAAATTAAATAATCTTAATATTTCATAACCAAAACAAAGCAAAACTAAGTGTGCACATTACCTATGTTGAGGGTTAAACATAATTAGCAAGAAGCAGCAGAATGTGCTGGGAGCTTACCTAGCAATTTTGAAACTTTCGACTGCTAGAAGGAGTCACAAAATTTAGACAGCACATGAAGAATGAGTTTCTGATCCTACTGGTATTAATAAGCAGGTGACAGAGTTTTATTATAAGTTATGTACTGCAGAAATATACAGTGCTGAGCAGGCTGGCTGAACTTTTATGGAATCTTTCCATGGCTATCCTCCTTATCTCAAGAGGACAGCTCCTTATTAAATAGGGATGTCAGAAAAGAAAAGGGTTGGGGATTCATTGAATCCTGGAAAAGTGGTTCCAACTTGAGCCCAGGCATGCTGCTAAATTATTTTTATTCAAAAATAATTCAGACTCAGCTAGCCTTCTGATGATAGAACTTTTCACGAAACTTGGAAAAGAACTTATTTCAGAACAGTCACTAGTTTTGTTTGAGGTTGTCAGTTGCATATTGTATGAAATGTCTGCTTCAAATTGCAGAAAGGTGTGGGATATGAGGGAGAGATGAGGGGAAAGGACTCTTAATGCATCTACAGGGATCAATCGGCAGGCAGCATTTATCTCTGTTTACTTTTGGTGCTCAATTTATTTGAAGCAACAACATTAAACAGACTAATCCTCCCCCACTCCACCCCGGAAGATTTGTGTGGTTGACACTGAGCAAAATCCGTTCAGTTAGAGAGTACAGAAATACAAGAGAGCATTGAGCAGATGGCATTACTATACTGCTACAAAATTGCACATATGTGGGTCGAGATCCTCAGCCGGTAGTACATCAGCATAACGCTGCTGAGATTCAAAGAATTTTGTTGATTTACATCAGCTGAAGATTTCCTCTATGTTGTCGATCCTTGCCTCATACTCAGGGTTTGGCTTTATTTATACATGAACACAATGATAAACAACAAAAATCTCAGCCCCAGCCTTCTCTCAGGTTTGCTTGTTCCTAGGGCTCGTAAATCTCAGACCCTAGATTCCTCTCCCCTAAAGGTGACACTCTTACCTTTCACCTAACATGGATACCTTCGAAATCAAAAGAGTCACACGGGCATAAAAGAGGAAGAAGTCAGAGGAGAATCAGCTGCTGCTTTCTTCTCTAGTTTCTCATGTGTTATAAGAGTTTTTGTTTTCTCCTAACAGTGAGGAATCAAAGCTGTAATAGATAGTGCTGCAGCACAACCTTCCTTTTTTATCTCTGATTCCTTTATGACAATCATAATTTTCCTCCTGTCCTCTGTTGATGCCAGTTCAACTTGTGGTGACTAAAGGTAATTGAGTCCTCAGGAGATCTTATGTGGAATAGTGCTCTACTGATGTTTGAGCTACTGAAATTAAAATACGGAATTTGAAATTGGAATCTTATTAGGTTTCTGCAACTCTAACACCTTTTAGAGAGACATTTGGTGCTGGCTTCAATGTGTATGCGAGCACTGCTTTGGGGATGGTTGTGGTATGTGATTCATTGTCTCATTAAAAAAATAGTGCTTTGCATAAGGGTTCTGTAGAGGCTCTCTGTGACTTTTTTTTAGCATCTTAAAAGTGTTTTGGGAGCATGACTCAGCAGTTTCCATACTGGAAGAGAATTGGGCGAATAGTACAGAGGATAATAATAAATCAGTATTCATACTAAATTTTGCACAGCTGTCTAATGACTTCAGTTAAGTTATACTCAGCAGTTAATGAGTGATGCTTCAAGTGTCAAGCTGAATGGGGGAGTTTTGTTTATAACCTTTGAGTGTTGTGAATGGTTTAATATTTCAATTGTGGAGTTTATGGAGATGGCATACTTTGAAGGACTCGTCTGAGATGACTGGGATGGCTGGCATTAAGCCATGGCACTGCAGTATACATATTTAAGATCTAGTGGTAGCAAAAGCTCTCACAGGAGGAAATTGGGCATACTTGTGGGCTAAGTTGATCACTGGCCATTTATTTTAACTTGGATAACTGTGCAGACTAGTCTTGGATAACTATTGACTAGTCTGTGTTCAAAAATGATTGTGATTTTTTTAAATAATAAGTTGTGTAGAAACAAATTTTGTACATAAAATGAATGATCTCAACTCCAATCTTCTCTTACCTCATTTAATGTTTTAATGGCTCACTTCTGCAGCATCATGTACAAAAAATGTGGATTTACATATCAGATTACATTTCAAATATACATATTTTCAAACCAGCTAGATGTAAATTTGTCTAAACCGAGTAGCTGCAGAATCATATTTCCATAACCTTTGCCCTTTCCTCACCTTTCCATGTCATGGTGCAAGTGTTCTTCCTCACTTGTCTGTCAAATCCATTATTTAGCCTCTAATCCTGCAATATGATCTGCATATACAGACCCATGGATGTCAATGGGGCTAGGCCCAGGTGCAGATGTTCATCTCTCTGAATCAAATGGAATGATCTGGGCCTTAGATTGTAAAATCCTTGGCATACGCATTGTTTTCTATGCATTTCATGCTATGAAATTAATTAAATAAATAAGTATTACTACTGCTACTATTAATGGTCCTTGTACTCTCCCAAATACAGCTTTCCGATTCACCTTCTCTTCTGTAGACTCTTATCCTTCCATCCTCCTGCTCTGTAACTTATCTTATGTTATGTTTTTCACTGTCTTGTCTAACTAGTGCTTTTCCTGTGCAGTGCTTTGCACATCAGTGGCACTATATAAACAATATTTCTTGGCTCTCATGTGTCCACCTTTCACTGTATTATTTATTTATTTGTGCTATTTTATTTGTGATATGTTTTGTGGTTTGTGGTTATTTTGTGTATTTGCTCATGTTGCTGATGTTAAGATGAAATGATCAGTATCATCTACTTATAAAAAATGTTTTATTGATTTAAAATTACTATGTTAGGCCTCCACACTGTAAAGAACCATACACATTTAATTTTGAAGTCAATGCATAAATTTAAGCACATGCATAAGTCTTTGAGGGATTGGGCCTTATTAAATATTTTTATTTTTTTTAAAGTAAGAGTATTTAATCATAAGAAAAATTCTACTTTCATTAAGTTCTGTACTTCTTTGAGCAGTAGTTAACTAAGAACAGCAAGAGTTAAATGTACCCGCTGTGCCTTGATGTTCCATTAACTTCAAAAGACCTTTATTTTAAAAGAGCAACACAAGGAAATTTAGGTATATCAGCAACTATGGGGGTTAATACAGCCATTAGGTGTTGAAGGGACATATCTACAGTCTTATGGGAAGTTTTAAAGTTCAGGTGAGCCTTTATGGAAGATTATTGATATGATGTGGTTGGAAGTGGACTAATTAACTAGTGCATGACTAGCTGCTAATGAATCTGGCTGTCTTGGAATTACTGCTGTTAGGCCAATCAGTTGGAGGGACAGATGCAGGGGAGATGGCAGTAGAATTAATGACAGTGACTAAGTGGCTTCACAGAGATGGAACTATATTTCTGGCACAGTCAATGGGGACAAAGCAGCAGGAGGGACTCTAGGATTGTTTTAAAAAGAGAGAGAGAATCATCTATTTTATGTGTCCTAGATCAGTATAAAAGTTACATCTGAGAGTAGCAGATTTTGCACTGCCAATTTTTTGTAGCTCCTAGCTTAGCTGGTAGAGACATTATAAATATGCATAACAATTTTATCACTCTAACCAACTGCTTTAATGTATAATATGCCAAACATATTAAACATTTGTTTCCTTAAGGCTTTTCTAATCAGAAAACAATTTTTGATTGATATAGTGCAGAGGGCTATTAAAGAACTCTAGTGTTTTTTTTTTTAATTTTTTAATTTTAAGGGCTAAATTTTTTAAACAAGATAACATTTTCTCTCAATTATACCTTCTTTTCATTCTGGAGGTAGCATCCAGATTTTTTTTTCTTTCTCCTGCAATTGATAGAAAGGGGGTCAATAAGAGCATGCTTTCTTAGGGGAATGAGATCTAAGCAGTGTAACTGATGTAACGCAGTTCTGAAGATTATTGCTAATTCTGCCTTATCTTAGGGGTAGGAATTTGGCCAGACTTCTGGGGATAACTACTATAAAAGGGCTTTAAGATTATGAACAGAATTCTACACTTCCTGAGGGAGCAGCACGTGGGGTGGAAAGGTGGAGCAGAGCCAGTAATGAGTCTGAAACAAGAGACATCTTTTAAGGCAGGATGGCTCAGGATAAGCTAAAACGCTAGGCTGGCTGGTGCTGTTTGCTGCTTCTCTGAAGATGAACAGGCTATGGCCCCCCATTGACGGGGTTGCTTCTGCCCCCTAAAGGAGAGACTTCACCTGTTTAGGAATGTAGTACCTAGTCTGTTTCATGGCCCCTTCTCCTAGCATTCTCTTGAATGTTAACAATTTACCAGTGGTCAGAATATAATAAGAAAATACAGGAGACTTTTTTCCCCCTTAAAGAAATAAATTTATGTAGTGAGTGCCGACTCCTCGGCCAGGAACTGTGGCCAATGGGAGCTGCGAGGGCGGTGCCTGCGGGCAGTGGCACGCGGAGACGCCCGGGGCCCCTCACCTAGAAGCTGCTGCACAGGGGTGTGCTAGTCACTTTCAGGAGTTGGGGGGTGGCATTGTATGTCAATAGTGAAATAAGCTGTAAAGAAATAATAGTTGATGGATTAGATAACACAGAGTCCGTCTGGGCAATACTCACACTGGGTAATAGGACTACTAGAGCCTCTCCGGGGATAGTGCTCGGAGTGTGCTATAGACCGCCAGGATCGACCCAGGATATGGATAAGGAACTATTTAATGTGTTTAGAGAAGTAATTACTAATAGAAACTGTGTAATTATGGGGGACTTTAACTTCCCAGATATAGATTGGGGCACAAACGCTAGTAGTAATAATAGGGCTCAGATGTTCCTAGATGTGCTTGCTGATCAATTCCTTCATCAAGTGGTAGCTGAACCGACGAGGGGGGAGGCCATTTTAGATTTGATTCTGGTAAGTAGTGAGGACCTCGTTGAGGAAGTGGTAGTGGGGGACAATTTGGGCTCCAGTGATCATGAGCTAATTCGGTTCAAAATACATGGGAGGAGTAACAGAATTAAGTCAAAGACTAGGGTTTATAATTTTAAAAAGGCCAATTTTAACAAATTAAGGGGACTGGTAAGGGAAGTGGATTGGGCAAACGTATTAATGGATCTAAAGGCAGAAGAAGCCTGGGATTACTTCAAGTTAAAGATGCATGAGCTGTCGGAGGCCTGCATTCCAAAAAAGGGAAAAAGATTACAAAGCAGGAGATTTAGACCGAGCTGGATGAGCGACCGACTCAAAGGGGCGATTAGGAAAAAACAGAAAGCGTACAAAGAGTGGAAGAGGGGAGGGATTAGTAAAGAAACTTACCTTAGCGAAGTCAGAGAATGTAGAGATAGAGTGAGAAAGGCCAAAGGCCGTGTAGAGTTGGACCTAGCGAGGGGAATTAAAAGCAATAGTAAGAGGTTTTACAGCCATATAAATAGGAAGAAAGCAAAGAAAGAAGAAGTGGGACCGCTGAAGACTATTGCCGGAGAGGAGATTAAAGACAATCTAGGCATGGCGCAATATCTCAATGAATATTTTGCATCGGTGTTTAATGAGGCCAATGAAGGTATTAGGGATACTAGCACCACTACAGAGGGGCATTCAGGATGGGGGATTACCGTATCCGAGGTAGAAACAAAACTTGAATGCCTTAATGGGGCTAAGTCGGGAGGACCGGACGATCTTCATCCGAGAATATTGAAGGAATTGGCGCGGGAAATAGCAGGCCCATTAGCGATAATATTTAATGAATCTGTAAACTCGGGGGTGGTCCCGTTAGACTGGAGAATAGCTAATGTGGTTCCTATTTTCAAGAAAGGGAAAAAAAGTGATCCGGGTAACTACAGGCCTGTTAGTTTAACATCTGTAGTGTGCAAGGTGTTAGAGAAAATTCTGAAAGAGAAACTAGTTGAGGACCTGGAGGTTAGTGGCAATTGCGATAAATTACAACATGGTTTTACGAAGGGCAGATCGTGCCAAACGAATCTGATCTCCTTCTTTGAGAAAGTAACGGATTTATTAGATAAGGGAAATGCGGTGGACCTAATATACCTGGATTTCAGTAAAGCATTTGATACTGTACCCCATGAGGAATTATTGGTTAAACTTAAAAACATGGGGATCGATATGAAAATCCAGAGGTGGATAAGGAATTGGTTAATGGGGAGAATGCAGCGGGTCGTATTAAAGGGTGAACTGTCGGGTTGGAGGGAGGTTACTAGTGGAGTGCCTCAAGGTTCGGTTTTGGGACCCATTTTATTTAATCTATTTATAACTGACCTTGGAACCGATTGCAGGAGTGGGCTGATAAAGTTTGCGGATGATACGAAGGTGGGAGGCGTTGTAAATTCGGAGGAGGATAGGGATATCCTGCAGGGAGACTTGAACGAGCTTGTGAATTGGAGTATCAGGAATAGGATGAAATTTAATAGTAAAAAGTGTAAGGTGATGCATTTGGGGATGACTAATAAAAATTTTAGTTACAAGATGGGGACGCATTGGTTAGAAGTAACGGAAGAGGAGAAGGACCTAGGGGTCCTAGTAGACCGCAGGATGACTATGAGTCGACAATGCGACGTGGCGGTGAAAAAAGCCAATGCTGTCTTGGGATGCATTAGGCGAGGTATATCTAGTAGGGATAAGGAGGTCCTGCTTCCGTTGTACAAGGCGCTGGTGAGACCTCATTTGGAGTACTGTGTGCAGTTCTGGTCTCCCATGTTTAAAAAAGATGAACTCAAACTGGAACGGGTGCAGAGAAGGGCCACTAGGATGATCAGAGGAATGGAAAACCTGTCGTATGAAAAGAGACTAGAGGAGCTTGGGTTGTTTAGTCTGACAAAGCGAAGGCTGAGGGGGGATATGATTGCTATCTTTAAATATATTAGAGGGATTAATACGAGGGAGGGAGAAGAATTATCCAGCTTAGTACTAATGTGGATACGAGAACGAATGGATATAAACTGGCCGTGGGGAGGTTCAGGCTTGAAATTAGACGAAGGTTTCTGACCGTCAGAGGGGTGAAATATTGGAACGGCCTTCCGAGGGAAACGGTGGGGGCGACGGACCTGTCTGGTTTTAAGATTAAGTTAGATAAATTTATGGAGGGAATGGTTTAATGGTAAAACATAGTAGTCAAGGAAAACCAAGAAATGGTAGGTAAATTGTATAATGGCTGACGGGTCAGGCTGGAGACTCTTGCCTATATGCTCGGGGTCTTACTGATCGCCATATTTGGGGTCGGGAAGGAATTTTCCTCCAGGGCAGATTGGCTGAGCCTCTGGAGGTTTTTCGCCTTCCTCCGCAGCATGGGGCAGGGATCTCTAGCAGGAGGGTTTCTGCCGATTGAAGTCACCTAAAACAGGATTGGGGACTTCAACAGCAGAGTCCAGGGAAGGGGTAGGGACGGTTTTATGGCCTGCAGCATGCAGGGGGTCAGACCAGATGATCATAATGGTCCCTTCTGACCTTAAAGTCTATGAGTCTATGAGTCGGCCAAGGTAAGCACTTGCCCCCCTCCTGCACCCAAACTCCCTGCCCCAGCCTCGTGAAAGTGAGTAAGGGTGGAGGAGAGTGAGCGACAGAGGGAGGGAGGATGGAGTGAGTAGGGGGTAGGGTCTTGGAAAAGGGGTAGGACAGGGTGTGGTTTCAGGGACGGGGCGGGGCAAGGGTCTTTGGGTTTGCACAGTTACACAGTTTGCAACCCTACCGGATGGGCATGTGGAAGCCCTGGCTGTGCTGGAAGAGTGCGCCCAGCAGCGCAGCCGGCAGCTCGCTGGGCACCAGCTAGTGCAGGCGCAGCACCGCCCAAATGTCAGGTGGACCGCAGCCAGGCGGGCACGGCTTGTATGTGTGTGGGGGTCCTTTAACTGTTCTGCCCTGCGGCCTGGAATTGCTGTCGGTGGGCCTGATCTTTTGTGACACTATTCCACATGTTAGTGTGTGCGGCTTCATTGCTTGTCAGATAATGCAGCCTCTTGGGCAGCACAACATTATTGCTAGACGAGCAACATTACTGTAACATGACCTTTGGCACTTGTTCTTTCTTTATTCTGATTAAACTTTCCCCTCATCAACCTTTATCTTTTAAATGTACTTTCTTTTGTTATTAAAAATAATCGTAGGTTCACTGAGAAACTGGAAGTTTCTACTTATACTGAGTGATTACAGTATAATCCAAAAAGATATAGCTAGAAAACAGCCACATAGCCATACCGCAGGGAAACATTTTAGCTGCATACTTTTTCCATTAGCTTTATTTTAGTCTTCTAAAGTGTCTGTTGTAGGGGATCATGTCACTTGTAAGACTATATGCTGATATGCATTATTTAAGATGAAAAAATAAAGGAAAGGGCTTAGCCAGTGGGGAACAATCCTCTGGAAATTCAATGAAAGATGTTCATGCTGCTACATAATCTGACAGTTCCTAGTTTGTTGCTGTTGGTTTTGGTACACGACTTTCTTCATAACCAATACTTCCCAGAGCTCAGTGAACCACCCTCATATCCACAGACATTTTACATACTATTTATAGATGTTAAAAGTATGGCCTGTTTTCTCTTACCTCTCCTACTGGTCAACAGCAAAGTTTATCTCCAGCTGCAAGGTATGAACACCATCCAGGAAGCAGCAGTGATTCCTGCTGTTCTTCATAAAGGCACAAGTGCTTCCACAGATGATGATTCAAATGCAATGAATTCCCAGATCTCCTTTCAGATATATAGTCTCTCAATGAGGAATTATATCCTTGCTTGAATAACCAAGGACAGATGTAATTTCAAATCCAGTGGCATAGTTTAAAGAGTACAGAGTGTTCTCTCCTGTAATGTTTTCAGCAGGTTTTTGGTAGTTCAAGGCTGCCCTGTTATTCAAGCAATAGGAGTTTTTTCTCTTCTTAGCAAAAAAATCCTGGTATTCAAGTGTAATGTATACAAATGGAAATGGACTGAACAACAGATATTGTTTTTCATTTCTTTCTTTATCATCACATTTTATGCCCCTATAATTCAATTCCCTGATAAAAAGTGTTACTAATTTATTGGTATTACTTATTTATTATTACTTATTAATAATTATTAATTATTATATTATTATTCCATCAATGAAGCACTAGTTTGCTGAGGGAGAGAAGAAGGAGAACTGATAAAACAGTGCTGGACACAAGATAACTTGATGCAGGATGATAGATAGCTACTCATGTGCAACATAGTGGTGCTAGAGGGAACATACTAGGAATGAGCTTTTGTTACACCTGGGAAAGAGGTAGTTAGCTTTCTCCCTGCATCCATTCATTCCACCAGAACACAGAGAGTAGCTGTGCTAGTTGCCTCTCCCATATTCTGCTCACCTTGACCAGGTGACTAAATTATGGCTGCCCATGTCTGGGTGCAACTTCTAGTCCATCTAACAAACCTGTGCAAGGTCAGCCATCATTTGGCCATGAGTTTGTTGTCATGCTGTCTGCAGAGGTTCATGACTGTGAGTGCCAACTTTAGGGCAGACTGTCAAGAAGCAGGGCAGGCACCCCAAACTGGTTGTATGTTCTATAATTAGATTTCACCAACCCAGTACCAAATGTGAACTACCTTACCATGTAGTCACAGACGGTCCCCTTGGGCAGTCCAATCTATCTTGCCACCCAGGCCAGCTCACCTAGTGATAGTTGGTTGCTATACACCAAATACCACAATAGATTCAGGTTGCTTCCAGTCCCATAAGACCAGTCACTTATCCCAGGTCAATCACTATCTCAGATCTCACACCAAAGACAACCCTCGTAGTCAATCCTCTAGTAAACTGACTAAGGATTCATTAACTAGGAAAGAGAAATGAGAGAGTTATTTATAGGTTAAAGCAGAAGAACATATATATACAAATGAGTTAGAGTCTATGGTTCCAAAAGATGACAGAGTTGTAGTAATCGGTCAGCATTGAATGCCTTTTAGGGCTAACCCAGTTTGACACTGGCAATTTCTGCTTCTGTTTTGTAGCTCCCACCTTGTGAGAGTCCAAACAGCAAAGGTGAACTATTTTCATCTCAGCTTTCTTTCTTTCTTTCTTTCTTTCTTTCTTTCTTTCTTTCTTTCTTTCTTTCAGAATTCAAGCTGATGGGACAAGCTCTTTTGCACATAGCCTGTGCAGGGGCCATCAGTAAAGTCTTTGTATTATGATGTCCATTTAGTTTTGTTAGACCTTCTTGATGGGCAAGAGATAATATCTTTCATAGTGATTTAGCATTTTGCTGTAGGTAAAGTTTTTTCTTGTTTGGTAAGTTACATAGTTCAGAAGAAACATTTTACAGCCATGTAGCAAAAATTTAAGTATTATCTTATAGTATGGGATACAGACTTTAGTAGGATTAATACATGTAGCAGTTTATAAGCATTTCATAAAATCTAAACGCTAGACACATTGTCCAATACCCATCTTAACCTTACTAATGCACAGGTAAGCTGGACTGGTTTCCAGCGGTGAAATTGTCAGTGCTCGGCTGAGGCAAAGCCTTGGCAAGAGCTGGTACCTGGTCTGCCAGCATCATAGTTGTAAATTCAACATTAAAGAAACCGTTAAAAAAGAATAACAAAACCCTGCCACTGGGAAATATGTGGCAGTTAAAGTGCTACAGATAAGTTAGTCTTCATATCCTCACTCACTCCATGCTCAAAATCATGTTAATTGTGTGACTGCATATCCTTATTTAGCTAAGGGGATATTTATTATTTGCAAAAATGTGAAAGAAATCAGCAAGAAACAGCTTAATTGTATTTTAACAGTGATGCAAATTGAATAATATTCTAGTGTAGAGTTCTGCTGAAATTGACAAGGGATTGGAACCTTTAGAATTTGTCATTTAATAAGTATAGTATTTGGTAAGGATAATCCCATGTTGGTGAGCCACTGATTAGGTAACAAGAGACCAAAGTATCATAGTAATAAATGAAAATGTGTAAAAGACGATAAGAAAAAAAATGTAGTAATGTCAAGTTTCTTCACAACTTCAGCAGCAATTAAACTGATCAGGGTGTAGACAGTCCTAACATTGCAGCTATCAAATAGTAGAAAGAAATACAACAGCAGATTCAGTGGCAATGATTGGCAAATCAATAGTAACTGGTAGAATTTAACACAGCAGGACTTTGTGAAAGTGAAAGATCTTTAAAGTTTATGCGCCATTTGTCCAATAGTTCATCTGTTCAACTGATCCAGGTTCCATCCAAATTTCTCAAACCGAGGAAATTTTCGAGCCTATGCTTTATATTCTAGGAACTAGATGAAGGAATAGATGCCTAATCCCTGACCCCTGTGTAAAGCACAAGTAAAAAGTTTATACAGTGATTTTCTATGTCAGTCCAGGAGGATGTAATCCTTTTCCCATCTGACTGTGCAGCACCAGTGGAATTATTCTGCAGTGCTGCTATTGTCAACAGTAACCTATAATACAGACTGCAGCTCCTATTCCCCTCTCAGCAGGTAGTTTTGGCCAATTGATCCACAACAGAGGCAGACTTTGGTTACATTGAAGATAGCCTGAAGTTATATTTCAGATGCAGGACAGTTGTGGAACCTCCTGTGACCTGACTTTGCTACACTGGCCTGGAACCCCTGATTTCACCTGCTTCACACCATGTTCTATTACCTAAGGTTTTTGAAAATGCTAATGGAACAGTCAGTGGTGCATGGAACAAGCAGCTGTGCAGAACTCTGTGCAATGCCTTTAGCACTTGCTTGCTGAGATTACTTCAGCAGTTTTTGGCCACCCACAATTAATTACTTTCAAAAATTCTGTTCCTGTGATTTTTCCTTTGAAAACTGATGGGTTCTTGTGTGCCTAAATCTTATAAAAATGCAGGAGTCTTGTTGATGTTTTAAATAATTTTATGTCAAATTACATCTAATGCATTGCACTCTTCTTAATGTGTGTGTTAATATTAAACTGATTACTTTTTTTAGTATTTTAGTTTGTCAGTGGATAAGTCATTCTCTCATACACTTTTCAGGGCTCAACTTATTAAATACTATTTCAGAGATGCAACAGATTTGATATTTCAAGGTTTATATAAAATATTTTGGGACAGTGAATATTTCTGCAAATAATCATTGGCAGTAAAATTAAAGCTCTTTTCCATCTCCAAAATAGATAATAGCTTTTATCTTACTTTTAAGTCATATGATATAGCAGTGATCCTCAGCTTTTTCCACACACAGTGACCCTGTGTTACAATAGAAAAAGGTTTCAGGATCCCTCTTACAGTCTAGCTATAATCAAAGGTAAGATAAGCTGTTTGTGACTTGCCTGGACCTGTTTGCAACCTTCATGGATGTTATGTCCCCCTGGTTGAGAACTCATGCCAAATATAATGTCCATTAAAAAGAACAATATATTATAATAAGGCTCAGCCACAGCAGGCAGGTGATAAATGAATAAACAGGGAATAAGAATCACAGATTCATAGGTTTTTTTAAGATCAGAAGGGATCATTATGACCATCCAGTCTGATCTTTTGCATACTATGCACCACATAACCTCACCCAGAAATTTCTGTATCAAACCTATACCTTCTGTTTGAGATAAAGCATATCTTCTAGAAAGACACCTAGTCTTGATTTAAAGACTTCAAGTGGTGGAGAAACCATCACATTACTAGATTAACTGGTCCCATGGTTAATTACCCTCACATATAATCTATGCTTTATTTCTAGCCTGAATTTGTCTTGCTTCAGCTTCCAACCACTGTATCTTATTATGCCTTTTTCTGCTAGATTAAAAAGCCATCTCACTGTATGAAATCTCTTCCCCTTGTAGGCTGTGATCAAGTCATCTCTTAAACTTCCCTTGGATAAACTAAATAGATAGACAGGTTTCAAAGTGGTTGCCGTGTTAGTCTGTATCAGCAAAAACAACGAGGAGTCCTTGTGCACCTTAGAGACTAACACATTTATTTGGGCATAAACTTTCGTGGGCTATAACCCACTTCATCGGATGCATCTGATGAAGTGGGTTCTAAATAGACAGAGCTTCTTAAGTCTTTCATTATAAGACAGTTTTTCAGGCCTTGAATCACTCCTGTTTTTCTTTTCTGAATTCTTTCGAGTTTAACATCCTTTATAACAGTAGATACTGTTGGAGACAGTATTGGAGACAGTATTCCAGTAATGGTCTCACTGGTGCTGTATTTGCGGGTAATTCCACCTTGCTGCTGCTACTTGATATTCTTCTGCTGATATATATCCAAGGATCATGTTTGCCCTCTAATCTACAGCATCACCCTGGGAGCTCAAGTTCAATTGATTATCTACCATGACCTTAATGTCCTTCTTATCATCAGTGACTAGCAAAAGATACTCTCTCACCTTGTAAGTGTGACTTACATTCTTTATTCCTAGATGTATGTTCTTGTATTTGTCTGTACTGAAATGCATGTTCAAATTAGCCCACCTTACCAAGTAGTTCAGGTCTATCTGCGTAACTGACATGTCCCTGTGATTATTTATCACTCCATCCATTTTTGTGTCATCTACGAATGTTACCAGCAATGATTTTATATTTTCTTCCAGGTCATTGATAAAAATATTGACTAGCACTGGGACAAAGGATAGATCCCTGAGGGACCCCACTGGAAATACCCACATAGAATGATGATTCCACATTTACAATTCCTTTTTGATATCTTTTAATATCAGTTAACTAGTTTTTAATCCATTTAATATTTGCTACAATGATTTTGTACAGTGCTATTTTTTTCATGAATTTATTTGTTTTTAAATTAGAACATCAAGTCAAATGCCCTACAAAAGTCTAAGCATATTAGCTCAAAACTTGAGCAGGCCAGAGAAAGGTAATTCTGTTGTGTGGAGGATTTCAATATTTTGAAATTTGATTTGGTTCTGATTTGGAATGAAAACCAAACATTTCAAAATTCCCAAAATGGAATGGAGTTCCAGCTCTGGGGCAGCCTGCCCAGTGGGTGTCCCTGGAGATGTGTTTTCTGAAAGCCCTGGGATCCCTGAATGTGAGGCAGTCTGGCAGATGGGCTGCCAAAGAGGTGAATGGTTGAGCTGGCAAGAAATCAAGCAGGTTTTGAAAACTGCGTAGCCTGCAGTGTTCCTTGGGAACATCATCGAAAGTGAACCAGCTCTGCAAAATGTTTCTAGTTCAACGAATCATCAAATTCCAATAGAAAACTGTTTCAGCCAGATTTTTTTGGCCAGCCTGCCAACACAACCAAGCTCATGAAAAAGAGAACAAACAAATAAAACCCCACTAAATGAACTTTGACATGCCCTATTTTTCGTAAAACTATGCTGACTGGCATTAATTAAGTTACCATCCTTTAATTCTTTACTGATTGCATCCCACATCAATAAGAAGAGCCTTAGCCTACATGGCAGCCATCAGAGCTGAGATAGCAAGGAGGGGAAAGTTGTTTACTCCTGGTGTAGACATGTAGCAAGTCCTGGAGAAGCATGGAGGAAATTGTGAGTTTCTTGGAGTTTCCTTTCCTCATCTCCTCCTCAGGCAGTAGAGCTAAGTACTGCCCTTTACTCAGTGTAATAGAGCAGTGTAAGTAAACAAATATAATCTTCAGAGAGATTTATTTTAAAATACACATAATTTTCTTTTAAATATATACTATAGATTGCATGTGTCACAAGGTTTCCGTGCCTTTAAATTATATGTAAATGAGCACACATCGAAAGTATTTCTTACTATTATGAATATATTTTACAATATATTTTGTGTTGGTTACTCAATGAATAGATACCATCTGGAGAAGAAAGTGAAGCTAGGTTGAGAAAATCCATAAACAAAAGATTGCTGGACAGCATTCACAAATGACTATGGATAATACAAAGAGAAAGAAACCCTCTAAGCTGGTATGTACAGCTGCTTACCCTTTCATATAAAGATGCCACACCAGAAACTGATATTCAAAGGAAAGGACTACGATTTTTAATCCTCGGTTGTGTGTGTTCATGTACCAATGTTTCAGCATGATATTCACACTCAACAGAAATGCCAGTAATTTGTGCCAAATTCTTTAATCCTCTTCTTCACACTTTCCTCACTTTGTCTTACCAACATTATCTGTCAATCCCCAAGGCATATCATGTTGTTTTCCAGGCATGTACTGTATCCTGCTAGTCATTTCTCCCAAGCATTAAAGTTTAAACAAAGAATTTCAACCTTTGTTGTGCCAGCTCATTTAGTTACATCTGATTTGAAAGTTTCATCATTTTCTCATTCCATATACCCTGTGTTGTTATATTGGTCCTGAAAGCATATTTTCTAGGACTGTCATATAAAAACATGTACCTTTGGGCACATGTTTGCTTATATTTTTTTTAAAATTAAAGTTTTCTTTTTTCTTTTCTCTTGATGTTTGCTTAGTATTCACTTTGATGTCTGCACTTCTACCATGAATAGTATTCACTTTGATGAGTTAAGCCACTTTTATATTCTAATCCTTATATTGTAATTCATTTTATTGCCAGATGTAAACGGACATGGGAAATAAACAGTTGAAAGGAGAGAAAAGCTGTGTTCCTGCCTTACTTCTGTTGCAACAATATTTCTACTATGTAGATAAATTCATCAGTAGACAACAACAACAACAAAAAACCCTTTAAAGTCATTGCACACTTTTTTCCCCTCTGTTTACTATAGCAGGAAGAAGACTGGGCTCCATACTTCAGTTTTTTAATCTGTTATCATGATTAAGAGACAGATTCTCATTATAGTGAATGGAGAGTGAGATATGTGATTCCCACTCACCTATTCTGTGCTTCGGGTCCATTTTAAATATAGTGTACACAATGAAGTTTTTTTTTAAAGATAAGGACATGTTAAGGGGATGGGTGTCACAGTCCCAGGAGTGACTTAGCTTGGCTGCTGTGTTTTTTCAAGTATGTGATACACTTGAGAGAGGTGTCCCTACCATTATGTTAAAATTGTATTAACTCACATTTTTTTTTTATTAATGATGTTTAATAACATTTTACCCATAGTGTTGATAGAGATTATGATGTTTGAAAATGTTTTGGCTGGTTATGGTTAAGTTTAGCTAACACATTTTTAAACTTGACTTATCCATGTGTTTATTAAGTAGATGGCGAATTGGGAACCACTGGGGAGAAGATTTCAGTTCCTACTCAGCCTTTTGGGAGTGAAAGAGACAAAGGAGGTTTGGAGTGAGTACAAAGGTAAATACAAGGGTTATTTTGATATGTATTGCTTTGGAATAGAATGAATAGCAGAAATCCCACAGGAAGTATCCAAAAACCTGGAATGATACCAGAAAGTGTGAGCCACATTACTTATATTTAATGAAAGTCTTTATTAAATCAGTTTTGGAGAAGAAATTATTTTGGGACATTTAGGAGAAATACTACTGTTTAAGACAAAGTGACATGTGACATAGGATTTAAGATGTTCCTAGGACTCTTGAGACCTTCCTCAGGAAGAAGTACCCTGTAAGAAGAGACAGAACTCTTCCATCTACTTAACTTTTTAAACTTTTGAATCCTCTTCTCAATATTGTTGTTGAACAGATATTGTTTGAAGCTTTCACTTCTACCTGGCTCCACCCATTGGAAGCAGCAGTGGAGTGAGCAGGAATAAAATCTCACCTAGCATATTGGTGCCACTACTACTGTTTTTGGGAAACTATCATAGGGCTGCATTCCCTGAAGGTGATGTTGGGGAGAGGGGCATTACCACATTCCCTTCCCTGTTCCTCATATACAGCTTTATAACTTACATCACCTGCCCAATTTGAAAAAAAAAATAGGATTACTTAGAACAGTCTCTAATCTGCTCCAAATGAGGTCTCTCATGGCCCTATGGTAAAGTGTAATGAAAAAGTGCCTTAAAGCCACCTTTCTCTCACTTCTACTGAGCCATGCCCAACACAAGCTTGGTGCAAATGAAAATCTCATCAGTGTCAAGACATACAGAAATGTGGCTTTAATCTGAGTTATGAACAATGTCTTCACACTTCAGTTTAACTCAACATTTATATTAAATGCTAATAATAAAAAAGTTGTTCAACTAAGTGATTCTTTGTGATTAAATTTTGCCTCACTTTAGGTAAGAAAATCAAAACCTCTACACTAATTTTTTGTTCTTTTTGAAAAGGCTGCAGTGCAAATGTGACTATTATCTGTGTGGCTTTACAACACTAGATCACAATTATCTATCTATATTTTTTTTACAATAAAAATAATGTCCAGTCCATTTACTTGATACATCCCAGAACCTAATCCCAGTAGAAAAGTGGTGAAAGAAAATCCATATTATTAGAGTTAATCCTTCTTGAATTATTGATTTAAATAAAAAACAAACACATAAATATGTGTTTCTCCTCTCTCTAGAATAATAAATGCTTTCACGTCCTGGTTGGCTGAAGCTTTTATATTTTGAAGTACTGAATTAGTTTACCATATATTAAATTACTTACACTGAATCCTCCAATTATATTGAGACACAATCCTTCATTCAGACAGTTGATGCTGAGCAGCCTGCAGTAGTCAATTACTTCCTCACAGTTCTTCCCAGTGAATCCTGGCATGCAGCTGCAAATACACCAGTGTATTTTAGAAGACTCAGATTTTAAAGTTAATTGCATTTAATTAGGTTCCATAATTCTATTAAATAATGTTCTTCCAGTAACTAAGCAGACCTTATGTGTTATTTAAAAAAACATGTTTCCAAGCAACTAATAATCAGTTGTTTGATTCTGGATATTTTCACTTCTGCACAGAATTAAAAAAAAAATCATTCATTAAAAGAAATGCATTTTTTATATCAGAGCTTAATATATTCTGGGTATTTATGTATAAAATAAACCTTGAGCAAAGCTGATATTTAACAGTAAACTATATATACAAATTTGGAAGGCTTTTAAAATGGATGAGTCTGTTACTGAGTAGTGGGAAAAAATGATGACAAATGAGATTTAGAACAGTCAACACAGTCATTATACACTGATGATTAGCGTACAATAGTCAATAATGAGAAACCTGAGTTTGAAGCAAATGTGGGGAGCCTCTGCAGAGGATATTGGAATGACTGCTGTTGTGTTTGTTTAATAATAATTATAGATTTTATTTTAAGAAGGAAACTAGCATTGTGCTCTGTGGCAGTTTCTTAGCTCCATTTTATGACAATGAAGGAGTGGTTAGCTCTGTCATGGTATAGGAAGCTCTGTGAAGTTCTTCTGGCTCACTGTCAGTACTTGTCACTAGAAAGGTAAAATCCTTTTCTTATCAGTCCTGCCAGTTTTTTAAAAGCCCTTCCATAAGGATGAGACTTAAATTCATATTAAGTTAGCATTGTTCAAGAGAGACAGCCAAATACTGCAGAACAAGTAAATATTTAAGAATTGCATATCTGGCTCAAATTATCAGTGTACAATATATAAAAGCCTGGTTATCAAAACTTTCTTAAGTGTCAAGAGTGATATTCTTCCTTTGATGTATATGTAATTCCTAGCAAAACCACTCCTGCAAGCATTTGTACACATGCTTAGCAGCAGCTCCTGGTGACAAAGTATTGCAGGGGTGGGAGGGAATATATGTGGGCAATGAGAGAGTGGCTGAAATGAAGAATGCTTCTGCAATTCTGGGCTGCAAAGCAATCCATAGTCAGAAGTTAGGAAACTTCTCTGAGTTATACTGGGGGCTACTTTGCTCCCTGGTATAGCCCAGAATCTGGAAACAGTAAACATGCCTTAGAGCCATCTTTGTCACCACTTCTCCTTAGCTGTGCCTCCTGACAGGTGGAGAACACAATCAGGCTCCTCCTAGTTCTCAAACTTTAAAAAAAAAATAGTGTCAGGCCTTACTTAGTAATCCATTCAGTCTCTTTTAACTTACAGAATATAACAGAGAAATGTATCCTTTCTATAGAATTTTAAAACCAGTCCATAGAATTCTACATAGCAGAGATCAATTTTTTAAACCAATCTAGAGAATTTAATAGAAATACTCTGCTATACTGATTTCTATAAGCTGGTTTAAAAAATTCTGAAAGACAGTTAATCTTTCTCTATTAAATGCAGTAGGATTTTTGCATAAAGGGGCAGTCTGTCCAAATAAAGTCCTGCCCCAAACCTCCTCCTATCTTCAGAAAAAAACTGACAATAATAAAACAAAAACATCACTATCAAAACCAACAAACCTTTCATATTACATATTACAGTATTTCAAACATCAAGATCTGAAATCTGGCAAAGAAGTCTGTCCTTATCAGATTTCCAGTCTAGTTTTTGTTTCTACGAAGAAGTTTGTAAAATGTTTGGGTGCATTCACTCCACTTGTTCAATAACATACTACATAGTTACTATTTACATTCCCTTCTAACTACATGGAAAAAAGTAAATATCACTATGTGGTAACTATCCAAGGCTGAAATCTAAATGACAACTAAATTTCCCCTTCCTTTTAATTTGTCAGCACTGAAAGGTGTTACATTTAAGATTGAAGCAGATTGCCATGTGTACCTTTACCAGCAATTATTTTTTTTGTAACAGAGATTTATTTTCAAAGAACAGTCCTATTATAGAACTTATTTTATTGATTTGCTTCCAATTGTGATCCTAGATCAGGTGAGAGCTGCACAGTTTCCCTTGGTCAATTTAATTGGCCTAGAAGCTGCACAGCATCATTTGGTCAATATAATTGGCCTAGTTATTTTACAAAACTGCCAAAGGTTAACTAATTAGACCTATTTTTAAAGCTGCCTTTTGCAATTTCTCTATTTGCCCAATTTACCTAATGATGCAGGCTTTCAAACAGGCAAGCCAATAAGAGACAAAGGAAGTGTAAATAAACAGACAGCAAGCAAATTGCCGTAAAGTTGGAAAGATGACAGTAATGAAACAAATATTCTCAAAACACTCTTGCCTATATTTGTGACTTTTTATTGTCCTGGATAACATGGAAAATAGAAGCAGATACAAAGTAAATAATCACAATCTATTGTGACGGATACCCTTGTTCACTGACTATTTGAATTCACTTTAAATTTTGACATTTAAGAAAAAATACTACTATTAGATTCTTAGTGTAAAGTTCTACGTGATATAAAGACTGAAAGGATGGAATTAGGATACAAGGTCATATATCATAGCTGAAGTGAAGAAAATTAAATTGAGCCCGTTTGGTTATATGTTTAGAATAGAAAACAGCTGCTTTCCAAGAAAAGAAGGGGTAGGTTGATAGAAGCTGAGAGTGTGATGAATAAAGGCAGAAAACAACTTGAGTATGAGCAGAGTTAAATGAAGCACTGACAGCAAAAAAACAGAAAACTTTGAAACAAAATGGTCAAGTCTGCTATTAGCTGTAATAGTGTATTTGTGTAAGACAAGTGGATATCACACTTATTTTACTTGTTACATAAAGTAATAGTGTAGCAGGTAGTAACAATATATTGAATGAGAACACCTAGGATTCTGTAGTGTGACTAAACACAACCATAATCTAGAGTGTCTGACATTCATTACTAAGGATAGATGGAGTACTTCAGACACAATGTGAACAAACCCAAACCTTCACTCAAAATTTGAAGTGAACTGAATCCATATCTTTTTGTTTGAAATATAATTAGTTTTCCTGTTTTAATATATTTCTATTGCTGTCAGTACACAGGACTGTACCACAGAGAACTGTACCAAGCCAGTCTTGAAGTATTGACAGTCTAAAAGCATACAGCATAGACCAAACTGAGTCATATAGTCATCATAGCTAGAATCCTTCATAGAACAGATGGAGAGACAGAAGCTTTATTTGTTCCAAGAGTACAGGGCACCATGAAAGGGGACATGAAGCCGAGAGCAGGAACAAAATACAAAACATTAAGCAAAGGAGGACTTAGTGAGAGTTATTTGTCCCCCTTTGTTCGAAATCCACAAAGAAGGTGAGCCTGTTACAGACTCCAGCTGCAGCTCTTTGGCTCAATCTGTAGAGATTCATGCTTCTAGGTCTGGAGGTTCCAGATGTAAGCTCTACTGTAATGGTCAAGATGGTGACTGTTATACCAGTACCAGTGTATCAGTTCACTATAAGGAGATGGTTTCAACTGTTGGGCCTCTCTCATTGTTTTTTCTCTTTAAATATATGTTATGCAGAATTGCTTTTTCATGTAACATTTTTTAATCTGATCATAGCACACATATGTATCAATTATGTTCACTTTTCCTCTTTTGGAAAGTTATATTTAAGCCCCACAAATATATTTTAAACTTTTCAGCTGTGAATCTTTTCCGATGGTCTAAAGCATTGTGTACTATACATCTGTTATGTGCATGCCCATTCTAAGTTCATTCATAGTATGTTTTCAGGTTTTTATGTACCACAGCATTTAATTCTGAGCTTTTATGGATACCCTAAATTTGTGAGGTTGTTTACTGCACTTGAATAAAGCACAGCAGAACCTACTTTAAGGCAGCCAGATAAAAGTCAAGCAAGTGTGAAGAGTACAAATTGTACTTCTTAATGGTGTGAGAAAATAGCCATAAAGCTATTTAAAATGGCTGGAATTATAGGTCCATATATCTGGGTCACGTCTGTCATTTGCAAATGGATGCTTTTTTATCATACCCTATTTAAATAAAGCACTATTTTTAATATGCTGCTTAAAGGATCCAATTGAGAACTACTAACGGAGGTCTATGAATTAGGAATGAACATACTCATCTTATCCTTTTGAAAGATAATATCATCATCATCATACACACTGAACACAAGTGGTATCTCTGAAATTTAATTGTCTCACTAGTCTCCAGTGTGTCAGGATTTATTTATTTTATCTTACAGAATTCATGATGAAACAATTTATAACTTCTTCCATGGCTTTAGATCTCTTTTAGGATTTTTTTCAGGCATTTCATTTTAAAATTGCTAAACCTCATATCATACAGCACCAAAAATAGGGGAAAGTTATTAATATGAAAATTTATAGTTTTCTTTGTCCTCTATGACTCAGGATTTCTTTTTGCAATCAGCTGCATATCATCAAGTGATGCAATGAAGTACTGAAATAAATTAATTTCTTATCTTACCAGCAATAATAGCTCTGCTGCTGATCTACACAAGTAGAGTTATTTAAGCAGAGTGATAACTCACATGGTCTCAATACACTGTCGCAGAACTTGCCAGTGAACACTGGCAGACAGATACATGCCACATCCTATGGAAGAAGGAGAAATTAGAAAAAAATATTAATCACATTCAAGGCAATTCAGATTTTTTTTTCCTTCTATTGCAGTTGAAGTCCCAACTAAGTCTGCGCCGCACCATACTAAGCACTACACAAAGGCAGCATAAAAATCAGTCCCAGCCTCAAGAAGCTTACAGTCATAATTTAAGAAAGGGAAAGCAGGCCTATATGCCTCCCAGCACAGATTACATCAGGACTGAGTTTCCTAATTGGAATTGCACCAGCTCTGAATTTGCCTGGCATTATGATTTCACTATTAGCTCAAGCAGGAAAATATTAGTTTGTATAATTTTTCTTCTAAATTTGCTCACGTGTGAAATCTCTTCACGTGTGAAGTCTATGGGTTTAAGCTATACACCGTGTTGCAACAACTCCAAAAAGAGCAACATCTAATTCATGAAAGGAAATAGCTTACACGTTTTTTTCTTAAAGACAAACAGATTTATGTGTGCATAAGCTTTTGTGGGTAAAAAAAGTGTGTTTTTTACCCATGAAAGCTTATGTACACATAAATCTGTTAATCTTTAAGGTGCCACCGGACTCCTCGTTTTTTTTTTTTTTGTGGATACAGACTAACACGGCTACCCGTCTGATACTTGAAATTTTTTTCTCTCTCTCATCATGAAGCAAGGACAGTGGGTATGAAAGACAGCTGTCAATTAATGTAAGCTACTATTTACCCAGTAGGGAAAAAGAGACATTTTATAGTAAACTATGTATTGGTATTGACATTCTGACCTTTATATTTCTAATAGGGTATTATTTACATTTGTTTTGATTTTGGTTTCTTCAAAGGGAGTAGGCAGTGTTTGCAAAAATGTTTCTTCACAGTCAGTTCTAGGAGCATCAGCACAGAACTTTATTCTGATCTTAATCTTTTGTGAATGATAACAAGCTGGGAGGGGTACTTGCAAGTGCTTTGGAGGATAGGATAAAATTCAAAATGATCTGGACAAACGGGAGAAATGGTAAATAGGATGAAATTCAATAAGGACAAATACAATGTACTCCATTTAGGAAGGAACAATCAGTTGCACACATACAAAATGGGAAATGACAGCCTAGAAAGGAGTATTGAAGTAAGGAATCTGGGGGTCATAGTGGACCACAACCTAAACATGAGTCAACAGAGTAATGCAAAAAAGCTAACATCATTCTGGGATGTATTAGCGGGAGTGTTGTAAGCAAAGCACGAGAAGTAATTCTTCTGCTCTACTCTGTGCTGGTTAGGCCTCAACTGGAGTATTGTGTCCAGTTCTGGGCACCACATTTCAGGAAGGATGTGGACAAAAAGGAGAGAGTCCAGAGAAGAGGGATAAAAATGATTAACATGACCTAGGAGGGAACATGACCTATGAGGGAAGATTGAAAAAAATTGGTTCTGTTTAGTCATTAGAGATTTTTAAGAGCAGGTTAGACAAACACCTGTCAGGAATGCTCTAGATAATACTTAGTCCTGCCATTCGTGCAGGGGACTGGACTAGATGACCTCTCAAGGTCCCTTACAGTCCTATGATTCTATGATTCTGTGCATATGATGTACATATCATTATATACACATATAAAATAAACTACTGCATTGCACTCCATAAATAATTGATTGTACAGAATATACAAATATGTGCTTATACATTTCATATAAGACTCAGACCCCCAAAATACAGGATATTTAGACAGGCGTTAGATATTTATTCAGCTACATGTGTAGATGTGTGTGTCACAAACATTAAAAATACAATTATAATGATCAACAAGCGCTAAAACTTTTCTTTGCATATCTTGACTCCTAAATCATTGTTAATCTTCACATGAATACACTAATGAAAGAACAAGAACACAGAGAGTTGAGATAATGCCAATCAAGATATGCTCTTATTATCAAATCTTGTCCTGCTCTTCCTAAATTTACACTGCAGTTTGAAAGACAGCTTTTAAAAAAGAATTACAAAACAAAAACACAAAACAACAACAACACACTCACAAAGAAAACAACATGAAATGTAGCATGTTTTATATAGGCATTTTTTGTTTTGCAGGGATTAAAATGAAATTAAACTATTTTGTTTATTCCTTAACTAAACTCTGAACAAGTGATAGGAAACATAGGAAAAGTACAAGTGATGGGGTCCTTTTTTAACTAGGAAAGTTTCTGTCTTATAAGCACCACATACATAGAAAATATTTTATGAATTATTCGTATACAGTATGAAAAATGTATTTAAAAATTATATTATTAGAGTTTAAATGTTTTGGCTTTATCATCTAGTGTATTTGTATGACATTTAGACTTACATTTGGCATATCAATGCATGTAGCTCCATTCTGACATGGCCTTGAAGAACATTCATTGACATCTGTTTCACAGTCATGGCCAAGAAATCCAGCCAGACATTCACAAACATATCCATCCTCATTATTCTGGCATATCCCCCCATTCAGGCATGGTTGAGAAGTACAAGGCTCAAGGGGCTCCTCACAAAATGTACCTAAATGAAACAAGCAAAAATGACAATGTACTGAGATCATTGCTCATCCAAGATAACAAAGCCAGAAAGGACCATTGTGATCATCTAATCTGACCTCCTCTACAACACAGGCCATAAAACTTCCCCAAAATAATTATCAAAGCATATATTTTAGAAAAAAAATTGTCAGTGATGGAGAAATTGTTCCAATGGTTAATTACTTTCACTGTTAAAAATATACTTCTTATTTCCAGTCTGAATTTGTCTAGCTTCAACTCCCAGCTACTGGGATTGTACCTTTTTCTGTTAGATTTAAAACCCCATTATTAAATATTTGTTCCCCACGTAGATACTTACAGATTGTAATGAAGTCACCCTTGCCCTTTTCTTTGGTAAATTAAATACATTGAGCTCCCTCAGTCTATTACTATGAGGCATGTGTCCTAAAATTAATCATTCTTCATGGCTGTTCTCTTAACCTTCTCCAATTTATCAACATTCTTCTTGAATTATGGACACCGTAACTGGACAGAGTATTCAAGCAGCAGTTATACCAGTGCCAAATACATGTAAAAATAACCACTCAAACCCTACTCGAGAGTCCCCTGTTTATGCATTCCTTAGATCACCTTAGATCTTTGGGACACAGGTTCACACTGGGAGCTCCTGGTCAGCTGACTCTCCACCATGACCCCAAAATCTTCTAAAGAGTCATGCCCTCCCAGGATAGAGTCTCCCATCCCATAAGTATGGCCTATATTCTTTGTTCCTAGATGTGCCTACATTTAGTCATATTAAATCTCCTACTGTTTGTGCCCAGTCTACCAAGTGATCCAGATTGCTCTTAATCAGCGAACTGACCTCTTCATTATTTACCACTCCCCTGATTTTTGTGTCATCTGCAAACTTTATCAGTGATGATTTTATGTTTTCTTCCAGGTCATTGATAAAATGATAAATAGTGTAGTGCCAAGAACCAATCGCTGATGGACCTCACTGGAAACTCACCTGTTCCATGATGAACTCCCATTATGTGATTCACAACCATCTGATTGTTATCTTGTGTTCCCACTGTCTGTCTGTAGCATTCGCTGAAACACACACTAACACACACATAATAGTCATCAAATGTGTGTATGTGATGCAACGAAACCTACAAGGAGCAACCTAATATCCCACTTGATTTATATTACATAGAGGGGAGGGATAGCTCAGTGGTTTGAGCATTGGCCTGCTAAATCTATGGTTGTGAGTTCAATCCTTGAGGGGGCCACTTGGGGATCTGGGGCAAAATCAGTACTTGGTCCTGCTAGTGAAGGCAGGGGGCTGGACTCGATGACCTTTCAAGGTCCCTTCCAGTTCTAGGAGATAGGATATCTCCATTAATTTCTAAAACAGCTGCCAGGACAAGTATTTTGCAGTAAAATTGAGCTCGCAGATATAGGGCTAAACTATGTTTGCCTTACTCTCACCTACTCTCTTTGGCTTCATTGGAACTATTTGTTTCAGTAAGGTGAAAACATTGGGCCATTTGCTTTAGGAAATACCATTTTTCTTTTCCTAGCATCAGAGAATGCCCAGTGAAACCCTGGGTGAAAATTTTCTATTCCTCATCACCATAGTAACTGAACATGTTATACTTTATTATATTGTACCCTAGAAGCACTCAAAGATTACTTACTTTTGGAAACAGATAGAGGCTACGTCTCAATGCTTATCATAATAAATTTCTCTTCGGCTTTAGAAAGAGCTGACACATGGTGCTTTTGATCAACATACATGCCATAACTGAAGTAGACAGCATGGCACTACCATGTCTTCAATCATTCCTCCCAAAGGGAACCCAAAGAGTAGAGCTCCACTACCCAGAATAACTGTACTCTTGAGCTGCTCCCACTCCTTCCCCAGATCATGCTCCCTCTCTCAGGGGCTGCATGGGGCAGTGCATGTTTTTATATGCTGACCTTACCCAGCTACTGCCCCAAGAAAATGCTCCCCTTGGTCATTGCATCCCCTTAACAGATACTATGGCCAATCTCCTCAAATGTATTTAGGCTTGTAACTTCCATTGATTTCAGTGATTGTTAGGAGCCCAAATACCTTTGAGCATCTGGGCCTGTATGCCCCCAGAGAGGGAAAGATTGTTTGTTCAATAATTTTTTGTCTTGGCAACAAATTTTTTGTCACAGGGTGAGCTGGACCAGGAAAAAGGGTTGAGGTGCTAGCTCTCAACTGTAACTGGTTTCATCCCAGATCACACAAGGATTGTAGGCTGAGAGAAAAACCTGCTGAGAAAGGGTATGTAGTATGTGGAAGACAGATACTGTTATCCAGATTAAGGAGGGACTGGGGGAGAGAAATTGCTTATTGGGAAGACTCTCTTCTGACAAAGGTCTGTGTAAGGTGGTGCCCTGATGAAAAGGAGCCAGGGAAATGGCTGAGCCTGAGAGTGGCTGAGCTGCAGATTCCTGGGAGAGGGCCAGGGAGAAATTCTAGGAAGAGTAAGGTAAATATAGGAACTGTCCAAGGGAGAAGTAGCATAGGGCAATTGCTGGTAAACTGGTGCTTCAAGTTTTAGGGTCCCAAGGCTGGTAGAAGGAGAATACAAGCACCCCTACTGTGTCACCAGTAGTGGCGTGGAAATTCCTGCTACCAAGGAGGATGAATAAGAAAGGAAGGTGTGGACTGGGACTGTCAAAGGACTGGAAGAGTTCCCCTTCACTCCTTTGCAGCAAGGGGAGAAGACCACACATACAATACTTACCCTGGGAAGAGGAGGCAAAGAATGGTGTCTTCTTTTTTTGTTACCCTGGAAAGGAAGATGTTTTTTATTTGCCCAGAGGGTCAGTCATCTAACCGGCTCAAGGGAGACCATTTTAAGTGAGGAAAGTGAGGCAGCAGCTGCACCCACAGGCTGGGAGGTGAGGCATACTTTCAAACCCTCATAGCTCCATCCATTCTGCTTGTTGAGTCAAATAAGAGCTGGGGACAAGTACCAGATCCTCACAGGAAGAACTCAGTATGGCAGAGGATCAGTCCTTTGATGATTGCAGTTGTCACTTGGTTCAGTATTCTGTTATGTTACAATTTCCCATATTCAACATCTTCTGCGAAAAAAGCAGGAGTTGTGCTTTTTCACCTAAACGCTCATATATGATGGAAAGTTTGAAAAATCAGATCAATAAAGGGAATTTTGGTGAGAGGTGGGGAGACAGTGGCTTGAGTCCTTTATTCTGTCACTTCCAGAACTTGATCTCTGAACCATCTATTTTCTAAAGAAGATTGAGAGGTGACTAACAAGTATTAAACTAACAGGTACTAAAGGGGTCTTTAATCTAGTGGAGAAAAGCATAACAAAATCCAGTGGCTGAAAGCTGAAGTCAAATTCCAATTCAAATTGGAAATAAGGCACAAAATATGTAACAGTGAAGGTGATTAATCACTGGAACAAACTACGAATGGAAGTGGTGATTCTCCATCTTTTGGGGACTTCAGATCAAGTCTAGATGACGTTCTGAAAGACATGCTTTAGTCAAACACAAATTATTGGGTTCAGTATGGGGTGGCTGGATGAAATGTAATGGTCTAAGATGTCATTCTAGATGATCTAATGATCCCTTGTGACTTAGACTATATAGATCTATTTTTACATATAGCATGAACTATATCCTTCTAAAGGATGTGCACAATATAGGTGTTCTAAAGATAATCATCTTCACAAATACTCATCAAAGGAGATTTATTAGCAACATTTTGGGGTCATTACAATATACCAGGTTGCACCAATTTACCTATTAGTAAAAATAGGAAACCTGGGGGAGGAAGGACATCTTCCTGTACCCTCACTAATAAGTATGCACTTTTGACATTCACCATCAAAATCTTCTGGACACCTTCCCAGATGCAAACTAAACTATTGTGCATGGCACTGGTAAAGGGAATAGAAAATGTGTATGCTATTCAACTGTTGAAAGGAGGGAAATGTTGAAGAATAAATAAGCATAAACTCAAGCCAAGAAAGATGAACTGAAGGGAGGAGAATTTTCTTTATGCAACATGTAATTTTACTATTGAATGAAACATTGATACAACCTGCAAGCACAGCAGGAAAATATTTTTAAAAACTCAGATAACGCAAGGCTTAAATAGAAAGAGCAATAGCTAGGTACCAATAGCTGGATAGATTTGCTTCATGATCTTTTTCTATGCCTGGATATTAATGGAATGTTAAATGCCCAAACTTCAAAGGTGGTGAGCACAAGCTACTCCCAGTGAATTCAAGAGAAAGTGTAGGTGGTCTGGTCCTCTCAAGATCGGACCCCACATTTTTATTAAAGGGAGGTATTGATGCTTGTACTGAAGTTTCTTTAGTGTTAGATGTTGTGTAATTAGCCACCCAAAGCAATGATTGGTTTTTAAAAATTCTTTGGGTAGCCAGTGTAACATCAAAAACCATAGTCCAGTGGTAGATGATTTGAGTTAATAAACTCTAATGTGTACAGAGAATACTTAACAACTTAAGTGACTTTTGTGTCTAGAGAGGATAAAAAAAGTAATTATAGAGAATACCAGTGGCTGGGTTCATTGAGGTTATTCAGTTCAGTTAAATCTTGTTTAAATTATTTCAATCAAATAAAATCATAGTGTCTTAAAAAGCAAACATCAGTGAAAAAAGGGAGCATCCTGCAGAGCAAAGAGAAACTTCACAAACAATACGTTGAGTAACTGAAACTTATTTCCCAGCATCTTCTGGTTGTATACATGTTTGGGGAGGAAAAAATAAAATTGAACACGGTTGTTGGTGTTTAACTTACTCCCTGCTAGTTTTCATCAGTTTTACTACCAAACTCTAATGATATTCCACTGTCAATGGACATACCTGATACATCCAGAAGCACATTGGGCAGCACACAGTAGATTATGATCACACCACATAGTGTCCTATATAAATATGCTTACTAAACAAAACAAAGCCATTTTTATTTTTAATAGAAATCACAGCAGGGATTCTATTTATACAACCAATTTTGATCTCCAATTGAGATGCATATTCCTCAAAAAAAAAAAAAAAAAAAAGAATGAAAGCTCATTCTAACCTACTATACTTTAATATGATTTCAGTCAATTTATTTTGTCTATCCTCTAATGAAATGTTAAGATTTCTGAAGCATTTATGGATAAAATAATGTACTTTAGGAAACTGAATATGTTACATCTAATATGAATTTATTTAATCTATATTTTTATAAGAAAGAAGCAAATGTATTGCAGCGTGAGCATCTCGAAGGCACTACCAAGGAAGAGCTTGCTTTTAATTTAAATGAAATAGCTGGTTGCTAGGAGCTGTGCTCAAGGACCAAAGATATACAATAGGCAGTAAACAGGATGAAGTCTGGGAATGAAGGACAGTATGTGAATTAACTGTTCAGATCATTTTAATACTTTCACAATTTCAGTTTCACTAGTCTCTCAAACTACAAGAACATGTATCACGTCATCATTCATTTTCAGCAGTTCATCTAATAATTTTACATTCAACACTGTTTCAAAACTAATTCCAAAATGAGGTTTCTTTATTCTGAGAAAGATCAAGTTTCAGTTAATTAAGTGAAAATATTTTGTAATTAAACTAATCCCTAATTGCATAGCTCAATTAACAATTCAATGTTGATAGCCTAATCCAGTTCACTCCTATCTGTTTTTGTTTTCATGAGTTTAATTTGATGCTCTCCTAATTACCCAGGATAAATATTTGTTTATGAATTAAATGAGTTAAGCCATATTGTAGCTTCTCCAAGAAATAAACAAAAAGCATCACAAATCCATTGTCATCAGAACCCATTTTTGAACATAAATGATAATTGGGATGATCAAAACCATTTAAGAGTTCCATATATGAAGACTGAAAATCAGTCATACTTGCATAATTCCAATGTAGTTATTGATGGAGAAAAGTTGGTCCTATGTAAATATAACACTTAATATAACAATGAATGCATGGAAAAATCTTTGCAGTCATGATTTTGTGCTAGACATATTTGAAGAAAGTACCATTTGTATTACTAAATGCTTAATTTGGAGATGGATAAACTTTTTGACTTTTTTAAAATGGCTTTAAAAAAGACTGAAAAAATTGTCTGCAGTCAAAATTGTTCATATTTTGTAAAAATTTCCATGATATCATTATTAATATTTTATTGAAAATTTTATTGGGATTTTTCATTTACCAAAAAGCATTTTTAAATTAAAAACCAATACTCTCATAAAAATTACATTAATCATAACCAGCTCCTATTTCTCTATTTAGATACTGAAACATACAAATCCCTCCACTGTTTCACTAAAAGCCTCACCTTCCGGAATACATTAAAACATTATTAACAACTTTAGAAATTTCTACTTTGAGACTGTGAAGTATCACTTTTTTCTGATTTGGTATTTCCACAAAGTTTGAATCAAAATGAAATCTGTCTATGATGATGTGATTCTCAGCCTTAAAAGAGAGGGAATTCAAATCTAGACTATGACACAAAAGATCACAGTGTTTTGCAGTATTAAATCAAACAGGCAGTGCCAGAGATCGTTATGATTTACAGAAAGCTCCAATCAGCAGACTTGAACACAAAATCTCCAGAACCAAATGAATGAAGAAAACATTACCTATTAATCAAAAGTAAGCCTCTTGATAAAATTATAGTTATACTGGAAAGACTTTATATATTATATAAAAATTTATAATTTAATTTATAATATAATTCTTTATATATTATATAAAAGACTTTATAATTTATATAAAAATTATAGTTATACTGGAAAGACTGGAGAGACTACTAGAAATTTTTTTTGTATTATTCTAATCCTTCCTAAACTCTCAGAGCTCTCATAAAGACTAGAATAATCAAAGTAAATAGAATGGGCCAGATGCTGACCTTGCCTTTGCCCAGCGACCAGAGTGCCACTATGAGAGCCTATGTGCATGGTAAGAATTTCAAAACCCCAGGCTAGCATTTAGTTGGTGCAGGAGCAGTGCCAGGGTGGTGAAAGCTACCCAGTACTAACTCTTCCCCCTGGCCTGTGCGGAAACATATGTGGATGGTGGGGCTGCTGGCAGGAGAGAGCATGGGCATAATGCTCCACACAGCAATTACTGTGGACTGCAGAACTGTCTTGAGGGATACTGGCATAAGTTGGAGCAGCCCAGGAGTTGCTGTAACATATAAGGGGCTATACATGGCATGAGTTCAGGCAAAATGTGGGTTTAAAGCAACCTTTGTCTCTCTTCTTCCTGGGCTGGACCTTTTAGACATGGACTTCATCGCTCAGGAAGCTCAGCACAGAATCAAACAATTTTTATTTATTAATAGGGAATATTACAAGCAACATCCAGAATTAATACAACACTGAAATTATATATTTCCATTTCTAGACATCTAGTCAGTTGGAATTTTGTTACAACAGACTGTAATTAACCTTATTAACTTTTCAATCAAGTGTCTTTTGTACCGCTATTCCTTTCTTCTAAAGGAACAACTTCTCTAGATGATACTAGTATTGCTTCCAACTATTTATCAGATGGCATCAGCTTCCCTCCCTTCAAATAATATGTGTATCTCATATGGTCCAAAAATAATTCTTCTGAAGGATTTGTCTCACCACTTTTGGATGGATATATCTCTGGAATTCAAGGATTAGCAACGTGCCTGCCTTCATTTAATGTCTTTACTAATACTATGGCTGGAACAGTACATCTCATACTAAATTCTTACATAATATTAAATTGGAAGGAATTGGAAACACTTGTGCGGACAAAGCTCATTGGAACCATGAGGTTGGAAAGATGATTGAGAAACATCAAAATGAGATTCTTAGTGGAAAAAATTCCAAGTTATTGAATTATGTCTGGGGGGAAATAATCAAATCCATATATTCAATAGATGGGAGATACTTGGAAAGCAGAATTAAAAAACAAAACCAACAAACAAACAATAAAAAAGAAATCCTCAAAACACCTAGGAGTGAGGAGCAGCAAGGTAGACAGGTTTTTTCAATGAATCAGGTGGAAAATACATTTTTCATACAGTCCCAAACATCATAAGCTTGAATCAGAGAGGAGACAGTCCATCTCTATAGGCCCAGCCCTAGACCAAATGGCGCCCCAGGTGAGGAGAATCTTCGGCAACCCCACCACATTTGTTGAACTTTAGAATATCTTATTTTTATTGCATTTCTAGCCCATTTCACGACTTTGATGCATGATTTGCATGCATGATTTATCCCTGTCATATATGATGATTAATTTGCATGCTTGAATCCATAAATCTGTATTTATTCATGCTATATATAAGCAAATAAAAATTTATTTCCTCTAAGCTTATAGAAACTTTTTAATGTCAGAATAACTGAAATGTATTCACCTCATTCTATTTTCCCTTTTGTTACTAACAACAAAAACAGCAGCCCAAGCCTAGCTCCTGGCTTGTCTGCTCCTAAATCTGGCCCTGCATCTCTATGCAGCACTTATGAGATCACAAAATGAATACTCCAGCCAATTATTGGCACCTCTTATTGAATATTAGGGAAGATTAAAGAAAGTGAAGTACCAGAATGTGATAGCCCCTCTCTGTGCAGAGCCACCCCACCCTAAGAGGGACTGAGCCTCAAGGAACCACAGAGATTCTCAGTGCATAGGAAGGGGGTGTTCATTCTGTGCAAAAAGGGAAACTGGGACATAAATATCACGGGGGGGGGGGGCTAAAAACAAGGGCTATTATAGTTTTTCAAGAAAAAAGCTTCCTGGGAGAAGGGATAGAAACTTTCTCTTGATTTATTCAAAACTCTCTTGAACAAAGCATTCAAGAATAAACCATGGGGGGGGGGGGGGATTTGCACTGGCAGAGAGACAGACTAGATGACCTAATAGATCTTTTCTACCTCTTATTTTTATAATTACTGACACAGAGTTACTGAGGCATCATGGAAATTAATAGTATAATTTATTTATTAATAAATAACATCTTCAGAATCACTTAAGGGGAGTAGAAATAAAGGAAGGAAAAGAGTTGGGTTTAGACTTAATCTTTTCTGCCCTATTGTCCAAAGGGTTAGTGCCAGCTAGAATGGGAGAAATAGCTAGACATAGGGTCAGATTCTGCCCTGTTAACACCCAGGGAATACTCAATATTAGAATAGAGTTAATGAATGAGTTTTTGGTTCACTGGGAGTTCAAAAAAGATTAATTAAATTTTAAAATGGTTTGGATTAAAAAAAAAAAAAACATTTTCATTCCACCCAAAATGGATTTTTAAGGTCTAGTCTCCTGAACTGTGGAAGACCCAAAGTCAAATCCCTTCTCATCAAGCAAAGGGGGAAATTGAAGTTGGATCTTCCTCATCCTTGGGGAGTATCTGAATCAATAGGATAAAAAGTCATATAGCGAGCACCACCATCTTACCCTTCTCCCCTTTTGAGAATGACTTCTAAATCACAATAAATAAAATAATAATAATAACAACATTAGTAATGGCCTGAAACAATTCAGTAAATCTGACACAAATTCACAAATAGTTTAGGGTCCTTGGAAACTGCATTTTTCAGCAACTAAACTATTCACTTGAAAAATGTCATCCCACTTTACTCAATATACCGAAAGACTGGAATATGCATGAGGACAGAGCAAGGCTCATAATGGCTAAGATTCTAACAGGCAAGAAGGCGCACAAGACCTCTGTGGATACTCAAAAATCCACAAAAATCTCAGGGTAATCTGCTCACTTAAAGTGCTGAACCCTCCTGCTATTTCTCTGTGAGCAAGCACAATTCCCCAGAAGAATAAGGTGGAGATGCCTCTGGAGCTTAGTAGCTAAGATCACCTCCTTGTTGAGGTAACAGTAGCTCTTTTTTTTTATTTTTATTTTTTTTTGAGTGGGGACTCTTCTGCGGCTTCTGCTTCTTTTTATGGTCTCAGTTGTTCATGTGGTTTCTTGATCTGCTGCCTTCTTACTAAAGAACAAGAAAGGTTTAGAAATTTCTTCCACGTGAAAGGAAAAATTGAAAACAAGGGTAAGTTAATTGTGAATAGGTATGTCTGGGCATAAACCATCCCTACTCTTGCTTTTTAACAACCATTTTTAGTAAAAACAGAGGCAACATTTATTCTCTCAGAAACAGGGATACTTTGATCATTATGTAGAGCATGGACCAAATACTTTTTAACCTTTTCCTGTAATGAGAAGTTAAACCTTGCAATATGATCCTTGTAATTACTCATTTAGACTGAGACATAAAAGCTAGACTGGATTTTCTTTACCAGGACACCAATACCCTTCATTGATCTCCCAGGGGGAGCATAGTAGGCAGCTGCATGGTCTGAAGAAAATCCTACATATTTAAATAATGTTACTGAAACAGCCAAATGGACAGTGGGGAATTGTCTTTAAACTGTCTTTAAACTTGCTTTCAAATTATTTAAAAGCTGTAACTGACATAGTTATCAGATTTGGGGTTGATTCTAGAGCCGAGAATCTAAAACACAGTGATAAAACATTACAGGGCAAAATTAGTTTATTAATAGAACATAAGGTCAAAAATAATTTGTATTTCTGTTAAATCAAATAGTTAAAAATTAACTATTTAATTACCTCTCTCTGTATGTGTAGATTATATACACACAGATTTATATTTTGTCAGACAGGTCAATGGTATAACACTAAGTTTCATTATTCACTCCCATTTGCCAACTATGTGAGGGTCAAAAAGAAATAAATATGTCAGGCTCTGGGTTCTAGGTTGTTAGGCCTGGTGATTGGAACAATGGTTGAAAGCAGATGTAGGGTCAGGGGCAGACCGAAGGCAGCACTGAAACTTGGATTTGGGGACAGGCTGTGGGTCAGATCTGGAATCAGAATCCATAGAGAAGCCAAATCAGGATGTAGTCAGGAAGAAGGTTGAAGATTGAAGATGGGTTGGAGTCAGTCCAAAGGTCTGGGTGTCAGGAGGCTGGAGCAGGTCTGGAACAGGGCCAGGAACGGGGCTGGAGCAGGGTCAGAATAGAGCATGAACAAGGCTGAGGCAGGCTGGAACAAGGCTTGGGCAAGACTGGGGCAGGAACAGGACAGGAACTGTCTAGAGCAGTGAATCTTAACCTGGGGTGCATGTACCCCCTGGGGGTGTGAGATGCCCTTTCTGGGGGTGCGAGACATGCCAGATTTTTTTAGAAGGTAAATCATTGAAAACACAAATTAAGCACAGGCACGTAAGTACAACTACTTTGTTTAATCAACCCTATGTATTTATCAACATTATACATTTTTTAATGATTACTGTAATATAAAACAAAAAATATATCTAGGTTTAAAGAACTGGCCTACTTCAATGATTTTTGATAAGGGGTGCGAGAACATATTTTGAGGCTGCAGTAAAGTTTAAGAACCACTGGTCTAGAGGGACTGCAACACCGTGAGGTAGCAGGTGAATTCCTAGCCAAGTGGTGCTGTTTCATAGACTAACTTACAGCTCTGGTGGTGAGGGTGAAATACCTGTGTCTTGGGATCATGTGATCTGGGCTCTGCACAGTGATAGGCTGCTATAGCATCCATGGGGTATGGCTCACTGCAGGCTCTGCTGGAAGGGTGACTCATTGTAGCTGAGTGCTTTGCCTCACAACGTCACTTGATACATTACTAGAATGTTCTGAGACATTACAGTGATGAAGGTGGAATAAGATATCATATGGAATAGAATAAAACTGAACACAAACTTTCAAAAATCCACTATGTTTGTACGAAATGTGACACCAATGAAATGACAACATACATTCAGAGTTTCATTTCTATTTAAAGCTTCTTTATGAGAAATATTTCATCAGCATTTTAGGTACCAGTTTAAATAATAGTTCCCAATACTTAAACAATAAGTTGGGGACCCTCCAGTTAAGAATTATACAAATATTTGGTCGATGAAGAGAGGAGCAGAACTTCCATCCAAAATGTCTGTTAACAAAGAAAGTAATTGTGTCTCTTCTTTAACATTTCTCTTCTAGAAATATTATTATTCACTACAGACATTTCATATCCTCAAATAGAACATAGACAGAGAGAAACAATACAAATAAAACCTTCTGATACAGTGAATTGCAAATCTTCATACTAAAATTAACAATTAATGGAGATGACCTAGAACAAGGATCCAGAGTAGCAGCCGTGAAGTGGGCTGTAGTCCACGAAAGCTTATGCTCTAATAAATTTGTTAGTCTCTAAGGTGCCACAAGTACTCCTGTTCTTTTTTCTAGAACAAGGAGAAAATCAAGCCCCCTAAGTCTCCTACTGATACAATAACCATCTCCAAAAATATAAAAGGAGCATGATTCCAAATTTTATAAAAACTTGACACAAAGACCTCTAAAAAAGAAGGATTGGAATAAACAAAGTGATTCCTCTCACTGCCAGAGAATGGCTTTTTAAAATTAGTTTCCTTTTAAATAAGCCAAAAAAGAAAAAAGCTATATTTAGTTACTAACTGCTTAGATTTTGGATGGAACATTGTAAGGGGGGAAATAGTCAATCTGTAGGCCTCAGCTACTTGGAGAAGTTACATAAGTGATCCCCCTTCCTGAGATTGATAAGCAGCTTGTGTCTACACATAAAAGAGCTTCAATTGATTGTAAGGGAGGCAGCAATCAGTATAGCTTTCCTTAAATTTCTGTCGGGGTAAAGTAATGTGGTAGGGCCTGATGAAATGCATCCTAGAATACTCAAGGAGCTAATAGAGGAGGTATCTGAGCCTCTAGCTATTATCTTTGGAAAATCATGGGAGACGGGAGAGATTCCAGAAGACTGGAAAAAAGCAAACTAATAAAAGGAAATACAAATAACCAAGGAAACTACAGACCAGTTAGTTTAACTTCTGTGCCAGGGAAGATAATGTAGCAATCAGTTTCACACATACAGAATGGGAAGAGACTGTCTAGGAAGGAGTACGGCAGAAAGGGATCTAGGGGTTATAGTGGACCACAAGCTAAATATGAGTCAACAATGTGATGCTATAAAAAAGCAAACATGATTCTGGGATGTTTTAATAGGTGTGTTGTGAGCAAGACACGAGAAGTCATTCTTCCGCTCTACTGTGTGCTGGTTAGGCCTCAACTGGAGTATTGTGTCCTGTTCTGGGCACCGTATTTCAAGAAAGATGTGGAGAAATTGGAGAGGTTCCAGAGAAGAGCAACAAGAATGATTAAAGGTCTTGAGAACATGACCTATGAAGGAAGGCTGAAATAATTGGGTTTGTTTAGTTTGGAAAAGAGAAGACTGAGAGTGGACATGATAGCAGTTTTCAGATATCTAAAAGGGTGTCATAAGGAGGAGGGAGAAAACTTGTTCACCACAGCCTCTAAGGATAGAACAAGAAGCAATGGGCTTAAACTGCAGCAAGGGAGGTTTAGGTTGGACATTAGGGAAAAGTTCCTAACTGTCAGGGTGGTTAAACACTGGAATAAATTGACTCGGAAGGTTGTGGAATCTCCATCTCTGGAGATATTTAAGAGTAGGTTAGATAAATGTCTATCAGGGATGGACTAGACAGTATTTGATCCTGCCATGAGGGCAGGGGACTGGACTCGATGACCTCTCGAGGTCCCTTCCAGTCCTAGAATCTATGAATCTATAAAGACACCATGGAAATACAGCCTAGATCAGTAGTGGGAACCTGTGGCAACAGGCCGCACACGGCCCATCAGGGTAATCCACTGACAGGCCGCCAGACAGTTTGTTTACATTTACATGGTCGCCAGTAGCTCCCAGTGGCTGCAGATTGCCATTCCTGGCCAATGGGACAATGGGAGCTGTGGGAAGTGGCATCCATGCTGCTTCCCGCAGCTCCCATTGGCTGAGAACGATGAACTGCGGCCACTGGGAGCTGCGGGCGGCTGTGAAAATGTAAACAGACTATCTGGCGACCCACCAGCAGATTACCCCGATGGGCCGCAGTTTGCCCATCATTGGCCTAGATGATGCTACTATAAAGTGGATGAATGACAGGTTGGAAAACTGTTCCCAAAGAGTAGTTATCAGAGGTTCACAGTCAAGCAGTAAGGGTATATCGAGTGGGGTCCCACAGGGATTGCTTCTAGGTCAGGTTCTGTTCAATACCTTCATCAATGATCTAGATAATGGCATAGAGAGTACACTTATAAAATCTGTAGATGATAACAAGCTGGGAGGGGTTACAAGAGCTTTGGAGGATAGGATTCAAATTCAAAATGATCTGGACAAACTGGAGAAATGGTCTGAAGTAAAAAGGATGAGATTCAATAAGGATAAATACAAAGTACTCTACTTAGGAAGAAACAATCAGTTGCACACATACAAAATGGGAAATTACTACTTAGGAAAGAGTACTGCAGAAAGGGATCCGGGGGTCATAGTGAATCACAGGCTAAATATGAGTCAACAGTGTAACTCTACTGGAAAAAAAGTGAACATCATTTCTGGGATATATTAGCAAGAATGCTGTAAGCAAGACATGAGAAGTAATTCTTCCATTTTCCTGTGCGCAGATAAGGCCTCAGCTGGAGTACTGTGTCCAGTTCTGGGCACCATATTTCAGGAATGATATAGACAAATTGGAGAAAGTCCAAAGAGAGCAACAAAAAATGATTAAAGGTCTAGAAAACAAGACCTATGAAGGAAGCTTGAAAAATTTGGGTTTGTTTAGTCTGCAGAGAAGACTGAGAGGGGCATGATAACAGTTTTCAAGTACATAATAGGTTATTACAAGGAGGAAGGTGAAAAATTACTGACCTTAGCCTCTGAGGATAGGACAAGAAACAATGGACTTAAATTGCAGCAAGGGATTTTTAGGTTAGACATTAGGAAAAACTTCCTAACTGTCAGAGTGGTTAAGCACTGGAACAAATTGCCTAGGGAGGTTGTAGAATCTCCATCATTGGACTTTTTTTTTATGAACAGATTAGACAAACATGCCAGGAATGGTCTAGTTATTATACAGTCCTGCCTTGTGTGCAGGGGACTAGACTAGATGACTTATTGAGGTCCCTTCCAGTCCTGCACTTCTACGAAAATGGAAAATCTACACTAAATGGACTTGTGAGAAATTTGGGAGTGTATTTAATAGGGGAAAAAAAGGAAAATATATCTTTAGAAACAAAGGGGGCAAACCATGTGTTACATTCCAAGTTCATAACAATGGCACAGGATAAAAAAAGGTGGAGTTTACAATAGTGATGGGGATGTCTGCTAAGAACACAGTAAAAAGTGTAACTGAAACCTTGCTCCAAATATATACAACTACCTACTCAGATCAAAGAGCTAGTTTGTTCCACAACTATAATGCCCTGCTGCATTATAAAAATGGAAAGAGACCTCTCCCAATTTCATAGAAGATGTTAACCTTTCCAGTGTAATTTGCAGCCTATTATCAGCCCAGATAAACTTTGTAAAATCTTTGACATCTCTAACAAACAAATTTAGCAGTAATGTTTGACATTTGTACAAAAGATGGGGAAATAGTGCATTTAAATAGAATGCAGTTCATACTGGGTAAAAATTTCAGAAGCACTAGATTTAGGATCTTAAATCCCACTGACTCTCAATGAAACTTAGGCTCCTAAATCATTTAGCTGTTATGAAATTTTTTACCCTATATCAATTACCATCAGAACTTTAAAGAAAAACACCTCCATAGATAAAATAAAGAATATGAGACACAGGACAAATCACACAGGTGCCATGTGCAAACCTGCAAAATACAGAGGAGAATATATGTATAGTTATTAGCAACAGAGGGTCCTGTGGCACCTTTGAGACTAACAGAAGTACTGGGAGCATAAGCTTTCGTGGGTAAGAACCTCACTTCTTCAGATGCAAGAAGACATCTGTCTTGCATCTGAAGAAGTGAAGTTCTTACCCACAAAAGCTTATGCTCCCAGTACTTCTGTTAGTCTCAAAGGTGCCACAGGACCCTCTGTTGCTTTTTACAGATTCAGACTAACACGGCTACCCCTCTGATACTTGTATAGTTATTCTCACTTCTATATATACTGAACACCTGGGTTGAGAGTTGCAAAGCCACATAGGGGATTAATTTGAATGGATCACAGTTCAACTCTAATGAGCAAAATACAGACCCTGGACTTCAGAAAAGCAGACTTTGACTCCCTTAGGGAACTGATGGGCAGGATCCCCTGGGATGAGGGGGCAGGTTGTCCAGGAAAGCTGGCTGTATTTTAAAGACACCTTGTTGATGGTGCAGGAACAAACCATCCTGAAGTGCAGAAAGAATAGCAAATAGCTTGGCTTAACAGTGAAATATTTGGAGAGCTTAAACTCAAAAAGGAAGCTTACAAGAAGTGGAAATTTGGACAGATGACTAGGGAGGAGTATAAAAATATTGCTAGAGCATGCAGGGGTATAATCAGGATGGCCAAGGCACAACTGGAGTTGCAGCTAGCAAGGGATGTGAAGGATAACAAGAAAGGTTTCTACAGGTATGTTAGCAACAAGAAGAAGTTCAGGAAAAGTGTGGGACCCTTACCGAATGGGGGAGGCAACCTAGTGACAGATGATGTGGAAAAAGCTGAAGTACTCGATGCTTTTTTTGCCTCGGTCTTCACAGACAAGATCAGTTCCCAGACTGCTGCACTGGACAGCACGCTATGGGGAGGAGGTGAGCAGCCCTCAGTCGTGAAAGAACACGTTAAGGACTATTTAGAAAAGCTGGCTGTGCACAAGTCCATGGGTCCAGAACTAATGCATCTAAGGGTGCTGAGGGAGTTGGCTGATGTGATTTCAGAGCCACTGGACATTATCTTTGAAAATTCGTGGTGACTGGGGGAGGTCCCGGAGAATTGGAAAAAGGCAAATAATTGGAAAAAGACAAATATAATAGGAAAAAGGCAAATATGACTGTTCCTGATCATCTTCCTCTCCTCCAAGTGCTTCAAAATGGGTTCCTTGAGGACCTGCTCCATGATTTTGCCAAGGACTCAAGTGAGACTGACCATTCTGTACTTCACCGAGTTCACTTTCTTCCCATATTTAAAAAAGGGAAGAAAGAGAACTGTGGGAACTACAGAACAGTCAGCCTCACTTAAGTCCCTGGCAAAATCATGGAGCAGGTCCTCAAGGAACCCATTTTGAAGCACTCGGAGGAGAGGAAGGTGATCAGGAACAGTCAACATGGATTAACCAAGGGGAAGTCATGTCTGACCAACCTGATTGCCTTCTATGATGAGATAAGTGGCTCTGTGGATATGGGGAAAGTGGTGGATATGATATATATTGACTTTAGCAAAGCTTTTGATACCGTTTCCCACAGTATTCTTGCCAGCAAGTTAAAGTATGGATTGGATGTATGGACTATAAGGTGGATAGAAAGCTGGCTAGATCATCGGGCTCAATAGGTAGTGATCAATGGCTTGATGTCGAGTTGGCAGCCGGTATCAAGCGGCGTTCCCCAGGGGTCAGTCCTGGGTCCGTTTTTTTTCAACATCCTTATTAATGATCTAGATGATGGGATGAATTGAACCCTCAGCAAGTTTGCAGATGACACTAAACTGGGGGGAGAGGAAGATAAGCTGGAGTATAGGGATAAGGTCCAGAGTGACCTAGACAAATTGGAGGATTGGGCCAAAAGAATTCTGATCGGGTTCAACAAGGACAAGTGCAGAGTCCTGCACTTAGGAAGGAAGAATCCCATGCACTGCTACAGGCGGGGGACCCACTGGCGACCGACTGGCTAAGCGGCAGTTCTGCAGAAAGGACTTGTGGATTACAGTGGACGAGAAGCTGGATATGAGTCAGCAGTGTATCCTTGTTGCCATGAAGTCCAATGGCATATTGAGCTGTATTAGTAGGAGCATTGCCAGCAGATTGAGGGAAGTGATTATTCCCTTCTATTCAGCACTGGTGATGCCACACCTGCAATACTGCATCCATTTTTGGTCCCCCCACTAGAGAAGAGATCTGGAGAAAATGGAGAGAGTCCAGCGGAGGGCAACAAAAATTATTAGGGGGCTGGGGCACATGACTTACGAAGAAAGGCTGAGGGAACGGGGGTTATTTAGTCTGAAGAAGAGAAGAGTGAGGGGTATTTGATAGCAGCCTTCAACTACCTGAAGGGGAGTTCCAAAGAGGATGGAGCTAGGCTGTTCTCAGTGGTGGCAGATGACAGAACAAGAAGCAATGGTCTCAAGTTGTAGTAGGGGAGGTCTAGGTTGGATATTAGGAAACACTATTTCACTAGGAGGGTGGTGAAGCACTGGAATGGGTTACCTAGGGAGGTGTTGGAATCTCTATCCTTAGAGGTTTTTAATGCCCGGCTTGACAAATCCTTGGCTGGGATGATTTAGTTGGTGTTGGTCTTGCTTTGAGCAGGGGATTGGAATAGATGACCTCCTGAGGTCTCTTTCAACCCTAATATTCTATGATTCTATGAGTACCTTCTCCACATATGAGTTTGGCACATCTGAGCAAATGCTTTTTCCACATCCTGGAAAGCCACTGTGGCCCCCAGATACTATGGTAATAGAGGCCTTTTATGTACTTAAGGTAGATGGATGCCCTGTGTTAAATCTGGGAAGAAGGCCTTACAAACTCCCCCTGTCAAACACTTAGTGAGTATATAAAGAAGGGTCATATTTTCTAAAGCACCTAAGTGACTTAGGAGCCTATGTTTCATTTTTAAAAGTGACTTAGGCTCTTTAAGAACTTAAGTTCAATTCACTTCCAATGATACTCAGACTTCTATGTGCCAAATCATTTTTGAAAATGGGACTTAGACCAAGTCACTTATGTTCTTTTGAAAATTTCACCCAAGGTCTTTGTGCCAAAGGGCTTACAATCTATTAGACAATAATTAATTCTGAGCATGTTCTCTCCCCTAAAATATTCTCTAAATCCCAAGTGTTTTAGGGCTTATCTACATTTGAAATACCACAGCAATGCAGCTGTGCCGCTATAGCACTTCAGTGAAGACACTACCTATGCCGATGGGAGGTGTTTTCTCATCAGCGTAAGTAATCCATGTCCCCAAGAGGTGGTAGGTAGGTCGATGGAAGAATTCTTCCATTGACCTAGCACTGTCTCCCCTCTAATTTATGGCTATTTAACTACACCTCTCAGATGTGTGGATTTTTCATACCCCACAGTGACGTAGTTAAGCCGACTTAATTTTCTAGTTTAGACCAGGTCTTATTCAAGTGATTTCAAATCTAAGTTTAATTTAGTCTGCTCTCTTGTCCCATGTAGTATACAATTTAACTATTCATGAACATATTAAGGTATCTGTCTCCAAAACAGATAAACTCTGAAACATATTCAGAGTTAATAATGAAGAACAACTCCTATATCTACTCTGTTCATCCCGTGTGCCAAAGTTAGACAATTGTTAAACACAAACACACGCATAGAGAGCAAGAAAGAATAGGCACAAGACAAAAGAAACTTCCCCTTCTCCCAGATGAAGAAGCCACCAAATATTAGCTAACAGAAAGTCATTACAAATATAATCAATAAACTTGTTATACTTGTTTTTTTCCACTAGCCCATGATTTATGGGCTATAAAGCCTCAAATTAAATTAAACTCCCCATTTACCAAAAAAGTACGTATTAGAAAAGGAAGCAATAACAATGAAAACCTGATTAAGACTTTGAGGTCCAAGAGTAGTTACTGTATTAGTAAGACAAGTTGAGTGAGTTAATATCTTTTATTGGACTAGCTTCTGTTGGTGAAAGAGATATTAGTAGCAGATATATCTTAAAAATATTAAATGACGTTTGGGTAAAAAAGTGCAACAGTGGAAAGGACATGGGGAGGGAAGGGAAAATGAGAAGAGGGAGAGTGGGAAGATGAAAAAGAGAAGGAAGAAAGTCACAAAGAGGGTAGGGAAATATTGACAATGGACAGAAGAACAGGATTATGAAAGAGAGAGAAAGAGAGAGAGAGAGAAAGGAACCAAACGAGGAGAGAAAGAAATTTCCCATATTTAAATTATTCCAATTTAGTTTGTTTGTTTATACACACATGCACATTCCATCTTCTCCTCACTGTAGGTGTATTTTGTTTTGTTAATGTAACACAATGCATAAGTTCACTCACTCTGGTATAAATCAGAAGTGGCTCCCTTAAAACCAATGGAATTACACTGGTGAAAGTGAGAGGAAAATCAGGTCCAACAAATTCAGCAGCTATCTTCCCCTGAAAGGAACCAAGCAAAGACCTAAGGTCCAGATACTGAAAATCCCATAGGTGCCTATTAGCACCTTTAGGCACCTAAATAGCTCTAAAAATATGGTCCTAACTGAAATATACCCCATTCCAGAAATACCTACCTCAAGTGTTCAAAAATCATGAGCCATAAGATTTTTTGGAGGGATTTGAGAGTTCTTTTTATTTTACTTATGGTTTTTTCAACTTTTTAGGAGTTGCATTTTCAAGCTCTTTCTGCAACCAGGAGGGCTAGAAATTTATTATTTTTAACATGACAGCTGAGATTCTCCAGGAAATAACATGACGCCATGAGTTTAGGCTTTAAATAAAACAAGAGTCATGACAAAAATCAGGAGAGTTGGCAAATATTACTTTCCTCCTGAGAAATACAATCCTCCAGTCATCTCTGCCTTTGTATAAGCTCAAGACAAGTGATTAACCTTGCAACCTGCCATGGAGGACATCAAATTGAGACTATATCGGAGCAAAGGTGGGAGTGAATTCGAAGATCAAAGTGGTTTCAGGAGCATGCTTTGCTGGTAGCTCTCTCTCTATTAAATTAAATCAAGAGAGCTCAGCTTGAGCTTCTCTTCTGGGTGCAACTGCAACAGTATTGTGTGAGAAGAGAGACTGTCTCTCAGTTAGGCAGGTTCCAAGCCATTTACCACTTTAAGTCAAAACTAATATAATAAATTGCACCTGCAACCAAATATTGATCATGGACCATCTAGTATAATGTACTAGTGAAGAAGTAACACACTTGACAAGCACGTTGCCACATTCTTCATCAGTTTCCATTTTTGAGTGGATTTAATGTGTAATCCCAAAGGAAGCACTATGCAGTAGTCTCATTTAATTGCCTGATTAGCCCTCTTAGGTTCTAATGTACTATTATGGTACTCTGACAAGCACTGATGAAACACATAGCATCTTCAGCAGGCTCCAGACCCAGAAGAATTGTCATGTGACCTTAGTAGAAATGCTACTTACACCACCGCCTTAGTAAAGAGAGATAAGGCTGTTCAGAAGAGTCCAAAACCAGTGAACAGTAGTCTTCACCTGTGGGATTTGATAATTCAAGTGAATCAACTGAACAAAACTCTTCTTAAGGCCAGAAGATAACCAGATCTGGAAGAGTGAAGACAGTGACTCATCTGACACTTTAATTTGTTGAGAATATTAATTCTTGTTAGTAACTTTTTGTATAGAAAAGAAAGGAGATGTTAGAATGTGTGTACAGTTTCTTTAAAATGGTAGCAGGAGAGGGTTAAATAAAGAATACACATTATTTATTCTTTATTAAAATAAGGAATAAAGAATTAAAATAAAGTTCCTTTTTTTCAGCGTTAGAAGAAAGATTCTTTTTTAAGATTCTCTTATTATTTTCATGGCAGAAATCTCCAACCTAAATGGCAAAGCCCTTATACTAGAGTGAAACAAAGGATTTTACAGTGAGATGAACGCCTACTAAATTATTTAGGCATGTGCAGAAACCTGACTGCTGCTTTGAGAGAGTACTGTAGATCTTTCCTGAAAAATAGATCCCTAAGAGACATCCATTTGAAATTCATCCAGCAGGTCCAGGGTTGAGAGAAAGACTTGATTCAAAGGAAAAATGTACATTCTATGTTAAAGCATGTACATGTACCATAGTTTTCTAATGTTAAAATAGCATAAATTCAAGGGGGGAGGAAACAAGTCAAAGGACTGGATAACTAAGAGCCAATGAGCTGGAAATGGATAACTTTCCCATCTCTGTTGTTTGACTCAATTTTAGATGAGGAAAAGACTGCAATTATCTATGTAATGTAATTTCTACAAGACAAGCTTTAGCTTTTCTGTTTGATAATTTACTGAATTTTTATGCCCCAGAAAATGAGCAGCTGACAGCTCTGGACAGCATTGGCCACCACCATGAACATTTCCCCACACAGATTTGCCAGTGCACCTTAATCCTACCATTCAGCAGCCCCAGACATCCTAATTGTGAGAATGTTTTAGAACAAAGATTGCTAATCATGCCATTTGTGATGTGGGAAACAGAGAGTAGCACAAGACTAATAGAATCATGACATCCAGTAACCTAAATTTATTCCTGGTCTTCTGGCTCAGGAATTAAAGTTAGTGGACAACATTCATCTTTTCAAAGATGATTTAGTGTAAAAACAAGTTTTAGAATATCTAAATCAAAATTAGATTAGGTTAAGATATCTCTCTCAATGAGATATCTTAATTAGAAATGCAAAAACAGAGGGCAGTTTACCGTTTATAGCAACTCAAAGATTTAACACTGAAGAGCTAAGGAACAGTAGAATATCAACAACTTTTCTAAAAGAAGCAGCATTTCAGTGCTCATTGGATGCATTAAAACTTGTCAGGGCTCTGCCATCACCTAAGATCTCCAAGGACATTGACTTTTCAGAAACTCAAGGGTAGAACAAAACACCACACTTCACATACTCTATCTTTAGAAATACACGGGGAAGATTACTGATAACCACTCCTTCCTGTAGCTGATGACATAGTTTAATACTAGCTATCCCAAAATCATATCATCTGTGGGTTGAAGATGGTATTATATGTGTCCCATGAAATGAGGAGGAATAGGTGTTAGGGTCAGAGATTACTGCAGCCAATAGGCCAGAGCAGTGGCTGCAGGGCTACTCTGTTTCTCCAATAAATGGGGAGGGATGATTAACCCCTGTAAGGGAGCTGAGCTGCTGGGGCAATGAGGGAGGGCACAGCAGGACAGAACCATTATGAGATTCAAGGATCTCAGGGGAACTACTACATTTAGAGATGAGCCCCACATCCTATTCTGAGTGTTGGGGGAAGCAAGTCATGCCCCTAAATGGGGCAACAGGTAGGAATTCTTTTGGGGGTTTAAGTGAAGATTTCCTTTCCTAGAGGGAAGGGCTTTAGATTACCACCTCCCACCCCAGTGTTTTTCTCCATAGAAGAGATTGCTCATGGTCCATGGTAATTATAATGATTTCCAAAGTAGGAAATGATCCAGGTAATAATTGCAGTTAATCAATTAGTAATGCCAATTTTTCAGGGAAAAAACATCTAGGGTCCAGTCCTGCATTCCTCCTCCACACAGATATGGGATTTTTTTGAGTGGATGAAGAAAGCAGGACTGGGACATTAGAGAATAAAAGAACCATGAGTAATAAGCAGCATGTTTACAAAGTACAGATTCATGTTTATGATAGCAGTGCAATTACATATCATACCGCAGAAGGGTGAGGTAATAATAGTCCCCCTCTCTACTTCTTCTTTTTTTTTTTGTGACCAAAAGTGGAAGCCTGAATTCAATTTTAGAATGATTAGCAGAAAAGATGCTGACAAATGAGAGGGAAGTCACAGAAGAGCAACAAATATGATAAGAGGGTGAGGTGATTCACAAAAAGCCCAAACCCTTCATTTTGAAGGCACTTGTGTGGGTAAACAAGGCAACCCCACAGATAAATTTTAAATCTCAGTGGCAGAGCATCCCTGAGAGAGGAGGCTGTGTTTTCCTTCACTTTATTTGGTTGGTTTGTGGATGAGCTTCTGATGACAAATATGCCCCTGGATATTTACTGAATACTTGACGGTTTGCCACAAGAATGGACACAAGTTAATCAGAGAATATATTCTTAGCAAAGATTTATTTTCCAAGGCTTCACTTTACAACTAGCTTGAAACACTAATTGATAAAAATAACCTTTTTCAGTTTGTTGGTTTTATTTCCAAGTTGGTAAACCATGTTTCTGAAATGACTGATTACAGTTTGTAGAAAATCTAATCAAATGATGCCCTGATCTCAGGAGAAGACATCCTTCAAATATGATGTATACCTACTTACAGCTTTAGAGATTGCATGCACATATATGCAAGATAATAAATTGCAAGAGGCTATAGTTCCTTAATACAACTTCTTTATTTTTCCTTATATTCTTTTTCATTTGTAGTCTCCTCATTATTCTCCAGCTCCATTTATTCAAATGATCCAAGTTCACTTTGATTGGTAGTATGTCTTACCCATTTAGCAAATACAAAGTTATATGATTTTAATTAATCTCAGAAAGGTTTATGTTTCTCAACAACATAAATCAAATGCATTATCAAAGTTTTCTAAACATAATTGAACAGAGCTAATATCTTTGTAAAATATGTTTTGCCATAATTAACAGGTTATCATTAGCCTTTCTGCAAGATAAACTTGTCGCTTTGTCCAGGTCATAGCTCTATGTATCATCAATATACTGAGTGGTTTCAACATTAAAAGGGGACATGCGTTGTTTTATTGTAATATTTGCATCTGTGATAACAATAGCAATTTCTAGATATTTTATTTTGCATCAGACCTGGGGCTGGTGACATCAGTTGTGATATTTTGCTTAATAGTTTTAATTCACTAAAATAATTCAGTGTTTATTACTGAATTTGAAAAAAAAAAAGTCTAACCATCAACCAGTCACAATAAATATGTAAATGCACAGGATTTTTTGAATGATTTCCAGTGTTTATATTTCTGTGATTAATTAAGCATATACTAATGGCATAGTATTGTGTACTGCTGTGCTAACACTTAATAAAAGGCCAATAAAAACTAAGTAGCTTTCAAGACACACTGTGTTAAGTCACTGTTTTGAGGTCTGAAAATGAATACTTTACCTAAGCCTACATATCCTACACTCCTTCATACTTGTAGTTAATTATGACTACTATGATACTATTGTGTTTATGTAAGTCTGAGCTGTTTGTCTTGCACAGAGATTTCATTCAGTCATACATATTAAACATCTAAAAAAGCTGTCCTGATAAATAATTTAATATGGAACAAAATACTGCTTTCTTTGCTCACATTGTCTTCAGGTCAGGCTTGGTCAGAGGAGTCCATGAAAGTGTTCTCCACTGGAACTGGACTACCAGAGAATAAAGGGTCTACTTAAGTGGAGAAATGTGGAGAAACAGGGATACTATGTGTACTGTTGTAGCCTCTCACTGATCACCCAGCATTTTCTGATTTAGGACAAACCGCACAATTTATTTCCCCATGTTGGAGGTCTAAACCTCACTATAAATGTTAAATACTTACATAGCCACCATTACTATAATATCAGAGTGAGACACACTCGTTGATGATTTTACCCTCACAACACCCCAATGAGGTAGGGGAGGATGGGAAACTGAGGCAAAGCAACTCACTGAATGTCCTACTTCTGTAGTGGATCTGGGAATTAAACCCAGATTTCCTGAATCCCAGGCTAGTACCCTAACCATTCTTGCTCCATTCAATCCATCAGCAAGTAGAATGGGGAAAACTCTATGAGAAATCTTCACATGGAAGAAATCTCTCACATGGGATTTACTGTGGGAGGAGGTAATCCAGCCCAGCATAATTACATCTGGAGGAGATAATCATAGTATACCCCCAAACCATATAAAACATTAAAATTTGGAACTCAGACTAGGGCTCTCCATGGCTTTGACTGAATTATGCTTTAGTTTTTTTGTGTTCCTTAAAATCTTAAGCCAAAGTGGAACCAATAGTAGGTGTGTATATATGTGTGATTGTTGGGGATAAACTAATAAAGATCTAAACTAAAGCAAAGGGTTACATGCCACTATGCAAAACTGTTTAATTTCACACAGTTCTAATTATGTGGTACCAAGAAATCCCCATTGTTACATGTTAGCCTGTAGATATCATATGTGCCAGTCCTTATATACTTATACTGAAGAATAAATAAAAACTATTGGTGCATCAGTTCTAGTATTCTGCCTCCCCCCACGACTAATACCTTATGTTTTCCTGAGACAGACTGGGCCAATGAATAACAATGTTGTCAACTCATGTGATTTTATCATGAGTTTCACAATATTTGGTGTTCTTTCTCAAAGCACCAGCTCCTAGATTCATGCAATTATGTGAAAATCTCACCTTCAATTAAAAAAAAAAAATTGCTAGAGCCATCCTCCCTCCCAGATACTAGCTACCAAATACGGATATTCAAGTTATCTACTATGAAAACTCAGTAATTAATCTCTCTACTTGACTCTTGGAGTTAAAAAGAACATTTTAAACAAAATAAAAATGAAAAATATACAATGATGTGAAAACAGAGTAAAATGCTGACGACAATATAAAATTGATAAGGGTTCACAAATACTTTGTAATTATAGCTGCCTATTTGATTAAACAACTGCCCGAGTTTCATAAACCAAAACAAAATGCAATTTTAATTAAATTAATTGAAAGGAGAAAGCTCTTCTGGTCTATTGAATACACAATGCCATTAATCAAAGACCATTCCACTTGAGCTTTACATTTTTGTCTTTTTTAACTCATTCAAATGTTGAACAGTAGATAAACAACTGACTGAGGAAGCCAGGCACCACAGAGAGGTGCTATGATTTTTTGATGGTTGGATGAGTGTAGTAAAAAGGAATGGCTTTTAACTCCAAAAAGGCAAGATTCCGGATGGTGTAGGTTTGTGGTATCCAGATGACTAGGTGGCAATGTGGAAGTGGTGCCACCTAGCACTCCTGTCACATTTACTATTAAGTTCGAAGTTTTACCCAACTGCTGATATCAAGGATGACTGGGGTGATGTTGTGCTGGGAAAGTGGAGTGGGATACAATAAGCTATAAACAGCTCTCCACACTTTCTGGAGAAGCTTTATTACATAAGAACACAAGAATGGCCATACTGGGTAAGACCAAAGGTCCATCTAGCCCAGTATCCTGTCTTCCGACAGTGGCCAATGCCAGGTGCATCAGAGGGAATGAACAGAACAGGTAATCATCAAGTAATACATCCCCTGTTGCCCATTCCCACGTTCTGGCAAACAAAGGCTAGGGACACCTAATTAACTCTTTATTAAACACTAAATGATAATGTTTTTAACCATTTTGGCATGGACACTGGTTCTTATGGGCATTACCTCATCCAGAAGACTTGTTTACAGAATAAAAGGTAATCTTGAACATTTTCATAATATATTGGATATGTTCTCAAACCACATTTAGCCAAAACAAACTATATAATTTTCACCAAAACCTTCCTCCAGCCTCCAGTAGTATATTTAGCCTACTTCCCTTTTGCTCTTGATTTTACCTTCTTTTTTCTTCGTTAGTGTGTCAGTTAAAAAAAAAACAACTAGCAATGCTATGCTAGAGCAGTAACCCCCGACAACTGGGAAAGACACTCGGGGACATAATCCAACACAGTTTTATGCCATGCTGTTCCTTAACATCGTTCTGTATCCCTAATCTCTAGCCTCACTATTTTTTTTTTCTTGGTAGAAAGATGTTGCTTCCTACAGGTTATTCAGGAATCTGTAGTTCTCAGGACCTATATGGTAAGGAAAGCCTGACACTATATTAGGTTTAAACTTAGCTTTGATTTGTAAACATGTATTTTGAAGGCTATACATGTAGCTTGTTTTTTTATAAAAAAAAAAAACAAAAAAACCCCCTTTCATTATTTAGTAATAAAACCCACTGATTAATAACTAATACTAATAGTCTAATTTTCCAATCCTGTATGTGCTGAATGCCTCCAGCAAAGTGCTGAACATTGCAGGTTTCATACACTTCAGTGGGAATTGATGAATTCACTGTTTAAACTGTTTCATTTTTATATCTGTCAGTTTACACAGTGAAAACAGAACAAACTGTTTCATTGTTTTTCGTTTTACATTTCAAAGCAACCTCACATTTGGATTCCTATGCACTAGCACAATGTTACAATGTTCAGGTTGCTGTTGCTGCTGAGAAAAATACATTTATTTTGCTTCAATGAAAGAGCTTCCATTAAAATAAAAATTAATTAACACTAATTAAAACTCTTCTATTTTATCTGAAATTTTGTAAAAATTTGATTTTGTTTTACAAAACATACTTTGGTTCAAATTTGAATACATAACCACTTCAAAAGCCTTGTCAAGGGAGTCACAGGAAGTTAAAGACAAAACCAGAAATAATTTTCTGATTCTCAGTCTCATACTTTAATAAACCATGCAAGAATTAGGAAAAGCAAGAATAAGCCAACAGCCTTCCACATCTTTTATGAAGCACGTGTCAAGCATCTGATCAAAACAGAGTGCCTCATAAGGATCTTGCAAGGGATGTGCACTTACTCAGATCCAATCTTTCCAACAGGGGTGCTTCATAGCACTCTGGCAGTGATGGGATTGCCCTTTTGGATACTTATTCCCCTTTCAGAGTTTTGGGGAACAGGCAAACAAGCCAGTAGCAGCAAGTGGAACTGAACAAAGGAAAAAGAAACATACAGGTAGCCCCAGTCAAGACAATGGCTTCTCCTCCTTCTGAGGGGCCCTGCTTGGGCCATAGTTCAACAACTCAAAGTCCATAGATTCTCCAGCAAAAAAAGTATAGGACCTTTGATCATAGGGGACCTGCTTTCTTTTTAGGAAAGTATGTGGGCTTTGCTTGCTCCAGGCTTCTTCCTGGGAGCTGGAAAACTCAGCAGTCTGCTTTCCCCACCATAAGAGACACCCCTTTTTATGCCATAAGGCCTGATATTGAGTCTGAAAAAATGACTGCTGCTGCTGGGTGTACATGCCATGTCCAGTTTAACGCTGGTATTATTACTACTAGCTGGGCTGTCATGACAGTTACAAAATTGCATATTCCTTTAGATGCACTCACTATGCCATCCCTAATCTTCCTGTATCAGGGGGTAGCCGTGTTAGTCTGTATCTACAAAAACAACAAGGAGTCTGGTGGCACCTTAAAGACTAACAGATTTATTTGGGCATAAGCTTTCGTGGGTAAAAACCTCACTTCTTCAGATGCATAGAGTGAAAGTTACAGATGCAGGCATTATATACTGACACATGGAGAGCAGGGAGTTACTTCGCAAGTGGAGAACCACTGTTGACAGGGCCAATTCAATCAGGGTGGATGTAGTCCACTCCCAATAATAGTTGAGGAGGTGTCAATTCAAGGAGAGGAAAAGCTGCTTCTGTAATGAGCCAGCCACTCCCAGTCCCTATTCAAGCCCAGATTAATGGTGTTAAATTTGCAAATGAATTTTAGTTCTGCTGTTTTTCTATTTCTGAATTTTTTTTGTACAATGATAGTGACTTTTAAATCTGTAATAGAATGACCAGGGAGACTGAAGTGTTCACTTACTGGCTTTTGTATGTTACCATTCCTGATGTCCGATTTGTGTCCATTTATTCTTTTGCGGAGGGATTGTCTGGTTTGGCCAATGTACATGGCAGAGGGGCACTGCTGGCACATGATGGAATATATAACATTAGTAGATGTGCAGGTGAATGAGCCCTTGATGGTGTGGCTGATGTGGTTGGGTCCTCTGATGGTGTCGCCAGAGTAGATATGGGGACAGAGTAGGCAACGAGGTTTGCTACAGGGATTGGTTCCTGGGTTGGTGTTTCTGTGGTGTGGTGTGTAGTTGCTGGTGAATATTTGCTTCAGGTTGGGGGGTTGTCTGTAAGCGAGGACTGGCCTGCCTCCCAAGGTCTGTGAGAGTGAGGGATCATTTTTCAGGATAGGTTGTAGATCGTGGATAATGCGCTGGATTAAGACTCTGTATACCATCTTGCCACTTCCTGAGCTGAGTTTCTCCTCCCAAATGCCTCCTCCACTTCTGGCATAACTGGAAGATGCAGCATGGTGTGGCTACTTCCACCCAGAGCAGCCCCTTAACTCTTTCCAGACTGATGAAGGGTTTATACATCTCATCACAGCATATAATAATGCATTTGTTTAAATATCTACAATCTACTATTTAGGGTGAGTACATTTCTTTGGATATTAGTAGATTAATTGTTTTTTTCATTATCATCCTTCTCCTCATGGTAAAAATTGGGCAAGTAGATTTTGTGTTTGTCTGACAAATTTTACAATAGTTTTATAAGGCTGAATTAAAAGAAAAGCAGTCATATAATAATTTTCTCTTGTTTTCACAAATTGTAACTAGATTATTTTGCATATATTATCTTAAGACATAAAAATAACATCATATGTTGGGAATTCAGTCAAAATCCTACATATTCATAATGGATTAGAATGATAGTTGCTGTGACAATCAGAAAATCTGAATTCCAGTTTTGTGGTTTAAACCTTGTGATGTCAAATGGAACTGATCACTTGAGTGTAGTTATTGAAGCATAGGTGTTTGAAGGTTTGGCATGTTGTAGTGATATTTAAATCTCTATACAACATGAATGTAGGATTGGGTGTTTTGCAGGGAGGAGGGTAGAAGTGGAGTTTTGCTATTCATTTTCTTGTATGATCAGAAACACATACTCAATGCATTTTGATCAGAGATGTGAATATATAAATTATCTGCAATCCATTTCCTTTTAGACTACAGCAATTTATTTTCTTTCTTGAAGTACAATTAAAGGAAGAAATTACACTGGGAAGCAGGAAGGGATCTATTGTTGATCATTTCCAATTCTATGCATGTGCTGAAAGCAGAGAAGGATGCATAGCTCCAATACAAGTGCCCGGAAGAACCCAATAGGAAGAATATTTAGAACAGGCTCAGGAGGAGTTATTTCTGCTCCTATTGCAGTCAGTGACAAACTCCCATTGACTTCAGTGGGATCTAGATCACTGTCCTAACTGCTTGAAATCATCATTAAGAGTAGGGAATTATGTGAGTCTCAGACACCTCTGAAAAGAAGCTAATCAAATCACAACACAGGAAAGGAAAGTTTATGTTTATCCTATCAGATTCAGGCAGATGATGGGAGCCAGGAGTGCATAAAAGTTATTAAGGATGGGTGTGACATCTGTAGCCTTTTAGCTACATAGTAGTGTTGTACCAGCCTTTACCTCCTCAAAAAGAGCTTGTATAAATAAACTGTGGGTGTATTTTATGGATTTAGAGGAAAGGAAACTTTTGCAACCCTACAGAGCCTATGAATATTAAATTTTGATATTAACTCACAGATTTAATTAAACTGTTTTCCCAGTTTTATGAGAAAATAGAATAAATGCAGAATTCAGTGAGACACATGACCTGATTCAGATAGTAAAGGATTTTTGCCCTTCCTCACTGGGAACCCTCTGAAAATCCAGGAGACTGATTATTTTACACACTGGTTGGTGTAACTGTAGCTGTATCAGCTTGACTACAGGCAAGATTTCCTGAGAAAAGCAAATCAATCATTGACTAGGAGAACTGCTAGTGGCGGGGGGGACGGACACATACAACTTATATGGCAGAGTTTGGGGGTTTTTTTGCTGACAAGGTAGAAGCCGTTGGATATGAACTGAGCAACACTGCAGTTTTCAGTCCAGTTCTGCCTAAACAACTGAAGAAGTCAGGTGACAGTACATTTTGGGCCATAGTATAAATTAGAAATTGTCTTTGAAGAAGAGCAGAGGAAGATAAGAGATCAGAGGAGGAAAATTATGAACTGTGTGAACTAACAAAAAGCAAGGTGAATGTCTTGATGAGGACCCTATGTTATAGTGAACTTTTTCATTAGGCTTTGTTCTTTAATTGTGTATTGTAGGTATAGTCAGTAATAAAAGTCTGTAGAGAAGGGATATAAGGCAGCATTACTAATATACCTTCCGTTTAAAAAATATTTAAAAGTAGTTTAACCATTGTTGAAATGAATTAATATACACATTAATATGTTAAACAATTGTGTAGGATACTCACTTGTAAAGTGATTGGGAAATATTAATATAATATTAAGATGTAAATACATTACTCCAAGTTTGATTCGGTGTAATGTTTTCTGCAAAGTCCTGAAAACACAATTAAGTTTTGGCCTCTATTTCAGCAGAATTAGGTTGAAGTGCACCAGACATGAACAGGCAAAATGCCTCACGTGGCCCTCAGAATCAGTATGTACTATGCCTTTAAAAAAAGGTGCAGTTTATGCTCCCCTTACTTCCAACCTGCAGATGATATCAAGTGTGCAGAGAGGATAGGCATCATTGGCACAACACCAGCCTATCTGGTGGTGTCCCATTTGGGTTGTACTGCACTAGTAGGTCTCACACTTTTATGAAAAGCACTGGCTTTTGTGGTATGTGTTTGGGGTGAGGGATTCTTACGCATGAGTAAGAATGGTAGAATCAGGTCCTAAAAATAATGCTGTCTTTGGCTATTTTCAGTCAGGCTTCAGACCCTTACGTATTATGAGATCTTTCAATGCTATTGATCACGGTAGCCTGTTAGATCATTTGGAGAACTGCATGGGGCAATATGGCTCTGCTCTTATGAGGCTTAAAGCTTACTTCAGCTATTAATCTATTTTTTTCCACTCACAAAAACATTTCCAATAAAGGTGAGTCACTTTTACTAGGATATTCCTCAGTTTTTAGTCTCAGTCTAATGGTATTTAATATTAATGTATTCCTTTGCTTTTGAACTATTATAGAATATATGTCTGTGGTGTTTCCCTTGGTAATTTTTCCTCAGCAACAGAAAGCATGGCTGTCTCAGAAGTGAATGCATACAGATTTTAAAATATTTTAAATTACTTTCTTAAGACACTACAATGCTTATTTTTATCCTAAAACTTTGCTGAATTCTGTGTCCTTGGTTTTGGTCTTAATGGTATAGGATGATAGTGTTTTTAAGACTAGCCCTTGATTGTGGAACTCTCTGGCCCCTACTCTGTTCCATCAAAGCCTGGGTTTTCTGACTCTTTTGGCCACCTTATAAGGCTCATCTTGCTTTCCATGAAAGGGAATGGAAAGCCCCTTGGATAGACTAAGGTATGTGATGGGCTGAAAGAGAGAGCTTCATTTATCGGATGGGAATTTTCTTTTGAGACTTTTTTTGTTGTTGTCCTGATTCAGCAAAGCACTTAAATACATTTTTTTTTCATACTTAAATCCCATTGATCTCAATGAGACATAAGCACATGCTTAAGCACTTTGGTGAATCAGGTTCTTTTCGAATACTACTCTCATGAAATATTTATATTTTTACAGTGAATGACTCTATTGATGCTGGGAATTTGTGACCTGTGAGATTGAAAAATCAAAAATCAAAATGAAATGTAAAATGATTTTCATGTGCATGAAAAAAATTCTGTTGGTTTTCTTTAAAGTCTTTTAGACTAAATACTTTTCTTCCTGTGCCTGAGGCTTGTGCAATTCATTGCCTTTTTTCATCAGTAATACTGAGTCACCAAAGTGGTTTAATTGTAGATTAAAACCCTTTCTATTCAGCCTGGCTTTTGCCTCAGTGTTTGTTCAGCCTCCTGCTTTTCTTAATTTACTTCCATATTGCATAGTGCTAAGATATATCTTGTATGAATATTTCTATATAAATTTTGATGCTTTAGATGTTGAATAAATTAACATTATATACTCTTATGTTCCAATCTTTGTGTATTCTGCTTAGTAGATACAACTAGGATGTATACAATCCCCCCCCACCACCCCCAAAATAAGTAGGATTTAAAAAAATGTGGAAATAACTTGAGGTGTCAAAAGGGCCTAATAGGAAAATGCATATTAGGCTTCCCTTATTATTAATGCAGTGTTTCTTGAAATAACCAAGAAATGTGGAATATGGCAAAGTATTTATGTTTACCCTTCCTTGGACACTTATTAGTGTGAACATTTAGTAATGATTCTTGTGCCTAGCTATAGTATAGTATAATATAGACTAGACATGAACAATGCAGTTAAGTGTGCACTGGTATCTTGTTGATGAAAAAGTAATTGATTTAAATAGGGTCAGAATTTCACCCTCGGTATTTTATTTAATTTAAGATAATTCCATTTATATCTTTCCAGATAATGCAAATGCCAGACAGAATTTTGTCAGCATCACTCTCTATTAAAATAAATTTCTTCAGCAGGTCATAGAACTTACTGCTCTGAACCATTATTGATAGAAAAGAAAGTGAAGGCAGAACTCACTGTCTTCTGACAATGCAAACATAATGCCTGAAATATACTGTTAGTTTAAATACACTGTCGAGAACTAGGTTCAATGTGCAGTGGGTGACAGTTGCTCTTATTTGAGCTTTCTTCTTTTCATCCCAATCGCTGTCTTCAGGTGATGTTGGAAATTTGATGGGAACACTGAAGTATAATGGAGATATATACCACTGCGAATAGGAAATGTAGGGTAGTGGTGGTCGGAGACTCTCTGCTGAGGGGGACGGAGGCGCCCATCTGTCGCCCTGACATTTCATCTCGGGAGCTATGCTGCCTGCCGGGGGCCCATATCCGAGACGTTACGGAGTTCTCCAGGTGAAGGAGGAGCAATACAGCACCCTTTTGGGGTAAGTGACTGTCTGTAGTGTGTGTTTGTTTGTGTTTGAGGGTTACTTGCTGTGTGCTGAGCTTGTGTTTGTCAGTCTGTTTGTTTGTTTTGGTTGTTTGAAGGACCGTGTGCTGTGGCTGGCAGTTGGAAGCTGTGAGCTTCAAAGGAAGGTTTGAAAGCTAGAAGCCTCTGCTGACAGGGGGCTGCAGACGGGAGTTTGACAGAGGGAGGCTTACGATGGTTAGGAAGACCCGCAACACCTGTGCCAGCACTGCTCCTCCACCTGTGCCTGTAGCCAGACAGAGCGCCTGAGCATGGATGCCTCTACCCAGATCCTGGTGTGGTTTTGCAAAGACTGTAACTTGCAATTTCCACTTACTGATATCCAGGCTGCGGGGACCATCCAATGTGAGAGGTGCCTGCTGGTGGAATCTCTCAGGCAGCAGGTGGGAGAGCTACAGGAGGAGGTGGCTAGGTTGAGGAGCATCCGAATCCACGAGCAATTCCTCGACAGCGTCCATGTGGAGACAGCTGAGGTAGCTGTCCCAGTACACAGGACTGCTGATACACCACTGGTGGAGGAGGAGATGGCTCAGGGTGGACACTGGCAGCTGGTTACTTCTGGCAGCAGGCAGTGCTCCACCCTTGCTCCGAACCCTCCGGCCGTGGTTATAGGTAACCGTTATGCTCTTCTTGATACAGGAAAGAAGGAATCACTCCCTACAGTAAAGGAGGAGAAGCCTCGTACCCCTAAGGCTGGAAAGTCTGCTGCCACCACTGCGAATAGGAAACGTAGGGTAGTGGTGGTCGGAGACTCTCTGCTGAGGGGGACGGAGGCGCCCATCTGTCGCCCTGACATTTCATCTCGGGAGGTATGCTGCCTGCCGGGGGCCTGTATCCGAGACGTTACGGAAGCATTGTCGAGGATTATCCAGCCCTCTGACTACTACCCCATGCTACTCATCCATGTGGGCACAAATGATACTGCGCGGTGTAACACTGAGTGGATCAAGAGTAACTACAGGGTTCTGGGAGTACGGGTGAAGGAGTTTGGAGTGCAGGTGGTATTCTCTTCAATTCTTCCTGTCAAAGGTAGGGGCCCGGGCAGAGACAGATGCATCATGGAGGTGAATGCCTGGCTGCGAAGATGGTGTCGCCAGGAGGGCTTTGGCTTCCTAGACTACGGGATGCTATTCGAGGAAGGACTGCTAGGCAGAGATGGTGTTCACCTTTCGAGGAGAGGAAAGACCCTATTCGGGCACAGACTGGCTAACCTAGTGAGGAGGGCTTTAAACTAGGCTTAAAGGTTCGACGGGGACAGGTGAGCAAAGCCCACAGGTAAGTGGGGAACATGGAGACCGGGGAGATGGGTCGGAAACGAGAGGGAGTGTGGGCTATATTGGCAGAGAGAAAGGAGAGTCAGGACAAAACTGGGAGGAAAGATCAACCCAGTATCTTAGATGCCTATATACAAATGCGAGAAGTATGGGCAACAAGCAGGAAGAACTGTAAGTGCTAATAAATAAATACAACTATGACATTGTTGGCATAACTGAAACTTGGTGGGATAATACACATGATTGGAATGTTGGTGTGGATGGGTACAGCTTGCTCAGGAAGGATAGACAGGGGAAAAAGGGAGGAGGTGTTGCCTTATATATTAAAAACGTACACACTTGGACTGAGGTAGAGATGGACATAGGAGACGGAAGTGTTGAGAGTCTCTGGGTTAGGCTAAAAGGGGTAAAAAACAAGGGAGATGTCATGCTAGGAGTCTACTACAGGCCACCTAACCAGGTGGAAGAGGTGGATGAGGCTTTTTTCAAGCAACTAACAAAATCATCCAAAGCCCAAGATTTGGTGGTGATGGGGGACTTCAACTATCCGGATATATGTTGGAAAAATAACACAGCGGGGCACAGACTATCCAACAAATTCTTGGACTTCATTGGAGACAACTTTTTATTTCAGAAGGTTGAAAAAGCTACTAGGGGGGAAGCTGTTCTAGACTTGATTTTAACAAGTAGGGAGGAACTCGTTGAGAATGTGAAAGTAGAAGGCAGCCTGGGTGAAAGTGATCATGAAATCATAGCGTTTGCAATTCTAAGGAAGGGTAGAAGGGAGAACAGCAAAATAGAGACAATGGATTTCAGGAAGGCAAATTTTGGGAAGCTCAGAGAGCTGATAGGTAAGGTCCCATGGGAATCAAGACTGAGGGGAAAAACAACTGAGGAGAGTTGGCAGTTTTTCAAAGGGACACTATTAAGGGCCCAAAAGCAAGCTATTCCGCTGGTTAGGAAAGATAGAAAATGTGGCAAAAGACCACCTTGGCTTAACCACGAGATCTTGCACGATCTAAAAAATAAAAAGGAGTCATATAAAAAATGGAAACTAGGACAGATTACAAAGGATGAATATAGGCAAACAACACAGGAATGCAGGGGCAAGATTAGAAAGGCAAAGGCACAAAATGAGCTCAAACTAGCTACGGGAATAAAGGGAAACAAGAAGACTTTTTATCAATACATTAGAAGCAAGAGGAAGACCAAAGACAGGGTAGGCCCACTGCTTAGTGAAGAGGGAGAAACAGTAACAGGAAACTTGGAAATGGCAGAGATGCTTAATGACTTCTTTGTTTCGGGCTTCACCGAGAAGTCTGAAGGAATGCCTAACATAGTGAATACTAATGGGAAGGGGGTAGGTTTAGCGGATAAAATAAAAAAAGAACAAGTTAAAAATCACTTAGAAAAGTTAGATGCCTGCAAGTCACCCGGGCCTGATGAAATGCATCCTAGAATACTCAAGGAGCTAATAGAGGAGGTATCTGAGCCTCTGGCTATTATCTTTGGAAAGTCATGGAAGACGGGAGAGATTCCAGAAGACTGGAAAAGGGCAAATATAGTGCCCATCTATAAAAAGGGAAATAAAAACAACCCAGGAAACTACAGACCAGTTAGTTTAACTTCTGTGCCAGGGAAGATAATGGAGCAAGTAATTAAGGAAATCATCTGCGAACACTTGGAAGGTGGTAAGGTGATAGGGAACAGCCAGCATGGATTTGTGAAGAACAAATCATGTCAAACCAATCTGATAGCTTTCTTTGATAGGATAACGAGCCTTGTGGATAAGGGTGAAGCGGTGGATGTGGTATACCTAGACTTTAGTAAGGCATTTGATACGGTCTCGCATGATATTCTTATCGATAAACTAGGCAAATACAATTTAGATGGGGCTACTATAAGGTGGGTGCATAACTGGCTGGATAACCGTACGCAGAGAGTTGTTGTTAATGGTTCCCAATCCTGCTGGAAAGGCGTAACGAGTGGGGTACCGCAGGGGTCTGTTTTGGGACTGGCTCTGTTCAATATCTTCATCAACGACTTAGATATTGGCATAGAAAGTACGCTTATTAAGTTTGCAGATGATACCAAACTGGGAGGGATTGCAACTACTTTGGAGGACAGGGTCATAATTCAAAATGATCTGGACAAATTGGAGAAATGGTCTGAGTTAAACAGGATGAAGTTTAACAAAGACAAATGCAAAGTGCTCCACTTAGGAAGGAAAAATGAATTTCACACATACAGAATGGGAAAAGACTGTCTAGGAAGGAGTACGGCAGAAAGGGATCTAGGGGTTATAGTGGACCACAAGCTAAATATGAGTCAACAGTGTGATGCTGTTGCAAAAAAAGCAAACATGATTCTGGGATGTATTAACAGGTGTGTTGTGAGCAAGACACGAGAAGTCATTCTTCCGCTCTACTCTGCTCTGGTTAGGCCTCAGCTGGAGTATTGTGTCCAGTTCTGGGCGCCGCATTTTAAAAAAGATGTGGAGAAATTGGAAAGGGTCCAAAGAAGAGCAACAAGAATTATTAAAGGTCTTGAGAACATGACCTATGAAGGAAGGCTGAAAGAATTGGGTTTGTTTAGTTTGGAAAAGAGAAGACTGAGAGGGGACATGATAGCAGTTTTCAGGTATCTAAAAGGGTGTCATAAGGAGGAGGGAGAAAACTTGTTTACCTTAGCCTCTAAGGATAGAACCAGAAACAATGGGTTTAAACTGCAGCAAGGGAGGTCTAGGTTGGACATTAGGAAAAAGTTCCTAACTGTCAGGGTGGTTAAATACTGGAACAAATTGCCTAGGGAGGTTGTGGAATCTCCGTCTCTGGAGATATTTAAGAGTAGGTTAGATAAATGTCTATCAGGGATGGTCTAGACAGTATTTGGTCCTGCCATGCGGGCAGGGGACTGGACTCGATGACCTCTCGAGGTCCCTTCCAGTCCTATAATCTATGAATCTATGAATATGTCAACTTCTTTTTTTCTCTTTATAATGCCATCTTCACTTGTAACACCTTCGAGAGGGAAGGCCACAGGTATGTCAATAAGACAGTATCCAAAAGCTGTCACATTGCATCAGCTATTTTTCCACTCATCTATTTGATGAGCTATTGTACAGATACAAATCTCTTCTTACTGTTCACCGTGAAGTCAGCTCTCTAGGTGGCATTTGAAACTTTTGGTGCTCATAAGGTCCCAGGAACCTTTCTTCTGCAGTTCTGGGTAATCCATGTGCTGGAGAGTTTATAGTAACTACAGTAACAGAAAGAGTAAGTGGGATTTGTCAAATAATTCTCTCAATGGTAAAATGAGTTCAGTGGTAAAATGACTAAGTGGGATTTGTCAAATAATACTCTCAATGGTAAAATCAACTCTCAGCTGTGCCTTAGCTGTGAAACTTAATAATTGTGAATTTCATTTTATAACATTCTATGGTTTATTGAATGTTATTGCTTAAGTAACCATGATAGTGCTTTACTCTACACTTCTGCAGTTCTCGTTATACACTAGAGTCACTATTAAGTATCTCAGGAGCTTTTTTAACTCTGCACTAAAATTTTCATTTCAACTAAACTTAGTCTACTGGTTCTCAGTCCTAAAACCCCTACAAAACCCCAAAATCTCACATGCTTCTAAGTTTGAGGAGTGGCCCCCCAAATCCAAATTTAACACATTGGAAGTTTTTTTATACTTCATATTCCCTCTGATAAAAGGTAAAGTGACCATAGGCTATACAAAATGTTAAACACAAGATATATATTTACTGTGATCTTTTCCCTGTGTATTGAAGACCTCATGTTGAATTCTCTTGTAATGTAAACGTGTAATTTAAGTATAGGAAATGATAAATGGCTCAGTAATCAATGTCTGAATATCAGCTACTACAGAGTCCAGAATGCACTTGGAGATTATACCTGGGTGGGGAGGATGTGAGGGAAGGAGGACTCTCCCTGCTGCTCTTTATCTAGGCTGTGGGAGTGGGAAGGGAGAGCTGATTTTCTTCCTGTATGTGAAGCCCCCTGGGCATGCAGCAGCCATTCTACAGTAGCTGCTGCTCCACCATCCCACCTCTACAATGGAGGCATAGTTTGAACTGCAATTCCAAGATGAGTAATTGCCAGTTTTGGGGATCATGAAATATTTTTTTCCTCTGGGCAAGGCTGACAATGTGTCTGGTGGGTTGGTGACCATTGTCTAGTGTAGGAGAGATGCTCAAAGGTGCTGGCTCCCAGAGGAAAACTTGAGATCTGGGAGTCAGCTCGTTTGAGTCTCTCACCCGGTGACTCTTATTAGCCTGGAAGAAGGGGATACCTCAAATCATCACACCCTCATTTCCTCTGATGGAGGGATTGCAAACAGATTCAGAGACAGTCTAAATTCTAGGGGATATCCTGAAGGACGCCAACCTTGAATCTTGGTTATTTGGCAGGAAGCCATTGGATCCAAGTAAATGTCTGATACCTGTTTGAGGAGGCACAGGGGTTAGACCTTCTTATTAAAGTTGATAATGTTGTTAACTTCCACTTACAAGTCCATCCCTGTGTCTGTGTTTCATTCTCCTGAATGTCCTGAACAATCACCCTGCCACCTCTCTTTTAAACGGAAACAACTTTTAACTCAAGTATCTCTGCTGATCTCGAAGGACACAGTAGCATTCAAAATAAGAGGCTGTCTTTAAGGTATCCAGGAGAGCTAAACCATTTAGAGTTTTGAAAGTCCAAAACAACAACCTGACATAAAACATGTAAACAAACCAGAAGCCCAAGCAGATCATCACTGAAATCAGTAGTGAATCTGACCTGCTGATTTTGGATAAAATATGTAGTACCAGCCACCTGTGTTTAGCATAGAATCCATGGCACTTTTCACAAGAGCACAGATGTTTACTTTGGTGTATTGCCCAAATTATAATAAGTGTAACCACAATCGATAGTCTAAATTTCATCTGCTTTGTCAGCTGGACCCCCCAAACTCATGGATCAAGCCAGTTTGTGGAAAAGGCTGATGGCAAATGCTGATCAGCTGAGTTATCATGGTCAATATGCCAATGGATCTGTGATGTGCTACAGCCACATATCCATGATTATTGATGCCCTAACCCAATCTCCCTATACTCTCATCACATACAAAAGTCATTTTGACTCCAAGATAAAACAAGAGCTGAACCTGAGAGGATATGGCAAGAGAAACTCGTGGAATCGAATTCTGTAGCCATGAGGAAAATCAAAGGATTCTCCTACACGACTAGAGAGTTTGCAAAGACTACTACAATGATCCTTTCTAATAATTCGCAGACCTGAGCATCTCACACTATAAAGTCACCCTGGTCCAGTGTCGATTCTCTATAACCCAGAAATAGGCAGCTGTGTGCCAAGTTACAAATATACCAAAATCTCAATCTCTGTTTGGGTCCATTGAGATGAAAGGCAATAAATCAAATTAAGCACAAGATTATGAATATAAGAACCAATAATTTGTCAACTTCCCTCAGCAACATGAAAATGTAAAACCGAGACAGTATGATATTGCACACTACTTTCAGTAACATTTTACTATATGCACAAAAGCCTGAATCAGCGACATTTTTAAATGAAGCATTGCAACTGTCATCAACACATAACATTTCCAGAAATCAAAAAGGTGAATTGTTTTCATTCAAATCTTGACTATTAAGATATGACAATATTTTCAATTAGCTTTTATTAACACATTACGTTCAATCAGATTGACATACTTTTGAAATAGCTGATTGTATACTGAAACCATTTTTAAAAGTGAAAGCTTGACTGTTATGAAAAAGGGGGAAAAATGCTTTCAAATGGCACTATTCTATATTTTCATGACTTTGATTCATTACTGTGAGGACAGAGTTAAAGTCAAGATAGTGCAGAAAGGTGTACTAGCTGTTAACTTCAGAGTGATTAATGGCAAGACAAGATATCAGGTATCTGAGAGTTGAGAACCCATTAACTTAGGAGAAAGCTGAAAAAGCCAGAGGGAAAGAATAAGTCACACTAACAAAAGGAGATGGAGAAGGAATGCATTTCTCTTGGTTGTAGTTTGATATGCTCCTGTAGCTATGCTTAGCTGTCAAAAGGAATTTCAAATGACTGCTCATGTACTCTATGGCTTTACATTCTAACAAACTACTACAAGCTGACCAGTAAGCAATTACAGCTTAAATAAGAAAAAATAACAGATGCCTGTAGCAAACTCACATTAAATGATTGTCTTCAGATATAAAAAATAAAGGCATTTTTCCTCTGTTTAACAAAAAAATAAAAAGAAAAAACTTTCAAAAGGTAAATTAAAGTTTATCCAGGCTAACAAAATTATATATACCATTATGTATACCATAAAAATAAGTCAATATGGTGTGTGTCTAGAATTCACAGTGTTTATGAAAAACATTTTAGATTTTTTTAAAAGCAGATTATAAAGCCAAGGACCACTGTAATCATCTAGTCTGACATCCTGCATAACACAGGCCGTACACCTTCCATGAAATAATCCCTCTCAGTTCAGTCCCCTCCGTGCATTGCCAATACAGAATGTTAAAATCTATTTTCTGGCATTATACAGAGATTTTCCTACCCACAGAAGAAGAGAAAGTAGGAACCTGTTTCACATTAAAGAACACAATTACCATCTATGTAGTATATATGTATGTAGAATATATAATAACCTATAACAAACACAATTTTTTCTGTGTGTTTCCAACTTATCTGATTTACATCCTGGAGATTATCTTGTTTAGTTACGTGACAGATATTTATAGATCATTTAATAGAACATCTAAATTATCCTCATCTAAAAATCACACTATGCATTTTACTGTGATGAGCACACACTCTGCTGCATTGCAAATTTAGCTGCAATTTTGGCTTCATTCCACTTCCTTTGAGAGTTTCCTCACAGACACAATTATACAAATTCAGCCCTGGATCCAGATTCTGATCACCTTTATATCAGTATAACTCTGGCACAACTCCAGTAATGGGATCTTTGTTTGAAAGTTAATATGGGTTAGGGGAACTGCTTTGATACAACACTTACAGGATTGCAGTGATGCCAGGGACAGTGCTCCCTCCTCAGAGTAAGCCTATAGATGGTCAGCACAGATCTAAATGTGGGCATTACTGACTGGGGAGGTAGAATAACTAGAATGGCCAATGGTGAAGTTCAGTGGAAATCATATATTAATTAATTATATGAATTAATTTATACAGGTAAAATGTGTGTACAAAACAATAAAGCCAAACTTCACTATTTGACATAATATCAGCTAAAAACACTCCCAGTCATCAATTCCCACTTGTCTTCATCACTTTCTGTTACTTAGGAAAAGCCCAGGAAAACACATCTTCTAGCGTGCCCTGATTATCATCATGTTCAGTCTGAAAAGTAATTTCAGTATATTACACACACATATAGGCTGTATAGGGCCAAGGATTTTAGCCACAGTTACAATTTCAACTCAGTTTCATAGTGAAAAAGCTTAATGTGACCTATGTTATGAAGTCTCCTAATTAAGGCATTTCATTAAAAAAGAAAATGGCAGCAGCCACTGTGGTGGGAGGTTAACACTACTTAAATTCAAAGCCATCGGTTATAGAAAAAAATTAAGCTCAGAGTGCCCACCTTTTGGAATTTCTTTGGAATAGGAATCTGTAACTTCAAAAACATTTATAAAATGCAACTCCTTCTATCTTCCTCACTTTGCTCATTCTCTCCTTTAATTCTTTTCCTTGTTCCACTCATCCCATCTTTACTCGCTTTCTCCCCCTCTCTTCTCTTTCCTGTTTTTTTCTACCTTCTCCTAGATGTTCATGATCATTGAACATTAACAAGTTTACCACTGTGGCCACTTTTTGCATGTTTTTCATTCCGATTGTAAAAAGGCATTTTTTTTTTACAAAAGTTTCTGTGGGCATTGCTAAATGTTAGAGTGAATATTAAAAACCAACTAAGTGTGAAATTTTGCTAACTTTTTCACATTATAATGTGTAAGGTAACTTTCTCAAAAGTTTATGTATGTTTATTGTAACTGTCCATGTTCTTTTTGCTGGATAAATTTGATGACACTTAAGTTACTAGAGCTTTATCCCATATGTACATTTATTGGTTTTTTTCTGCATCTTATACACATCTCTCTGAGCAAATGCATATTACTCCTTCACTGTCATTTATTTAGGTAGCCTAACTTATCAACATGTAAATTTCTATATATTCAGACATCTTTTCACTCTACTTCCTTCCTAGGAAAACCTAAGTAGATATTTCCTTACCAAGTTAAAAAAAAATAAAAAAATAAACCTGAATTCAGAATACTGATCACTTCAAATCCTTGTAAATACATGATCAAGAATTATTGAATTTAACACAAAATAACTAATACAAAGGAGAACAAATTAATTTTTTGTGGACAATTTGTGAACAGAGAAAAATGTGAAATTCATTGAATAATTTACTCATGGCAGATTATTCATCCAGATCTAGCTACCACACTAATATAAATTTAGGGAGAAATGGTAGTATTCTGACCTATCATTGCAGTGAATTTAGGCAAATGATGACTTTTTTAAGGATGGCCTTGCTAGTACACCTCTACCTCGAAATAACGCTGTCCTCGGGAGCCAAAAAATCTTACCACGTTATAGGTGAAACCGCGTTATATCGAATTTGCTTTGATCCACCGGAGTGTGCAGCCCCGCTCCGCTGGAGCACTGCTTTACTGCGTTCTATCTGAATTCATGTTATATAGGGTCACATTATAACGAGGTCACATTAACCCACTGTTCAAACCCTATGAGGTACAATGCTGTGTTTGGACAGTTAACGGGAAAGTCTTATCTTAACACTTAACCTTGAACAACAAAAAGCATAGCCAAAGGGTTGAGGTTGTAAATGACATTGAGAAATGCCTTTGATAGACATTTATTTTTTATTAAAAAATGGTACATTCTTTTTATTTTGAATCACAAAGAATTTAATTTAATGAACAGTCTGGGGCATTTTTTAAACTTATATCTAAAATCTAATGTAGACTCTGTATTATATAATTGGCCATATTGTTATAATTCTAATCTTCAGAGTCTACCAGCTCTGTGGACAGGGAACAAAACTTCACCTCCCTTTTTTAATATTTGTGGAAGGCATATTAGGGTTGTCTTCTGCTTTAAGATTAGCTTCTTAATGTGAAATTACACAGTGTTGGCTCCCTGATTCATAAATTCATTTCAGAACAAGACATTCCGCTCTTCTAGCATTATGGATAGAATTTTGGATTATGGGTGAAGTGTACTACCATTAAAAAATCTGATCCCTGCTTCTTCAATATGAGTGAAATTCATCCCTGTGAATAAGTCTTGCACAAGGCCTATGCCCTGCTTAAATTTCACGTAATTTTGAGGGCTTATATGGGAGTTAAATGGCTCATAGGCCTGTGTGTGTCCTCTATACAAGAGTGAATTCCATCCAGTATTAACATTATTGTACCCTAAGGATGTCTCTGTGATTTGGAAAAATCTCAACAGAATATATGAGCGCACAAACTTCTGCCTTTGTGCAGAAACTTTCAAGAATGTATGAAGGCTTTTTCATTTTTTGAATGAAGATACTTTCAGAACTACTCTGACATTTGCTTTATTATTAGAAAATATGAAAGAGGTGTAAGTGAATAACTTATTGGTTGTTAAGTGTTGATCAAATGGTACCTGCTAGGCAATCTTTGCTAAAATTAATTAATTGTACCCCACTGCTTTTAAAGGCCAATGGTAGTGGTAAAGTATTGCAAATTAATATACTTAATGAGTTCTTCACACCTGTAGTAACTAGATTCCTTTTGTGCAGATGCTTGCAAGTTGAGCTGTGTCTTTACATCCTGTGTCTACCTACAGCAAAATTACAGAACATTGTGCAGATGATGTTCTCTTTTCCTATTTACTATGGCTACATTGTGGCGAGATCTTATGTGGTCTCTCAGAGGAGTTAACAGCCCTTCAGTTCTTCATGGGCATATTAGTCTAAGCTATGATGTGGATCTGGGCATTCAGGGCAAAGTGGAAGCAGGGACTATGGGTGGGATTCACAAAGGTACTTAGGCATCTACTCCTATTTTTAGGTTCCATTAAGCTTCACAAAACTCCTGTCTGTCTGCACCCTAACCCTAGTGCTTAAACTGATTTGGTGCCTAAGGTTTTGCAGTAGAAAGGTTCCTAGATGCCTAACTTTCTGCCTCTGGACATGCACACTGCTGCCTCACTGTAGGCGCCCAGAAACCTACCTACATCCCAGAGTGATGTATGTACCAGGGAAAGATAGGCAGGTTCCTCTGCCTAATTTGCTTGTGGGGTCTGATCCAGTAGGTGTGCAGTAGGCGTCCTAACTCCACACAAAATGTGAGGGAGACTTTACTCCTAGCTATTAGCTCAATGGATAAGGCCTAGGATGTGGAAAGTTCCCCATTCAAATTCCCATTCCACCTGATCAGAAGGGATTTTAACAAGGATCTGCCACCTCTCAGGAGAATGCCCTAATCACTGGGTTAAGGGACATTTTGATGTGGCCTCCCTTAATGTCCTCTTTTGCACTCTGGATAAACAAATATTAATTGGACCAAAGCAAAAGAGAATGACTCTGTAGCCTAGTGAGTAGGGAACTCACCTGGAAAGTGGGAGACCCAGGATCTGGTTCTCCTGCTCCAGTGACTATTTGTATATCTATCCACAGTAGAAAAGCTTCAACAGGAGAGACTGAGGAACCCTGTCAAGGCTAATTCCCCACACTGGCACTTTGAGCGCAGAAGGTGGGGGCCCGCAAGGATTCTAAAAATTAATACTGGCCACTCCAGGCTTGTATTAAACTCCCAAGGTTACAGCTTTTCTCTGACCTTGGATTGATAGATGCTGCCACCACCCAAGTGCAGAACCCCTTTGAGAGCCCAAGAAGGCGCACTTGGGAATTCCTTCCTGTGGGGTACCCTCAAGTCCTTTCACCCCTCTTCCCAGTGAAGAGCTGAGAAAGGAAAAAAAAAAAAAAAAAAAAAAAAAGGAAATCAGCTGTTGCCACCAGCTAATTAAACAATTTGTGCACATACTTCTTAAGACACAAAAATCCAATTCTGTTCTTAAAAAAGACAAATTGTATTAATAAAAAAAGAAAGAAAATACATAGAATATCAGGGTTGGAATGGACCTCAGAAGGTCATCTAGTCCAACCCCCTGCTCAAAACAGGGCCAATCCCCAGACAAATTTTTGCCCCAGATCCCTAAATGCCCCCTTAAAGGATTGAACTCCCAACCCAGGGTTTAGGAGGCCAATGCTTAAACCACTGAGCTATTCCTCCCCGCATCTGGGAACTGAGGCTATTGCTAGATTTTAAAAGAGCACCTACAGGGCTTAAACATCAATAGCAGCTTCCTTGAGGTCCAGCTTAAAGGTTACAAGCAAAACAAAAGCATCTGGAGTAAGCACAAAGGAATCCACAAGCCACAATGAAATAAAAGAGATAAACCTAATCGCGTCTTCCTAGACATTTCTGATCTACTTACATACCGGGGGGGGGGTAAATGAGTAGTTTCTAGGTATGATACTGATGATTTTCCATACTTGGCCTGAGCTTCTTACAGCATAGCTGTTGCCCTGTCTACCTCTCCCCAGGAGAACAACAGACAGACAGACAAAAGGGGAGTCTTTTTCAGTTTTAAAAAGTTCTAGCCTTATCATCAGCTCTTTTGACCAGGTGCCCACTCACTTCCTTTTACCTATGCATAGCAGTGAGACATTTTAACTCTTTACAGGTAGAGCAATTAGAGAACAGCTACTCAAAGGGATTTTAAGGCTACTGGTTGTCTGGGTGTCCATTAAAGAGAGCTCCCCCCCCCCACTTCATTTATCACAAACACCAACATCAGACTATTCTATAGCCTATTCTATAGGGCACTCACTTGAGATGTGGCAGATGCCTCTTCAAATCCCTTTGCCTCATTGGGTGGAGTGGGGGTTGAACTGGGGCTCTCCTACTCCCTAGGTGAGTATTCTCAGTACTGGGCTAAAAATATTATGGATGTCCTTCCCTCACTGGCCCAGGATTCTTCTAAGAAATGCACTAGGTGCCTAACTCAAGGAAAGGGGTTCACAGCTGAAAATTGAAAGCAAAGATAGGTGCCTCTCTTCAGTCTGCATTTATACACCCATCTTGGTGAGATAGGTTGGGTTTAGGACACACCCATCTCATCTGCATCTACCATTGGCTAGTTTAGGTGGTTCCCATTACTGGATTTTGTGACGTGCAGTCTAAGGCACCTATGCATGACAATTAAGTGTATAGGGAGCCTTGGTGCCTAAATCAGGCTTTGTGGATAATTGTGGTGTTCTGTGATTTTCTATAAACCTAAAAGTTAGGTGTTGCAACATTCAGTGGCACAGCACCTAAGTTCCTTTGTAAATTTAGCCTGATGTACTCAGTCTTTCCATCAGGAGCAAGTGGGTGGCTGGGCAAGGAGGACTGGGGAGTGGGTAAAGCCATGACTCCACCTCCCCCTAAATGCTGATCAACAGAACCAACTGGATATAAGGAAGAGTATGGGAAGTAAAGAAAGTACTTACTCCCAAGAGCAAAAAGGAAGCATGAAAAACATTGCCTCAAGAAGGCACAAATCCTTCCTGGGACTCCTCATGGTCTGGGAGAGTGCCTACACAAGCTGAGCCTAAAGCCTAAATCTTATACTATGATAGTGAACAAAAAAATACACAGAATCAGCCTGGAAGGGACCTTGATATGTCATCAAGTCCTGCCCCCTGAGCTATGACAGGACCAAGTAAACCTAGACCATCCCTAACAGGTGTTTGTCCATTTTTAAAATCATCAAATGATGGGGATTCTAGAACCTCTCTTGGAAGCCTATTCCAGAGTTTAGCTAGTCTAACTTCTAGTTAGAAAGTTTTCCCTAGTATCTAACCTAAATGGAGAATAATGGATCACAGCCCTCTTTATAACAGCCCTTAATGCATAACAGTCTCACTGTAAGCATGTGGGACTCACCCCTGCAGCACCTCCTGCTGGTAGTCTCTGGGAATTAGCTCATCTAGCCTCCAGAGCACCTCTGCAGGCCAATGTCCCACTGCCACTTGGCCCTTGTTTCCCTCCCAGACACAGGGCCCCATTATCTGGGGTGCTGCCCCTTGGGAGTAACCCCTTTCTCTCAAAGGGGTTACCCCTCCCCAGGGAAGTCCCACCTACTATCCCACCTCACTATAAGGCTACTGCCAGTCATTGGCTAGCCCTTGCACCCTGTGGCAGACTACAGTATCAGCCTATTCATCACTGGCAAGGTTGGGTTTGGACCTGCTGCCTTTGTCTACCCCAGGCTGCCCTCTGCAACCCCTAGTACCCATTGGCCTTCTGCTAGACTGCAGCCTGGGGCTTTCTAGGCTGGAGCTCCCCAGCATCCGGTCCGGTCCAGTCCCTCCCTCTCAGAAGCTAGAGTAAATCTGCTGAGATCTTGGCTCCCAGCCTCTATATAGGGCCAGCTGAGGCCTAATTGGGGCGTGGCCCAGCTGCGGCCACTTCCCCAATCAGCCCAGCTTATACGCTCTCAGCCGCAACTTTCTCCCAGGGCTGACTTTAACCCTTTTTCTGCTGGAGTAGGGGAGCTGCCCCACTATCCCCCCCCCCCATCTTCTTTTTTCAAGATATCATTAGGTAATTATTCTTAATATAACTCTACACAAATCTATATTCACAAGGTTTTCTTAAGATTATTAGTAGATAAAAGTTAGCAGGTTGGCATACATATATTTATATTCCAATAGAATTAGACAGGAATCTCTTTACTTTCCTGTAAATATTGTTTGATAGTACAAATGTATCGTTATACGGATACCATCCAATAGTCCATTTAAGCTACGTGACACAACAGGTGATGAATTAACGCATGTAAACCCATGCTTAGAGTGCTCTGGTGCTCAAAGTTAAACATATGTCTGAGTGGTTTCTTGTATCAGAGCCATAATGTCCTGTGGCTCTAGATGGCCTTTTAAAAACACACTTCTTTTGACTGTGAATGTACATGTACCTGTGGAAACTCTGTGTGACTTGAAATTAATTATGGGTGAATAAATCTTTTCTAAATGATCAATAAAATAAAAATGAACATAATTACCTATTATCCCCAATGAGACAGTGAATTTGCCACATGAGAATTACAAAATCAAAAATATCATTAAAAAGAACTATACTTGGATCTTGAACACTAATGGCAGATGTATCCAATTTTTTTTTTTTTTTTGTAGATCTTCCTATGGTTTGTGTCTATTAACAAAAAGTTAAATTCTGTCATCCTTTCTCTGACTGATTTCAATTAAATTACCCACAGAATGAGCTACTATTCATCTCCTCCTTTGAAAATTACTAGATTATTGGAATTGAATCTTTTGAATAAGAAATGGATTTTTTAAATCTCTAACAGTTTGTTATTTTGAATTTTCATATGTTTCTGAATACTGTATTAGGTGGCAGTTTTAAATTTGAATGGGCAATGTTAGGTGGGAGGGATTACAGTGATTGATAAAGAATTAAATGGCAGTGAAGAACTGGCTGAATGCCTTGTGGCAGTTTTCTCCTGTAAACCTACTCAGTTATGTTGATCATGCTGGTGAATGTTAATGGCAAAAATTACATTGGCTCCTCTGACTGAAGTTAAGTGCCTGTCATGGAAGTTGAGTTTGTAATTTGGGCATCTTGCTTGACTCACAGCTGATATTTAATGATTGTATAGCTGAAGTGACCAGGATTCTTTTTTCTATCTGCATATGACAATGAAGTTGTGACCCCTTTCTTTCTCAGATACAATCTCTCATAATGTTGTCACTTAACAATTAGACTATTGAAGTGCACTGTGCATGAGTCTATACCTTAAGTCAGCTCAGAAAATGACTGGTGAAGAAAATGGCAGCCAGCTTGTTGAAGGTATATCACACTATAGCATGACACCATTGCTCTGGAACATGCATTGACAACCTTTTGGTTTCTAGGTAGAATTAAGGCACTGATGTTGATCTAAACGACTTGGAACCTGCTTCTCTTCCTATATGGCACTGCCACAGTTCAGATCAGCAGACACTCAACTAGTCCAAAATAGCTTGATTTCACTTCTCACTGCGAAGCCCATCTACTTGATCAGACATTTGAAGTTGTTTGAGATTTAGGGTATTTGGTTGGGAACATGGACTTTTTCTGGACCATTAGAGTGTTACGGAAGTTGCTGGGGGCAGGAATTTTGGTTGTGTGAACTAGCTTTTTGTTTGTGGATAAAGGTGTTGGTACTGCTGTTTTTGTTTTAAATGATCGTATTGTTAATTATCTATTAAAGGTGTCTTTAGAGCATCAGAAGAATTTTCTTTGTATATATATTTATATACAAGTGAACATAATTTATACTTATTTATAATTTGAGACTAGCTAACAGTTACTTACCCTGTTCCAGATCGGTTCTCTAAGCCTAGCATACTGTGTCAAGATAACCTAGGGCAGACTTTTTGTGGAGATGAAACCAAAAAATATATCCCATGCTCAGCTTAAGGAACCATCCACTTCATTACTATTTGCACTATTTCTGTGCTCTTTGCCCAACTATATTGCAGAGAGTAGATGGTTTCAGGACAAGGCCTTTGGAAATGATACCCAAGCTCATCACAGCCCATGGATAAAACATAGATTCTTCCTTGTCAGAAGAGCTTAATTAGGGCAAACATTTTCTGGGGCTCAGTCCCAGCACCTCTTCTGTTATGGCATCCTTTGTGCGGTGTGTGTGCAAGATGATGTTGACAGGGGTGAAGCACATAGCTCTGCAAAATGGCATCCTCTGTGCAGCGCACTCTGCTTGAGCCCTGGTACCTCTTTCTTTACAAATTAAGCATTGCTTATGAGTGAATGTTGTCTCATTTGCTTTGCCACTGAAGATAAGCCAGCAGCTATACTATTGCCTTTTAATTCCTGTGGTTACCACGGCAACTATATTTGCATGTTGACTGTCCATTGTTATTACTTTTCTCTTTTTTTGAGTAAGTATTTTCAATTATTTTGTACTTCTTTATTGGAAGTTTACCTAGCACTTTGCTCATTCTTAGTTTTCTTTATTGCAGTTATGGAGAAATTTTGTTGTTTTCTTCCTTCAATATCTTTCTTTCCCAATCATTTTGGATTCACCCTCCACATTTCCCTTTCAAAATTATCTATTCTAAGCTCTGCAAATTAGGACTCTGGGTCATATTCAGCGATATATTAACAGGAGTGCATTATTAGCTACAGAATGTTACTGATACTACTTTTGTGGCACAAATACTTTGAAGTGTAAACATTGAACTACATGTATATTTGATATAGCTTTCCAAACAGGAGTGCTTTTTAATAACTATATCTGAGTATGTTCCTTGGTTGCTATGATTATTACCCATCTGTTTGCAATATTAACAAAACATGGGGATTAGACATTTATTTTGTCTGAGAAGCTGCAGCAAAATTATTTTTAAAGTATATGAACAGTTCATCTCAATACTACATGCTCATTTTTATGAATTGTGAGGCTCTGCATAATATTTGTTTACTGCAGCATAGGCCTTCAGACAGCTATTTGTTTTAATTTTTTTACTGGGATTGCACTCATTGGTTCACTTTTTGTTGCTATGACTTGCATATTATAATAGCAAAGTCAATTAAATAGATATAATTGCACTGTAGATAAAAGTGCGGTCTAGAGACAAGGCAGTAGGGTGGGATTCAGGAGATGAGGACTCTATTGCTGACTTGCTGTGTGACACTGGTAAAGTTATGTCACACAGCTGCTTCTGTTTCCTCTCCCATCTTTTCTCTGCCTTGTCTATTTAAATTGTAAGCTGTTTGGGGCAGGGATTGTTTATCATTATATGTTTCACAATGGTCAGTACAACAGGACCCTCCTCAACTGGAAGCTCTAGGTGCAGCAGGATTACAAGCAAAAAAAAATAATTTCTTTGCTTGATAACAATTATTTTCTCTCTCATACCTTTAAACTGCTTGCTTAAGTCATTATTATCACACCAGCCTCAGGCAGTTAATCTAAATATACTGCTGTTGTACTCTTGCTCTGAAAACATGTATTTGATTTCACACCCATGCTCTTTCTAATAATTTGTTTCTGCTTTTATGTCTCTAATTTAATGTTGTCTTTTGTTCAGCATGAGAGTGCCTTTATTGTCAGTGTCAGTTTTAGTATACCTTACTCACAATATTTGTCCTCTTTCTAGAATTTGTATTATTCTTGGCATTTATTTTCTCAGAATTTGTCAGATTTCAGTATGTCTTCCTTACATACATTTTTTATTCTCATGTGTTTGCTTTGTTTTATTACAGAAAGTATCTGGTTTCTCTGTGACTCAATAATTCTTCTCTGTAACTTATAATCAATCTGCAGATGATCTAGCAGCATAGGAAGAACTAGAAAGCAGCATTATAGCTGTATATTTTCATAAATCTGTGTTTTCATTAATATTTAACCAATAAACAGCTGCAATGTAAACTTCCCCTACAGAAGTCCACAGCTACTGCTAAGTATGAATAATAGTAGTCTACCACTAGTGAGCTGTATTTTGCAGTTCTTTCATTTCTATCTGTTTTATACTGATACTCATCATGCTGGTGTATGAGCACCTGTCATGTAAAATCAGTAGCAATAGTGAAGTCCATAGAGGACTTCATGGAGTCTCTGGCAATTTTCTTTTTCAGAGTCAAATGTCTGTTTAGAGTAGGTTTTTGTTGTTGTTTGGTGTTTATGGGCAGGTGGGGATGCCAGGAGTTTCATCTCTTTGCCTCCCTGCGCTCCCTTGCCTCCATGCTCAACTGGTACTCTTCACACTCCACGGATGGATTATTCAGTGTATCCCTCCAGAGTCTGTCCTTGGTTTCTCATGCCTGTTTGCTCACTCACCTCCACACAATTTATCTTTCAGCGATTTTATATTTTCTCATGTCGTCAGCTACCATCTCTCCATTAATTCCCAATTTCACCTCTCCTTCCTCTGACTCACCCCCTTCAGTTCAGAATCGGTATCTCAATTGCCTCCGTCTCTCATTCATGTCTTCCTGAATGTCCCACCCCCAACAAACTGATCATGGCAAAAAGAAAATTTCTCATCTTTTCCTGCCCACCCACATTTTCCATAAGAGTGGAAAACTCCAGTATTTTTTCTGTGTTATCTTTGACAGAGTCAACTTCCCCCTTTTCCCAAATCCTGACATTTCTTCTTCTACAGCATTTGCCTTGAGAAAGCATAGACTGTCATTGTAGATGGCATATTATAAAACTCCTTAGCTGCATGTACTGTAATTAACACAGGAGACTTTATGTGCCTCTGTGATTGCCGTGCTGTTGAGTGAGGCATAGTTACCCTTGTCACATTTCACATATTCTTATATAGACATGTATGTTTCTTGAAAACATTATTCAAGTGGTGTCCTTCTTGGTTCTCTAGGTTAGCTATAATTTTAGTATAGAGGAATTGTTGACATATACCTTTTAGAATTGTGCATATATGCATAATAATTTCTGGCATTCTTTGTAACCCTACATATATAAGAAAATGGACAACCAAACTGGAAGATTCTAATGACTACAAGCCCAAACCGTCTCTCACTTCCCACTGATTGCTTGTCTACATGTCAGTACATCCCTTGCTGTTATGTCAAGAATCTATAAATAAAATATTGTAGGTAAAATTCATTTTTTCAGTCATTTCAAATTAAATGTAATCTGTCTAGCTATCTGAATACTTATATGTCTACTATCATTGTAGTATTTGAGTGTTTCACAAACATTATTGACTATCCTCAGTACACCCCCGTTATCTCCAATGTACAGACAGAGAACTTGAACACCAAGGCCCCACACCAATCTGATATGGCAGAATTTTACATCTGATTTGTAAATGACTACACAAGCTGCAGAGCAACAACAAATTGGTCCCAGAGAGATTAAATGGATTTGCCTAAGGTCAGATAGGGCTCCTTGGGCAGAGCTGAGAATTGAGCCTTATAGCCCCAGTCCAGTAGCACAAGGCTGTCTTTCAGTCATAATTAAAATGAAAAGTAAACTAATTTTGCTCATTGCAGCAAGAAGCTTCTGAAAGCTTCCATTAGTTTATACTCAGGGAGATCGGCTTCTCACTAGGAACTAGAATTGAAATGAAGTTTTTACATAAAAGTGACATTTCTGTAAGCCTTGCCAAATATCAGTAGTTACAGCTCTGTTTCCAATCCATGTTTGATAAAGGAGGAATTGTTCTATTTAATAGTGAAATAAATTGTATAATAATTAAACAGTATTATTTATCTGAGTGTAAATCTACTTCCGTACTACAGCAAGAAAAAAATATGATTTCAGGAGGGAGACCACAGCAGAGGGAACTTTGGGTAATTGTGAGCAAGTACATACACTTTCTACTGTACTGTTAGCTGATTAGACAGAGAGAGAGAGAGATGTTGGTCAAAGTATACAACGTTAATTGGTATTATGTACACCATATTAATATTGTATATATTAAATATGGATGTTAGATAGTCATGTTCACTAAATTTTATCCACAATCCTGTTGACTTCTGTTCACCTATGTCAATATATATACCTTGCAAAGCTAGCAAATACAAAACCTATCAAAGATAAGATACACCAATGGTGTGTTCTGGTAAGATAGGGAGTGACCTTATGATCCAACTGATTTGGAATGTTGTGTTTGAAACAAAAGGTAAGGAGGATACACCATGGTACCAGAAAAGCAAGATAAAAGGCTGATTGGTGAATTTTACTGTTGGGTGATGTATAAAGTGCTTTCTAAATTGTAAACAACTGTCTCGTAAATACAAGTGATTTTTTTGGGGGTGGGGGAGGGAGGCATATTTTGGAAGCACACCTACTATGTAGAGTGAACATTCTTCAAGATAAAAATTGCTTCCTGAAAGGAGTTGTTATGCATCCAAAATAATATCAAGTTTGCTCAACAAGCCTAATTTCAATAAAACCATGTTGATTACATTTAACTATGCTAACATCCTTTAATTTTTTACTGATTGTGTCCCAAATTAGCATTTCCATATTTTTGCCTGGGATTGATGTCAGGCTAACGAGCCTAAGGTTACCTGGGTCATCCCATTTACACTTTTTAAATGTTGGCACAACATTCATTTTTTTTCTCAGTCTCTAGAACGTCTCTAGTGTTCCAAGGTTTGTTAAAAACCAATATTAAACATCATTTCAAACAGCCCAAGCTGACGATCTGGCCCTTCATGTACAAAGGTACAGTAAATGTGTTCTGCGTGCTACTAGCATGGAGTGACTATTTGCTATTATAGGTCCTGATCCAAAGTCCATTGACATCAGTTAAGAGTCACACTGACTACAATGGACTTTGGATAAAAATGTTCACTCATAAGTATTTAGTTATCAAAACTATATCTTTATAACTAGTTCTAAGAACCCTTAGAAATGTCCAACATAGTGTACACGTCATCCGCCTGTGCTCCTTGTAATTTACCTGAACAGAACTAGTTGCAGTTGACTAATGGAAAAAAAAAAACACATAAAATTATGCAGCTCAATCTAAACACATCATCAGTTTCAAACAAAACAGCCCTTTCAGCATCCTGGATATGTTTTCAAGAAAGAAAAGTAAAGGGAAAGAAAGATAATAATGAGACAAAAAAGAAGAGACAAGAACAATGACATGTGGCTTTTTGATTATTCAAAGCACAAAATGATGAATGTATCTGACTTTATTAGGTGTATTAAATCCTTTTAATCCCTTTTGTAAAAGAAAACTATTTTTACAGCTGACTGCATCTGATCCAGAACAATTCACAAGTCAAACACTAAGCTAAAAAAATAACAGAGTAGCCACATAAAGTGATATGAATTACAGAAAAAGATATATTAGGAAGAGGTTTGTTCTTTGAGAGCCCAATACAACACTAAATGTCACCCACCACCATCAATGGGTGGGGGAACTTGATGGGGCCACCGGTGAAAGGGGGCATTCCCAGTAGCGGGCAGCCAGAATGGTAGCCAGATCTCAGCTGGGCTTCAGAACTGCAGCTGTTTGCATCCAGAAAAGGCATGCAGTGGAATCAGCTCATGCCATTTCTGCACTCACTGAAAGGCAAGGCCTTGGAGCAGACACAGCCAAGGTAGACAAGCCTAGAAAGTAAGTAAATAAAGGAGTCACTAAGATATTTCTGGAGAAAGGGGGTTCAGTGGCACAGCACAGAGACATCCATTACACTCAGCCAGTTTTCAGGGATGATGGTGTACATCTGTCAGATGGAGGTACTGACATATGGCTGCAGAATGTGCAGGAATGATTTGTGTTGTGTTGCAGATGTTGTAATATCAGGTCGCATGGTTGGGTGAAGATTGCATAATGGAACTGGTTAAAAAATGAAAGCACATTCTGTGAAAATGTCAGTTTGTTCCACTGGTTTTTTTTTTTTTTTCATTGACCAAGCTAGTCAATGTAGCCCCGTGTGGTTGGTTTCCAGTGTGGTTAAGCAAATAAAATAAACAGTTCCCAGAGGTATCAGACCTTGGATTTTGATGTTGGACCTTGGGCTCATATGATAGGGTGAGACCTTGTAGCCTTTGCAGGCCAAGCTCAGACCCTGTGGCCCTCACAGGCCGAGGTCCCCACTCTGCTGTACACTCTGTCTTGGGAGGGTGCTAGGACTCAGAGAGCTGAGTCCATGGGGTTAGACTGAGGAAAGCCTACCCCATGTGATTGGATTTATGGTAAGAAACTCTCTAACCCTGGTGCTAGTTATGGGTTATATGGTAAGGAGCCCTGTAACCCCTGCACTGGAACCAATTACATGCCTGATATAGGAGAATATGGGTGGATAGTGTCCCTTTCCTGTGTTAAAGTTTAATAAAAGTTTCAGCCTCTGCTTAATTCCATGCATGTGTCTTTTCTCATTTTGCTGCTGTATCCACATCACTTGGAAATCGACGAAAAGACACCCATTGACTTCAGTGGACATTAGAGCAGATCCTAAATGGTTGATTTTATACAAGACTTAAGGCATAAATGATCTGAATTCTGACATTAGTTAGATGAGACTAATTTCAACATGTTTTAAAAGCAGAGCTTTGGGCAGTGGCATAGAATCCAGGAGCAGGGATGAAGTTTGGCTTCATGGACCAAAATTAATTTTCTTTCCTCCATACATAACCCACACTTCTGTCACTGTTCCTTTTAAACAGTAATAGTCAGTTTTATTTTGTTTTTGTTAGAAGAGTGGAGCAGCTGTCCGCTGACTCCAGCTAGTCTGGGACTCTCAGGTAAGCAAAGGGAAAAAAAAGTTCACAAACCCTTGGAACATGCTCACTAGGGCATCTCCAAAGGCAGGGGCCGAGGCCACTCCCAAGTATAAAGAGAAAAAAGGTGCCAAACTCTTCAGTTAGTTCAGTCAGACCCAGAGGGAGGTGAAGGTCTGAGCTCCAAGGGCTGATGCTCATAAGACTGCTTTTACTAACTGCAGTTATGTGTTGGTGCCATACTTAGTTAGGGATTCCCTGTTAGGAATTGTTGTTGTAAGATGTTTGAGAATATTGTATTATGTGTGTTTGTGATATATATTTAATGTGGGAGTTTGTGAATGGGGGGTGCGGAGCTCCTGCTCAAAACTCTTCAGTTAATTCAGCGAGACCCAGAGGGAGACAGCCACGGAATACCCGGACAAGACACTGACATAAAACATGCCTGAGGTCACCCTGACTGAGACTGCTGTTGACACCATTGGGTAAGGGAGCCTGGACAGAGGTATAGGACCAAGAGCGTGAGGGGCGGGGGGAAGCTCCTGTCTACTGCAGGGAGTGCATCTGTGGTAGTACAATTTCTATCAAGGTACTATATTCCTCTGATCCCTCCCTAAAACCTGAGATTGATGAGCAGTGATCAGAGTAGAGTGGTAGCATCTTCAAGGCAGTGTGACAGCTTGGCAATGACTGGTGCAGAGCAGCAGTGGCAGCAGCACCAAAGCCATCAACACTGCTTTGTGCCAGTAGCAGCAGCAGCTTTCCTGAGGTGATGGATGGCAAAGAGTAGTTCCTTCAAGGGAATTGACGGTGCAGAGCGAGGCAGCTTAGGCTGAAACCAGAGAGAGACAGAATCAGCCTATCTAGGGGACTCTAGTATGGACCTCCCTTCACATCAATCAAAGCTGAAACCACTTCAGCTGGATTATATAGTAGACCCTTAGAGCAGCCCAGGCAGCGCTAGAATCCTTGCACTTCTCCTAGGGTAGCTGAGAGTGGGGCAGAAGGAAGCAGACAGAATATATCAGCCACTCATAACAGCCAAAGGAGGACTAAGGTGTGGACTAATGTTAAGGCATTGCAGGGGAAGGGGTGTTGGAGTCTTATCTCATAGAATCTGTTAATTGCTGGTTTTCCCAAATTAATTCTATTGTTTACCTCCTTTACCCCCAATAAAGTTCCCTTTGTTGTAAGCCCTGGAGTCAGTGCAAGCAAGAGGGGATTCATTGTCCATCAAAGGCACCCAGTGTGATGTATGTAGCTTAGGAGGTTTCTGGGTAGGGGCTTGAGCTGGTGTTAGTGAAGTCTTTATGGAAACTCAGAGAAAACGGAACCTAGCCCCTCTTTACTATAGACAACACCTGCTAGAAGGGTTGCACTTCTATTTACATAGATATCTAAGGGAATGGGAGTACACAAGTACAGAAAAAGTAAATTACAGATTGATGGGATTCTGGTACAATTAGTCTGATGTGAAATACAGTTTGATGTATTTTACCAGAATCACATCTGACTGTAATTTTACTTTTTCTTTACAGCCTTTCCCTTGTATCACCAAGACATAAATAGAAGTGCCAATACAGCATTCTTCAGTCACCCAGCTTTGCCAGAACTGTTAAATTTATGTTTGGATCCCAGTGAGGAGCTAGAGAGTTTGTTTGAGCTACTTGTAAGATATAAATATTTAAAAGAGCTTCAAACTACCCCCAATACGCTTCTTATAAGTGTACTTTGCTATTGTGCGGCAAAGACCCTCACCACTACAGCAATATAATCTCCAATGGTAACATTTTAGACCATTACTATAAAATGTAGTTTGTTTTGTTTTTAATAAGCATGATATGACAAAAAACACTGAGTTTTAAGCTTTCGTTCAAACCAAGCTTATAGAAGTTAGTAATATGATCTATTGACTGGAACTGATGGCAAAAATCATTACAGGCTTATAGTAAGTGCATGCAATAGCTTAAAAACAATCTCAAAAAGCTATTGCTGATCCAGGGAAGAAAAAGGTTTAACAGAGACGCTCTCAACCATATCATAAGGCATAAAATTTTAACACTTGGGTATAAAAGGAGGCATCAAAAAACAGCCTATTGCCCTGATCCAGGAAAGCACTTAAGCACATGTGTAACTGGGACTAGCCTGTGCTTAAAGTTATGCATGTCCATTAGTGCTTCACCAGATCATGACATACAGCTCCTGTCTTTTTCAAAAATATCTGTAAGCTTCAGCCAGTAATCAATGGATTCTGAGACCCACAGCCCAAACTACAATATTGTTATATTAAAATAATGAATGAAAAATTTGATATCAAGGGACAGAAAACCTCTTTTATCATTGGTTAAAGAAAATGTGATAATTTTGAAGAAATAGAGGGAACAACTTTCACATCTTAAAGGTTATATTTTTATGCATGAGATGGGCAAAATCTTTCATTTGAATTTATTTTTACAAGATTTGTCCATTTTCCCCCAAAACAAGTTTTTTTTTTTGTTTGGTTGGTTTTCATTTGTTGTTTTGTTTTTTCTTCTGGCAAGCTTGATTGGCTGGCTTAGCCAACCAGTGGGATTTTTCAAAATGATAACAACTTTGATAAATATTTGCATGGGAAAATCTGTAAAATAAAACTAGATTAATTAAAAAAAAACAGTGGAACAAACTGACATTTTCACAGAATGTGCTTTCATTTTTTAACCAGTTCCATTATGCAATCTTTAGTGAAGAAAAACAGCCTCATTATTTTATAAGAGGGAATAGCAGAAGAGAATCCTCAGGACAGTTGCTAAGGCCACAGGGTGAAATTCTGACCCCATTGAAATCAATGAGGTTTTGTCATTGATTTGTGTGAGGCCAAGATTTCATCCAGAATCTTTTTTCTCCTTCCAAATGTGGGCCATGGGAAAAGCTGCAGTGATTTTCTTAACCCTTCCATTGGGAACTGAATAGGTTCCTTTCTTTCCCATTCTGAGAAGGTATAGGAGAGCAGCTTTGTGGGACCTTCCTCCCCTCTCAGTGGGCACATTTCTGGTAAGAGTTTTGTTCGTCTTGCCTCATTGGGTTGGGAGGAGGAAAAACCTGGGCTGCAGTTCATCCTGGTCTGTCAAAACTGTGCTTAGGAGATTTAAAAGTTAATCAAGGAGCAAATTAAATTATTATATACACTACTTCCTTTCTCTTTTAGAGCAGATGGTGGTAGCAAAGCTACCTGCAGGGGATCTAGACTTCAGGGGGAAAAATGTTAATGATTACTCACTGAGCATCTAGGGCTTTGTGTCTAGTGATTCTCTGATTGTTAATAAACTTCCTATTTTATATGGGGACACTTCAACAGGTAGCAGAAAGAATGAGGGTAGATTTCTAGAAGTATTGAAAACATAAAACCAAAAAATGATCAGCTTGTCTGTTATCATGCAATCATTAATTGGTCCAAGGTTTGAGGAAGAATCTGGAGAACTCCTCACAGAAGAATAGAATTATAGAAATGTAGAGCAAAAAGGGACCTCATGAGGTCAACTAGTCCATCTCTCTGCACTGAGGCAGGACCAAGTACATCTTGACCAACCCTGCCAGGTGTTTCTCTAACTTATTATTAAAATTATCCAATGATAGGAACTCCACAACTACCCTCGGAAGCTTATTCCAGTGCTTAACTATCCTTATAGTTAGAAAGATTTTCCTAATATCTAACCTAAATTTCCCTTGATGCAGATTTAGCCCATTACTTCTAGCCCTACCTTCAGTGGACATGGAGAACAATTAATCAGAATACTCTTTATAACAGCCTATAATCTATAATAACATATTTTAACTCTATCAGATTCCCCCTCGATCTTGCCTCCTGAGTCTAAACATGACCAATTTCGTTTTGTTGGGTTTTTTAATTCTTTCTTCATGGGACAGGTTTTCTAAATCTTTTATCACTTTGTGTTGCTCTCATCTGGAACCTTTCCAATTTGGCCACATGTTTCTTAAAGCGTGGCACCCAGAACTGGACACACTACTCCAGCTGAGGCCTCACCAATGCTGAGTAGAGCAGGACCCTTACCTCCTATTATATACAACACTCCTGTTAATAAATTCCAGCATGATATTAGCCTTTATTGCAACTCCACAGTGTTGGCTCATATTCAATTTGTGATCCAATATAACCCACAAATCCTTTCCACATGTCTTTATTGAATTTCATCTTGTTAAATTCAAACCAAGTTCTCCAATTTGTCAAGGTAATTTTGAATTCTAAGCCTGTCCTTCAAAGGGCTTGCTACCCCTCCCAGTTTGGTGTCATCTGTAAATTTTATAAGCATATTCTCCCCTCCATTATCCATGTCATTAATCAAAATACTGACTGGTACTGAACCCAGGATAGATGTCCTTCAGGGCTAGAGTAGATATGTTCTCCAGTTTGACAGTGAACTCTTTGAGTACAGTCTTTCAACCACCCAGTTTAGGAGTATTTTCATTCATACCACATATCCCTAATTTGTCTATGATACTTATGTGTGTCTGTCAACAGCCTCACTAAAATCAAGATTATCATGTTTCCAGCTTTCCCCCATCTACTGGGCCAGTAAACTTGTCAAAGAAGAAAATGAGGTTGATTTGGCTTGATTTGTTCTTGACATGTAGGCTATTATTTTTTGCCCTGTTATCCTCTAGGTGCTGACACACTGATTGTTTAATAATTTGTCCCAGTATCTTCCCAGGTATCCAAGTTAAGCTGACTGATCTAAAAATTCCTGGGTTCTCTTTGCTCCCCACTCTAAAGATAGATTACCTTTCTCCAGTTGTCTAGGACTTCACCCATCCTCCATGAGTCCTCCAAGATAATTGCTAATGGTTTTGAGATTGCTTCAGCTAATTCCTTAAGTGCCCTACAATGAATTTCATCAGGCCCTGCTGACTTGAATGCAACTAATTTATCTTAATCTTCTTGAAGTTGTTCTTCCCATATTTTTTATTGTGTTATTTCCCTCTCCTTGTTGATAATGTCATGTGAAGTAGCTGGTGACTTGAAGCAAAATAGGCATTAAGCACCTCAGCCATCCTGATGTCACCAATTATTAGCTCCCCTTCCCCACTAAACAGTGAATGGAAGAAGGCTAGTAATAAGATTTCTGACTAAGTTCATCATTAATGAGGAGTCTATGGAATTAGTGAAAGCTTTAGTTTAGGAAAACTTAACTCTTAAAACCTTCTGATGAAGGCTCTTGCACAGTAAACATGCCTTACTACGGTCAAATTTAGTTAAATAACTCAAACCAAAATAGCTGGAATTTTCAAATCCTTTCCCCCCTCTGAATTACATATGTGAAATAGATGAGTGGCTAACAACCAAGCTTTAGCTAGCTTCCTAGCTAGCAGGTTTGCCAAGTTGGTTAGTCAGAATTTCAAAACTACATTTATTGAATGTATTTCCCAAGCACCGCTAACCAATTCCATTTCATATTATATAGTAAAATGTATGTATATACTAGGAAGTTTAGAGAAATATTTATACAAATAAGAAAGAAAGATTAGACACTTTATTTTTTATGTCAGTAGGACTACTGAAAACAGCACTGATTGAAATGCAATGGATTTAAGAACTGACTTATTTAATAAAACTTCTATACTTTTATTAGGGGGAATGTTTGTCTTCAGAGTAGAAAACAGAGAACTAAGCCTATCAATTGTTTTTTCATCAGCTAGGGAGTCAAAACCGAGGAGTTTTGTAACACCTTATTGAAGGTCAATTTATATGGACATGGCTGTCAGGTACCATAAAGTGATATGTCTCACCTGTTCAAACATTTAAAGAAATATTGGGATTTGGTATACATTCTGAATAAGAAAACTGATCTGATATTTATGTCTTTATAATTTTATTTATTTTTAAATAAAAATGATGTTTTCTAGCCTCCATCCTAAATCAAATTACTCTTATTTTGGAAAATAATGAGAAATTTTACTGAATGCATTGCAGTGAAATTCAACCAAATTAACATATGGACCCAGCTGTAAATTATTTGATATTGCAAAGTAATAACTACTTTGCATTTCCATAAGTGTGCAAGAATTTATACTGTGCTCATCACAACACTATCTGGTTGCTTTCCATTGTAGAATTTGAGGATTCATCCAAGGATCACCAAGAATTTAGGACAGGATATTGAGAATAATGTGGAACATAAGAATGACGATACTGAAACAGAGCTGTAGTCCATGTATTCCTGTCTCCTGTCTCCAATGATAGATGCTTTACAGGAAGGTGCATGAAACTCCACAGTAGACAGATGTGGGGCTGTCTGTCTCTTATCAAAGTCTCATTCTAATCCCTAGCAGTGACATACTGGTTTGAACCCTAAAACTTGAGGTTTTGTCTCCTTCCAATACTCTTGTTTGTTAACAGTAACTGTTATAACTCTGGATACTCTTATTAGCCATATAAAATTACTAATCACTCATTGCAGATTGCTAAATTCTAAGCCTTGTTTGTAGAACTGAAAGTTTGGTGGAATGTACGCATCCTCTATGGAGGTGAAATACAAACTGGAATTTTGGCAACATACCAGGGTGTCCACCAGATGACCAAATGTGGCCAGAGACTCAATCTAATGTACTATCTGAAACCTTCAACCTCCAACAGAAAAGTGCTTTCCACCACCATGTGTTTGGTATTGATCTTCATTTTTTTTTTTTAAGTTTGTAGTCCTGGTGATTCCATTGGGAATAGAGTTGGTTGACATTTTTTTTAATTTTAAAGTTTTAAAACATTGTTTTTAAGAAATGTCGTTTTTTTTTTAAAATGTCTACAACTTTTTTTTAATCAAAGATAAGAATTGTTTTTGTAATTTTTCAATTTAAAAAATCTGCATTTTGATAAAAAATCACATATTTTTCCAGTAATTGTTGTTCTTTGAGATGTGGAATGGACATGTGCATCACTTTGGGTGTTAGTGCACTACTGCAATTAAGTCAGAAATCTTATTCCCAGAGTGGTGACCATCAGTCAGGGGATGGATGGATACTCCTCATGCTTGTTCTCCTAGCCAAGAGTATAAAGGGGATGAGCCACCCAGTGTTCCCTCTAATTTTTCCCATACATGTGCAGAATGAATTTTGTTATGTGCCCTAATATGGAGGTGATGTGTGACACATCACCTTCCTATTGGTTCACATAACAAAACTCATATGGTGGGGGTGGGGCTGAGAAGTTTTAACTGCGGGAGCGGGCTCAGGGCTGGGGCAGAGGGTTGGTGAGCAGGGGGTGAGGGCTCTGGCTGGGGGTGCGGGCTCTAGAGTGGGGCCGGGGATGAGGGACTTGGGGTGCAGGAGGGTGTTCCAAAGAGAGGACTCCCCCCATCTCTCTCTCCCCACAGCAGCACCTTGGCTGTGGAGCGGGGGAGGCACCTCTCCCCACCATGGCAGCTCTGGTGGGGCTACAGGACAGGTGCCCCTCCCCAAGCCACGGCAGGTCCAGGTTGGGACTGGGTTTGGGCTGCCTCTCCCCCAGCCGCAGCAGGTCCGGGCCGGGGCTGGGTTCAGGCTGGAAGAGGGGCGCCCCTCCTCAGGCCACGGCAGGTTGGGGGCTGGGCTAGGTTGGGGCCTTTGTTTTAGTGTCTTTTCAGGGGGGAAAAAAACATAAGTAGTATATAGTCTGATCCTTATGAAAATCCAGAACCACTTTAGTAAGGAATTTGGAGTGAAGATGAATCCATATGTCCTAAGTATCTATACAGGGAACAAATATTTGATGTTAGGCTCTTCAATCTAGCCTAGAAAAGTATAATGCAATCCAATGGCTGGAAGTTGTAGCTAGACAAATTCAAACTGGAAATAAGGCATACATTTTTGACAGTGAGGGTAATTATCCACTGGAATAATTTGTCCTAGATTCTGCATTGCAGACAATTTTTAAATCAAGATTGGGTGTTCTTCTAAAAGATATGTTCTGAGAATTATTTTGGGGAAGTTCAGTGGCTAGTGTTATACAGGGAATTAGACTAGATGATCATCATTGTCCTTTCTGGCCTTATAACTGGAGTATGGAGCCTGGACTGAGATCTCCCCTTGAACGGAATTGGTGACACTTTCCATTCTATTGGGTAGTAAGCAGGCCCACCTCTGGCATTCCCCAAAACTGGAAAATGGACTTTAATACCTCAGATCTTGAGGGATCATTCAAGATCTCTGCTAAATGATCTGCTGGAGACAGTCTAATAGGGAGTTCTGAGACCCAGGGAGGTGAGATACTTTCAGAAATATATTGTCCTTGATGTAGAAAGTCCAGAGGCTCTGGCAAAGGGTGACTGACCTGGCACCTCCTTGCTTGCTTCTGTAAGCACTTTTTCAGAACAGCCTATAAGGTAGGGAAGAAACACTTGACAGCCAGACAAATAGCCTGAAGCTCTCTGACATTGAGGTGGAAGGAGAGGAGCTGATCTGACAGGAAAGCTTGAGTTCAAAAGTTCCCTAGATGTGCCCCGAACTGAGAGATGAAGCATCTGTGGCTAACATCAAAGAAGGTAGACTTAGAGCAAAGGGAATTGCATTGCATACATTGGCAGGGTCCATCCACCAGTCCAGGGAAGACAGAACAGTTGCAGGTACATGAGGCATCATGTCCAATGGTTGATGAGAGCAACAGTAGACAGACTTCAACCACTTTTGCATGACTGAGATGAAATCTGCCATGCTGAGTCACTCCCGTGTAAGCTGCCATGTTTCCTAGAAGTTCCAGGCAGTTCCTTACTGTTTTCCAGGGATAAACCTGAAATTCTTTACAAAGGTTAAATATTGCATGAAACCTGGTCTGAGGAAAATATCCTCTCACTGATGTCAAGTTGAGAACAGCTTCTATCCCTTCAATTGTCTGCAAAGGGAAAAGAACTTTGTCTTTGATGATCAATAGGCTCAATGAATGAAAGAGGGATTGGATTTTCTTGATGACTTACTCCACTTGCTGTTTGACTGGTCTAAGGTCAGTCCAATTGTTCAGGTATGGCTACACCTGGCCCCCTGCCTTTTGAGGTATGCTGCATCCACGGCCTTGCACTTTGTGAATTATGGGAAATGAGGGGAAAGCTGATAATGGGCTAAAGGGGAAGACTGTGAACCAATAATGAACACATGTATGATCAATCTTAAACTCCTGTGGCTCTAGTGAATAGCCACATGGAAGTGTGTATCCTGAAAGTCAAGGTTAGAAAGCCAGTCATTGTGAGAAAGGGAAAGTAACCAAACAAAACTATATTTTTTATGTATTTGTTGAGGTTTCACAGGTCTAAAATAGGCCTCCTTTAGACACTGGAATGAGAAAATAGTGGGAATAGAATCCCTTCCCCCACACTGAATAGGCACTTCTTCTATAACCCTCAACTGCAATAGAGACTGAACTTCTTGAATCAGTACATTCTCATGAGAGTGGTCCCTGAAAAGGGACAAGGAAGGGGGAACAGAAATGAATTGCATAGTATATCCCAATTCCACTGTGCTTAGAACCCAGCAGTCTGATGTAACATGGATCCAAGACCTTATGAGGTGGGATAACTTGCTGAAGGGAGGGGAAATAACAGTGGTTCTCTGCTATGAACCAAGAAGTCAAACAGACTGTTTTGAAGTGGAAGGATGCTTGGAGTTAGCAGGAGGTGGTCTCTTTTCCAGCCTGGAATATACTGGCCATATCAGCCTGCCTCAATGGATAAAAATGATCTCTCTCTTGGACCTGAGGGCAAACAGTTTTCTTTTAAGAGCAGGAGTATAAATGCCTCAAGACTGCAGGAACAAGGTGAGTGAAGTAAGTATATTTGCCCTTTTCCAGTCTTCGGGAGAGATTCCAGAAGACTGGAAAAGGGCAAATATAGTGCCCATCTATAAAAAGGGAAATAAAAACAACCCAGGTAACTACAGACCAGTTAGTTTAACTTCTGTGCCAGGGAGATAATGGAGCAAGTAATTAAGGAAATCATCTGCAAACACTTGGAAGGTGGTAAGGTGATAGGGAACAGCCAGCATGGATTTGTGAAGAACAAATCATGTCAAACCAATCTGATAGCTTTCTTTGATAGGATAACGACCTTGTGGATAAGGGTGAAGCGGTGGATGTGGTATACCTAGACTTTAGTAAGGCATTTGATACGGTCTCGCATGATATTCTTATCGATAAACTAGGCAAATACAAATTAGATGGGGCTACTATAAGGTGGGTGCATAACTGGCTGGATAACCGTACTCAGAGAGTTGTTATTAATGGTTCCCAATCCTGCTGGAAAGGCGTAACGAGTGGGGTTCCGCAGGGGTCTGTTTTGGGACCGGCTCTGTTCAATATCTTCATCAACGACTTAGATATTGGCATAGAAAGTACGCTTATTAAGTTTGCGGATGATACCAAACTGGGAGGGATTGCAACTACTTTGGAGGACAGGGTCATAATTCAAATGATCTGGACAAATTGGAGAAATGGGCTGAGGTAAACAGGATGAAGTTTAACAAAGACAAATGCAAAGTGCTCCACTTAGGAAGGAAAAATCAATTTCACACATACAGAATGGGAAAAGACTGTCTAGGAAGGAGTACGGCAGAAAGGGATCTAGGGGTTATAGTGGACCACAAGCTAAATATGAGTCAACAGTGTGATGCTGTTGCAAAAAAAGCAAACATGATTCTGGGATGTATTAACAGGTGTGTTGTGAGCAAGACACGAGAAGTCATTCTTCCGCTCTACTCTGCTCTGGTTAGGCCTCAGCTGGAGTATTGTGTCCAGTTCTGGGCGCCGCATTTTAAAAAAGATGTGGAGAAATTGGAAAGGGTTCAAAGAAGAGCAACAAGAATGATTAAAGGTCTTGAGAACATGACCTATGAAGGAAGGCTGAAAGAACTGGGTTTGTTTAGTTTGGAAAAGAGAAGACTGAGAGGGGACATGATAGCAGTTTTCAGGTATCTAAAAGGGTGTCATAAGGAGGAGGGAGAGAACTTGTTCACTTTAGCCTCTAAGGATAGAACCAGAAACAATGGGTTTAAACTGCAGCAAGGGAGGTCTAGGTTGGACATTAGGAAAAAGTTCCTAACTGTCAGGGTGGTTAAACACTGGAACAAATTGCCTAGGGAGGTTGTGGAATCTCCGTCTCTGGAGATATTTAAGAGTAGGTTAGATAAATGTCTATCAGGGATGGTCTAGACAGTATTTGGTCCTGCCATGCGGGCAGGGGACTGGACTCGATGACCTCTCGAGGTCCCTTCCAGTCCTATAATCTATGAATCTATGAATCTAAGATCTTTTATTGGACCAAATTCTACTGGTGAAAGAGACAGACTTTTGATCTACACCATGTTTTCTAATATCTTGGGACCATCACAGCTTCAACAACATTGCAAACAATCAAGACTTCAGGGTGACCCTGTAATCTTGAAGGGAGTGCAGAGCTTCATCTGTCTTTCCCAAAATCAAATGTGGACTATCAATGGGAAAGTCCTCTATTGTTTGTCAGACTTCAACAGGTATGCCTGATGGCTGCAGCCAAGCAGCCTGATGCAGAGTGATTGCTGTTGCCATCACTTGAGCCATTGAGTGTGTCTCATCCAATGCAGCCAGCAAAGAGGAATGGTCAGTTAGGTGGCCTTCATTTATAAAAGCTTTGAACACCGCTTTCACCTCACCCAGTAGTTTGCCTTGAAACTTAGATATTGCATCCCACTTGGGAGAGTTATCTAGATTACAGACCCTGCCAGTTCACAATTCTAACTTGTAAGACTGAAGACAAATAAATCTCTCTCTCTCTCTCAATCAAGTCCAGGTTTTTTTTTTTGTTTTTTTTTTTTGCTTTTATCTTTTGGGAGTAGATTTAACTTGCTCCTCCCTCACCTTCTCAGTCACAGCCACCATTACCAGAGAACCTAAGGATAGGTGAGAATACAAGTACTTGTGTCTTGTGAAGGTACTTGATACCCCTCTCTCTCCTTTTTTTTTTTTACACCCACTGCCATGAGAACAGAGAGGGTCTACTAAATGATTTTGGTAGGCTCCATAATTGCCTCATTAATAGGGCCCTGATGTATGTAAAATATCTGCCAGTTGGAGGGCTATTTTGGACCCGTACAAGAGATAGCAATCTTCTTCATCAGTTCCTGGTAGGTTTTGTAGTCATCTGTAACCATTTGCAGGACCTTCAACCTCTTTTAGACTGAGGTACCCACTTATGCCTCGTGGGGAAAGGACCCTGAACCAGCTAGGGGAAAGAAAAAGAAACAGGATCAATATGCTACAGGACATGCAGAAAGGCTTTGACCATAGTTCTAACAGTACCTAGAAGTGCAGAGATTACTGATGAAGCAGGACAGAGAGAAGGCGGCAAGAGACTGGGAGAGGGAAAGAGACTGGTGTTGGAATACTTTGAGCATGACAGGGTGATGTGGAAGCAGGACTGACAGAAACAGAGGGAACTATTTGAGCAATTTCTTACTCTGATGACCCTCAGGCAGCATACCGTCAACCAGAACTTGTAGCAGCCCCAGCTGCCAGCAATCCAGGTACAGACATCTCCATATCCTGCAGCCAGTGCAGCCACAGAGAACTCTGTTCGGTTGGGCAGGAAGGGGAATGAGTGAATCTATGCATCCTTAGAATAGCTGCATCCTGTTCATGCTATTTCCATGCAACCACAGGGGAGGAGAACAGGCAGACTGACAACATACAATATCTAGAGACATTTCACTCAGAGGTATTCCTGTTGGTTTTGTTTGCATACTGCAATTATCACTTTTTAACATTCACAGTCTCTATGTCCAGGATAGGCAAACTATGACCCGCAGACCATATCCAGCCATCAGATCTTTTAATCTGGCCCTTGAGCTCCCGCCGGGGAGAGAGGTCAGGGGCTTGCCCTGCTCCGCATGTGCCATGGCTTCGCACAACTCCCAGAAGCAGAGGCATGTCCCCCCTCCATCTCCTACACATACAGACAGCCAGGGGGCTCCATATGCTGCCCCCTGCCCCAAGTGCTTCCCCCACAGCTCCCATTTGCTGGGAACCATGGCCAATGGGAGTTGAAGGGCAGTACACCTGTGGACAGAGCAGCACACAGAGTTGCCTGACCATGCCTCCACATAGGAGCTGGAGGGAGGACATGCTGCTGCTTCCAGGAGCTGTGGGGGCAGCACCTAGAGAAGGGACAACATAGGGCAGAGCCACCTGTCCGCGCCTCTGTGTAGGAGCCAGAGAGGGAACATGCTGACGCTTCCGGGAGCTGCTTGAGGTAAGTGCTGCCTGGAGCCTGCACCCCTGCCCTCCTCTCACGTCCCAACCCCCTGTCCCCTGATGCTCCTCCTGCCCTCCAAACCTCTAGGTCCCAGCCCAGAGCCCCTTCCTGCACCCCAAACCCTGCATCCTAGCCCCACCCCAGAGCCCACACCCCCAGCTGGAGTCCTCACCCCTCCCACACTCCAGCTCCCAATTTTTTGAGCATTCATAGCCTGCCATGCAATCTACATATCCAGATGTGGCCCTCAAGCCATAAAGTTTTCCCACCCCTGCTCTATGTAGTGACAGCTGGGTTGCCTATGTTTGTTTGTAATGAATTATTTGTTTGCACAAGCCATCATGTAAGAGTGTTTGGGTAACAAAGAAGCGGCAAGAAGTTTAAAATCAAAGCTTTTAATAAAGTCTCATAATAACAAGAGGTAAACTGATAAGTATATAGAGGCAAACATTACTGCACATCACATTTCCCCTTCCAAAGAAAGTAGGTGGGCACACCGGGCATTGTATAATTCCCTTGCTCTTCTGGACCCAGCCCCAATTATCAGAGGTTTACTTTCTGGTTGTGTGCTCTGGGCCTGTAAACCAGCACTCTCTTGAACCTGCTCCTGGTGAAAGCTCTCCCCATTATCCTTGCATATGTTGTGCAGTGCACAGCCTGCTCCAATAACACAAACTGTCATCCAAAAAGATTTGTGGGAAGCAGATTCTTGCCTTCAGTCAGCCAAATAACATTCTAAACCACCATCATCTGCAGTTACTCAGCATGTAATTAGACCTTCCACTGCCAGGTACTCTTACAGCAGGGTAAAAGTCATGGCAGTAGGGAGTAGGCTGGGCCCCCTAAAATACAAGGGGAACAGAAACCCTAGTGATATCCCTATTACTGGAAGGGAATAAAGTACTTTCCAGTGCAAATAGATATGCATCATATCTCCTGAGAAACCCGGCATCATACACCCAACTAGTACCTTCGCTCTTGATATTCATTAATTTCCCTCTGTGGTTTGAATAACAAGTGAGTAGCATCCATTCTGTCTGACATGTTCATGTGCACCTTGTGGGAAGTGAACAATGGGCCATTGATGGCCCTAGTACATTTAAAAAAAACCTATTTTCTGAATGCCAGCTATAAATTCTGAGACATTAACAATATAAACCACAGCAATAATTGCCTCACAAGCCTCCATCTCCATGGCATCAACATCTGACTTGCTAACACTAAGGTGATTAGCCATTGATCAGTAAAGAGTCTAGGGTAGACAGCTTCCAGATGGAAACAGGAATCTGATTCTGATCTGACTTAGACTCCCTCATCTGTGTGTCCTGGCAAGTGCCTCACAGAGCTCCATGAAGGTGTGCTTTGTTTAGGAAGTTCTGGAGCCACTGCTAGTCATCCTGGGCACTTGCTTGAATGGAGGTTGTGGACACTTCTGGAGTGTGCAAAGCCAGAACTGCTTTAGTTTACTGTTTTGGTGGGTTAAAACCATCTTGGGATACCACAAAAATGAAAACAATAGAGAAGTAGTATATGACAATAAGAACTTGACCTTGCTATATGACTTCAAGGACAAATGTACCCTACAAAGTGCAAGATGGAATAAGAGGTACAATTGTGACTTAGCCTTTATCACTTCTGAAAGTGCAGGCAACTTCAGAGGGAGGTCAGGGAAGTGATCCTATGATCACAGCATAGACCAGAGCAAGTGACAACAAATGCTGTAGTTCAACCCAGGAAAAGAAAGGACTCTCAGATATTCAACTTTAGAAAAGCTGACTGGAAAGGCTTACCTCTAAACAGTGAAAGTTTTGAGAAATAGTAAGATGGTACAGATCATTTTCTTCATGCTCAATAATTGACTTTTTTGGCTGTGATGAATGGTCAGAAAAGTAGGTAGCATACTCAGCAGAATGGATTGCCCCAAGGTTCTGTACTATCAACCTTGTTATTTCGTGTCTACATATATGACAATTGGAATTCCCCAATGTGAAAAGAAAAATTCATTTATTCAGATAATCTTGCATTGCCACCCAATCAAAAAGACTTGAGGACACTGAGTGCATTCTGACTTCCTCCGCAGCTGTACTTGGAAAATACTATTGCACATGGTTCCCAAATGTCAACCTGAATGCACAAGTGTTTGTGCCTTTCACATGAAACATTATCAGACAAAGTGAATATTCCAGATATCATGAGATAGTACAATCCTTGAGCACTATGAATATCCAGTGTACTTTGAGATCACATTAGACAGAATGCTGACATTGAAAGAGCAGTTATACATGCACACGCTGAAAAAGAAATTGAATGATAGAAATTGTGTACTCCAGAAATTGGCCAACAACAACAATGACAAAACAATGGGGAGCTGATCCCTAAATATGCCAACCAACCGATCTCACCCTGTGTTACTCAACTGTGAAGTACTGTGCCATGGTATGGTCACACTTGAGCCATGCACACAAAATTCATACTGATAATCCATCCTGTAGGATTAGCAGAGTGACTTTGAAACCAGCTCCCACATTGTTGCTATTATTGCCTCGTGCAGGTTGCACCACCATCAGTGAAGCAGGATGCCTTCATTAAAATAAAGACAAAAACCGGTGCATGATCCAAGACATCCACTGCATGAGCACATTCCACCACTCAAGAGGTGAAAGTCCAGGAACTTTGCCTGTGAAAATTCTTTATTCCAAAATATCACTGTAGAAGGCTACAGAGTAACAAAATGGCAGAAAATCTCAATGATCTTTGGGAACCTGGTCCCTTCAGAATTCCCTCCAGTCACTGACCTCAAACAAAAACAAAAATATACTCTAAATCAAGTGAGAGCTGGGGTGGCAAAGACAGATGACAATATGGCCAAGTGGAAGCCGGGGAACAACCCTCAAATGTGAATGTGGAGAGTGTAGACAAGTACTTGAAAACTACCTGATTCAGTGTCCTCTGTTAACATCCTGTAATCCCAAGGAACAATTCAAGATAAGTGACAATACAAAGTCTTGACTGCAGTTTTGGAGCAACAAGCTATCATGTGGTGGGCTAAGAAATGTTACGGGTCTGGGAAGGGCAAACAAGTTCTCCCACAGTACACTGCAATACAATTCATAGCGTGACACAGCTTAGCACTGCACAAAGAGTCATGGGATAAACCCCAGAAATCTTAATGCCTAATCCAAGTCACCGTAGTGCAGTGACACAAATAGGACCCTAATGTAACTTAGTAGTATAGATGCTCACAGCCAGGCTTGGCTAAACAGGGGCTCCCATATTAGGGTGTCCAGATCTGGATAAATTCTGCAGTGAAGACGTACCCTAAAAGTATTTACTTTGCTCATATGTAACCCATTCCTCCAGTCTTCACTTAGGCAAACCTCCAACAGATCATACATTCATGGTGGTGGTCTATTCCTGTTCAGATTATGTAAAGCTTCCAAATGCCACTCTGGTGGTGGCATGAACAGAATTTTTTTTAATGTGTTGGTTCATATTTAAAGAAAAATGATGATTTAATTATTTCATCTTATAAGAAACAGCTACTCAACCATAAACTGCAAAGTAATATATTTATATCTTCATGTGCTGCCCATAGGAGTAAGGCAACCTTTTATATCAGAGGTTTCTTTACAAGTTTTTTTGGTCAACATTTCATTTAAATATAGTTATATATAAGCAGTATTCAAATTCATTAAAATTACCTGTATCTTCTAAGAGTCATGACATGTCTTCACAGATTAGCTAATGACATTAATTTTCATTGATACTATAATTATTTAATTTACATGACCTCTCAAATATCTGATATTTTCCTTACCTAATAGTTCAGTAAGAAAATATTTTTCTAAAACAGAGAGCAGTTTGCAGCCCCAACCATCACTGCAATGATATACATGTCAACTGATGTGTCTGCTTGCCATACTGAGTCTGATTTCTAAGCTGGAGAATAGCCAAGGAAATGAGAAACCTGTATTTAAGGGCAAACCATATCTTATCTGTAATGATTGCCTCCCATAGGGCAGACAAGATTATAGAAATATAGTGAAAATTATCTTGCCTAATTCTGGATAATTTTGTTTTTGGTTTGTTTTCATATGATGTCATTTACCACTTGGAAGTCTGAAATGAGAAGTTAAAATCAATAATCTTAAACTTGCTTTCAGCTAAAAATGTATTTGATTTTACTTTGGATAATTTCATACAACCATGTGTACAGGATAAGAATACTTTAAGTTAAAAAAAAATCAAATTCCTCACGTTGACAGTTTGTTGATGACAAAACCAGGTTAAAGATTATGTTTTCTTTTTCTATGATGACAGTCCTAAAAAAAGCTATTAAATATGCATAGTTTCTATATAATTAAAAAAATCAAATAATTACTTCACCCACAGTTGCAGTAATGATATGGTATCAGAATGCTTATATTTAGAATGCTGACAGGAAAGACATTTGATATCAAGGTGCATGTTATAAAGACTGTTTCTCGTGATTAATGTTACTCACAGTCTGAACGAAAGCTTTTCTTCAATTAGTGCTGTAGGTTTTTAATGTAGAAATCATGAAAGGTGTCAGTCTGATACCAGGAGAGACTGAAGTCCTTTGGTTATCAGGAATACAGGTACAGTTGTGGCCACATCAGTACAAGCTTTCGCACAATACTCTGCTAATGTGTCTCACCTCTGACCTGTAGGATCATGTCTTGGGTTTACAGGTTGTTCAGCATACCCATTTAAGACTTATCCTTTCTGCTAAGAGTGACAGTTAATGACAACCAAAATAGTATTCTTTGGAGCTGAGGACGTTTTTCCACTGGGAACTAACTAAGACCACATAGCAACTGTCAGAGGTTAATGGCTTGCTGTCACGCTACTTACCTTGGACTGATTCAATTGGTGAGATAGTAAATATGAGTAAAGTAAATATGAAAGTTCTTTATAAATGATTAAGATGCAGCACTGTATATCAGAAAGTGATACACAGTAGAGAGGATGTGTTACATAAATATAATGAATTTGATGTTTATAACTGCAGGTCCTGTTGTAGAAGGTTATCATTCATTTTCAACCAGAGAGGAATCTTTTTTTTTAGTAAATCCAAAATTATTGGTTTTAAACAGCTCTCAGTGTAGTTTCTAGAAATGTGCTTGTAAAATAAAGGAAACTACTTTTTTTTTTAAACCCTCTCAAAGCTCACTAGAAAAACCTTCCAAATCAGATACCTAATTTAAAATGTTAACATTTCAGTTATATACATTCATAACTAATAAATAAAGCCATCTGTAATCTTAATTGAACAATTCAAGCAATTAAATATTGCTGTGTATCTGTTAGAGAGCAACACTAAACTGAAATAAAATGTTTTAAAGACCTACTTTGCCACAAGATGGAGCTGGATGGTTGCACCACTTCAACGTCTATGGAGTTATTACAGATTTATAATATCCTATTGCATGAAAATAAGTTTGACCAGGGGAAACCAGAGGTTTTATTAATTATTAATTATTATTATTATTGGGAGGGAGGGGTGAATCTTGTTCCAGCATGTATATATTAAGTATAAGACACTAACAAAAGTGTGACATGAACCTTAATGGTAAACTAGAATGTATATGGAGTTTTGGTTACAATTGCCTTGGTTAACCAACTCTGTTCTTATTTTAAAAAAATGAAATTTAACATCTATGTTTGTTATCTTGACTCCGATTTCCTAAATGTTGTACAGTCTACATTAATGAGGGCAAAAACTAATTTGGAGAGACTATGGGTAAATAGGCCACAACTGGATTGAGAATGTAACAAAGTAAGACATAATAGCAACATGTCCCAACTTTGTTTGAAGCTGGAGGAAAAAAGTTACAGCAGCTCTATGCAGTGATTAACTTCTCCAGTATTTTGGTATTCAGATAAAGATTGAGTGCCTGAACTCTATAAGGCCTAAATAGGCCTGTCCGATACTGATATCCAGGGGGACTTGCATAATCTCAAATCCTACACTGTCCTGTTGTGTTGAACAAACAATTATGAGAAAAATATCCAAACTCTCAATGTAGGCTACTGTCACAAATCCAACCCTAAATGGAATGAAAACATGTATTAATGATCCACCTGGGGGAAAAGGCATCCCTTTACTTTCCATCTCTCTCAAACCACTTCCCCCCACACACACACACATCCTCAGCTGCTAGCATAACCCTTGCTGCCATGACGTACCACTGGATTTTGAACTGACCTGCATTTATGTTCTTATGGACTGTGATTCAGCAAAACACATACATACACACACAGCAACTCATAGCCAGCTTCAGGAGATTGCTTCCCCTCTCCTCCAGTAGGCAGAAATATGACTCTTAGCAATTCCTTTCTATCTTTTCATAGAATCATAGAATATCAGGGTTGGAAGGGACCTCAAGAGGTCATCTAGTCCAACCCCCTGCTCAAAGCAGGACCAATTCCCAATTAAATCATCCCAGCCAGGGCTTTGTCAAGCCGGTCCTTAAAAATCTCCAAGGAAGGAGACTCCACCACCTCCCTAGGTAACGCATTCCAGTGCTTCACCACCCTCCTAGTGAAATAGTGTTTCCTAATATCCAACCTAGACCTCCCCCACTGCAACTTGAGACCATTGCTCCTTGTTCTGTCATCTGCCACCACTGAGAACAGCCGAGCTCCATCCTCTTTGGAACCCCCCTTCAGGTAGTTGAAGGCTGCTATCAAATCCCCCCTCATTCTTCTCTTCTGGAGACTAAACAATCCCAGTTCCCTCAGCCTCTCCTCATAAGTCATGTGCTCCAGACCCCTAATCATTTTTGTTGCCCTCCGCTGGACTCTTTCTTTTAAAGGCACAGCTCCATTGTGTCCATGGGTGTTTGTCCCTCAGGGGAAAAAATGTTATATTTGTCTGCATCCATTAACCTTCACTGGGGGGGAGGGAGTGAAAAAAGAACAAGGTAACATTTTCATATTGGTGGACAACTCAGAGGTATCCAAGCTCTTGGACACTTATCTGAATGAAAACTACCACTTGACCTTTTGAATTTCACCCACCATTAGTTTCAATTCAAGTATATCTTACTATATTGCACACTTTAATCAGTAGCTTAAATGTGGATATATTTTTTGCTAAATAAAACCTGAGCTAATACAAGGATCCTGCTTCAGAGTACAGTAAAAACTAAAATATGCATAAAACACATTTAGGGTCAGATTTTGAAAAACAATATATGTGCAAAATGTTGGGTACACTTGTATGCTAAGGCCTGACCCAACAAAGCATATAAACTCATGCTTAAATTTAAGTCTGTGAGCAGTCCCATTCACTTTAATGGGACTTAAAGTTAACAAAGTTAAGCATATGCTAACCACTAAGAATGATTTGAAGGACACTCTTTATGGGTTAGCATCATTTCCAGCAGTGTGTTGTGCCCATTTCATTCATCCTATACTTTTTAATATGAAAACTGGAAAAAAAATGTAAAGACTTTTCAATAGAAATTACTTATATTTTTAAATAGTGTTTAGTCATTCCTAGGCAGTCAGCACATGATTTTAGAATCACCAAGGGTGACAAAGAGTGGAGAAATTATAGTCGCATTTATAAAGAGCATTACAGCAATCAGTGAAACATCTGCCACTGAGTGATATCTATTTCAACCCCCTGCAGGAGGGAAATGATGTATCTAAGAATCACATGGAAGCAAAATGCTGCATATATAACAATTTTAGAATGTCTGTGCAGAAAAGTCTAAAGGCTAACCTTACTTAAAAATACCTGCATAAATCTAGAGTTTTATACTCATTCCCAGTTTTGCTAATTTTGAAATATATCAGTTTACAAATTCTATACACAGTGCATAAACTACATTTTCAGATTAGAATTCAACTATTTAAAACACATTTATGTTCTCTGTTACACGTGCCATTTGGATTTCTTTTTCATTTACTTAAAATTCAGCCCTTCAAATGGAGATGTATTTGAGATAATAATAGAACACAGACCCTTTTATCTTCAGGTTTCCTGGTGAGACCTAGCCCAGGTTGGCAAGCAACTGAGAAATAATAGCCTTCCAAGAATAATCAAATGGTTATGTAAAAACAGCTGGTGGTCCTATTCCAGAAATTATGCAATGTTCCACATGTGGGCTGGTAAAATTAATAATTGTGAATGTTTTCAGATATAGTTAGCCTTTTTAATCAAAGTATTAATTGAGCAATAAATGTGGATAAATTTTCATCTCTGGAATGATCATTTTGACTATTTGTTCTTCAGTATGCAAAGACAATCATTTCCCTTTCATATATTTCAAGTTAGTGTTTTGAAAAAGCCAATCTTGTAATGATGGAAATAAAGGAAAATTCAACAAAATGCAGGACTGTCCTTAGTTTAAGAACACTAAAGGAAAAATATGTTCTATTGGTTAGAGCTCAGGACTGGAGATCTGGATCATTTACCAACAGCTGAATGAGCATGTAACCTGGGGCAAAACATACAAATACCCCTTCCTGTCTCAGCAGGTGGGGCGGGAGGGTGACCAGATCGCAAGAGGAAAATATCAGGATACACGGGGGGCAGCCACAGGCTCACAGCCCCGACCAGAGCCATGCAGGAGGGGGGCGCACAGCACTAGGAAGATGCAAGAGGGCTGTACGACCCCTGCTGCAGCCCCTGTGAGAGGTTCATGGCCCCAGCTCCAGTCCGTGGCAGAAGCCCCTGGCTGAAGCCGCGGAGCAGGGGTGCATGATCCCAGTTCCAGCCCCAGCCGCACTGCTGGCTCAGCCCAGCTGACAGTCACCTCAGCTCCCAGCAGGGCCCGTGAGTGCAACCAGGGGAGGGGGCTGAGTGTGGGGGAGTGAGTGTCTAGAAAGACTGTGGTGGGGTGCTGGACTGTGAGGGGGTGGAGGGCGCTGGGCAGTAAGGGGGGTTGTGTGTTTGGGGGTGCTAGGCAATGCGGGGGTCTGTTGGGTGGCACTGGGAAGTGGGAGAGATCTGTGTGTGTTGGGGCACTGGACAGTAGGGGTCTGTGTGGGGTACTATGTAGTTGTGGTGGTGGGGCTGTGGGGAAGGACACTAGGTAGTGAGGGGAGATCTGTGTGTGTTGGGGAACTAAGGAGTGGGGGGTTCTGTGTGGGGTGCTGTGAAGATGTGGTGAGGCTGTGGGTGGGAGGGCAGGGGTGATGGTGTGCAGGGAACTGTGCATTTTTGGTGGAAGGGTTGTGGGGTGGGGGCGCTAGGCATAGCGGGTCCAGGGGATGCTGGGCATAGCGGGTCAGGGGGGCGCTGGATGGGGGAGCTGTATGACATAGCATGGGCCTGCCCCCAACAGAGAAGGGGCATGCTGGCAGCACAGGGCCAGGTGGACCAGTGTGAGTCTGACCATGCCATGCATGCCCATTGACCCTGGCCGGACCTCCACCCGCTTTCTGACCTGAGGGCTGGAGCAGGGGGAGGAGGTGAGGGAGTGGGATCCTAGCGGCGCTTACGTGGGTCCTAGAATCAGGGGAGGCCAGGGGGGGGTTTCCACGTGCTGCGCCTGCCACTAGCACCAGCTCTGCAGTTCCTATTGGCTGGAACCACGCCAATGGGAGCTGTGAGGGCAGGGCTTGCAGGTGTGGGCAGAACCCCCTGGCTGCCCCGACCCTAGGAGCCAGAGGGACCTGCCCAGGGCAGGGGTAGAGTCCTGATGGCGCTTACCTGGGGCAGCTCCGGGGAAGCGGCTGGCAGGTCCCTCTGGCTCCTAGGGTCAGGGTGGCCAGGGGGCTCTGCACGCTTCCTGCACTCACAGGCCCTGTCCCCGCAGCCCCCATTGGTTACAATGGAGCTGACGCTGGTGGCAGTCGCAGCTCACGGAGACCCCCCCTGGCTGCCCCTGTGCCTAGGGGCTGCAGGATCCTGCCGACCACTTCCCAGGAGCTGCATGGAGCCAGCTAGGAAGCCTGCCAGCTAGGTTTACCAATCCACTCCAGCCCCTTGCCAAAATATTGGGACAAATGGTGTCCTGACCATACATCGGTCGGGACGTGGAATGAACAACTAAATATCGGGACAGTCCCAGTTTTATCTGGATGTCTGGTCACCCTAGTGGGGGGTCAGACCACCGGGGTGATTGTTAACTCCTGGGAGTGCAGAGACAAAGGGAAAGTTCATTCCTACACATGCTGGAGCTGAGCCCCTCCTTGTGCTTCAAAGTGTACATGGGAGTTGTATTAATTTAGATGGAATAAATGGGCCCCAAAGGGTTAAAGGTGTTAACATGACCCTCTCACTGTCCAACATTAAAAAGTGTTAAAGAAGATTTGTGGTTTCATATACAGAGACCTCAGCCTGCTTGGTATCAACATAAACACCTAATTAAACTTTTAAACCTTTTATTAAAACATACAGAAAAGAAGAGGGACGACTAAAGCATTTGAAATGTAAAATACTAAGTAAGGTTTTCATTTTAACATTCCTTCTTTGCTTTCCTGTGAGCTGGAGAGAGATTTTAGAAGGAAGCTTCCCTCTCCTTCTCTCCACACCCCATGAGCCTTATAAATTGTAATCACTGTCCGTTTTAGGGAAAGAGATGAAATTAGTTGAAATGAACTGAAGGAGTTACTGCTGCTATTAAAGTCTAATCCCATTTCCTACCAGACAAAGGAAGACAAGCACATAAATGGGGAGAGGAAAGAATAGCAAAGATAGAAAAGGAACCTTCTGACTCTGGTGTTGACTCACTTGCAACTTCACTGCTGGTAAAACAAAGGCATAATACAAGCTCCTATACGCCACCTGAGACCTTGCAAATTTGTACCAGCCCCAAGCTGTTTCAGGCACTGCTTTCAGCTGCCTCTTTCTGGTAACAGGCTCACTTCAGTTTTGCAAATTATACAGTCTTGACTGGCTGATTCATAGAGTCATAGATTCTAGGACTGGAAGGGACCTCGAGAGGTCAGAGTCCAGTCCCCTGCCCTCATGGCAGGACCAAAGACTGTCTAGTCCAACCCTGATAGACATTTATCTAACCTCCTCTTAAATATCTCCAGAGATAGAGATTCCACAACCTCCCTAGGCAATTTATCCCAGTGTTTAACCACCCTGACAGTTAGGAACTTTTTCCTAATGTCCAACCTAAACTTCCCTTGCTGCAGTTTCAGCCCATTGCTTCTTGTTCTATCCTTAGAGGCTAAGGTGAACAAGTTTTCTCCCTCCTCCTTATGACATCCTTTTAGATACCTGAAAACTGCTATCACATCCCCTCTCAGTCTTCTCTTTTCCAAACTAAACAAGACCAATTCTTTCAGCCTTCCTTCATAGGTCATGTTCTCAAGACCTTTAATCATTCTTGTTCCTCTTCTCTGGACCCTCTCCAATTTCTCCACATCTTTCTTGAAATGTGCTGCCCAGAACTGGACACAATACTCCAGTTGAGGCCTAACCAGCACAGAGTAGAGCGGAAGAATGACTTCTCGTGTCTTGCTCACAACACACCTGTTAATACATCCCAGAATCATGTTTGCTTTTTTGCAACAGCATCACACTGTTGACTCATATTTAGCTTGTGGTCCACTATAACCCCTAGATCCCTTTCCGATGTACTCCTTCCTAGACAGTCTCTTCCCATTCTGTATGTGTGAAACTGATTTTTCCTTCCTAAGTGGAGCACCTTGCATTTGTCTTTGTTAAACTTCATCCTGTTTACCTCAGACCATTTCTCCAATTTGTCCAAATCATTTTGAATTATGACCCTGTCCTCCAAAGCAGTTGCAATCCCTCCCAGTTTGATATCATCTGCAAACTTAATAAGAGTACTTCCTATGTCAATATCAAAGTCATTAATGAAGATATTGAACAGAGACGGTCCCAAAACAGACCCCTGCGGGACCCCACTCGTTATGCCTTTCCAGCAGGATTGGGAACCATTAATAACAACTGAGTACGGTTATCCAGCCAGTTATGCACCCACCTTATAGTAGTCCCATCTAAATTGTATTTGCCTAGTTTATCGATAAGAATATCATGCGAGACCGTATCAAATGCCTTACTAAAGTCTAGGTGTACCACATCCACAGCTTCTCCCTTATCCACAAGACTCATTATCCTATCAAAGAAAGCTGTTAGATTGGTTTGACATGATTTGTTCTTTACAAATCCATGCTGGCTATTCCCTATCATCTTACCACCTTCCAAGTGTTTGCAGATGATTTCCTTAATTACTTACTCCATTATCTTCCCTGGCACAGAAGTTAAACTAACTAGTCTGTAGTTTCCTTGGTTATTTTTATTTCCATTTTTTAGTTCGCTCTTTTCCAGTCTTCTGGAATCTCTCCCGTCTCCCGTGATTTTCCAAAGATAGTAGCTAGAGGCTCAGATACCTCCTCTATTAGCTCCTTGAGTATTCTAGGATGCATTCCATCAGGTCCTGGTGACTTGCAGGCATCTAACTTTTCTAAGTGATTTTTAACTTATTATTTTTTTATTTTATCTGCTAAACCTACCCCCTTCCCATTAGCATTCACTATGTTAGGCATTCCTTCAGACTTCGCGGTGAAGCCCGAAACAAAGAAGTCATTAAGCATCTCTGCCATTTCCAAATTTCCTGTTACTGTTTCTCCCTGCTGCCACGTGGCCCCGACCGTCGCACCACCTGCCGGGAGGGCTCCGCACTGCTCCGGTTGGTGGGGAAGGAAGGATGCAGGCTGCCCTGTCGGGCTTGCTACAGTCCTGGCACTGGCTGGGGCAGACAGCGCGCGCAGCCCACTCCCAGCAGGGCGCTCCCCTCCTCCGCGCTGCCACCCCCTACACGGCGGCTGGAACCTCAAACAAAATAAAACAAAACAGCGGCCATGCCACCCTAGGATTGGACAGAATGCCTCCCCGTAGAATCTGCCGCTCCAAGCACAAGCTTGTTCAACTGGTGCCTGGAGCCAGCCCTGCTACCAGGCATTATCGTTTATAAGACAGCAGCTGTAACTCTACACTGGACCCATTCAAACGTCTGGTACATGAGGTTAGGAGGTGTACAGTGCCACTTAAGTTAAGTTAAAGTTGTGGCTTGTGTCTACCCAAGTTTTCCTGGTGAACTCTGTCACTCACCTCATTTGTAAAACAGAAATAGAAATATCTACCTAACAGAAGGATCATGAGTCTTAGGCCTTGTCTACACTACGAGAGTAGTTCGATTTTACTTAAATCGAATTTTTGGAATCGATATTGCAAAGTCGAACGTGTGTGTCCACACTAAGGACAGTAATTCGACTTTGTGAGTCCACACTAACGGGGAAAGCGTCGACATTGGAAGCGGTGCACTGAGGGCAGCTATCCCACAGTTCCCGGAGTCCCCGCCGCCCATTGGAATTCTGGGTGGAGCCGCAAATGCCTTCTGGGTAAAAAAAAAAGGGGGCAGGGTGCTTTTGGGTAACTGTTGTCATCCGTCCATCACTCCCGCCCTCCCTCCCTCCCTGAAAGCGCCGGCGGGAAATCATTTCGCGCACTTTTCCAGTCATTGACAGCGCGGACGCCACAGCACTGTGAGCATGGAGCCCGCTGCAACCATCGCTGCAGTTGTGGCCGCTCTCAACGCCTCGCAGCTTATCATACAGGTTGCCCTGAGGCAGATGCAGAAAAGTCAGGCGAGGAGGCTACGTCAACGCGGTGATGGCCTGAAGTCTGAGAGTAGCACAGACCTCTCAGAAAGCAGGGGACCCAGCGCCGAGGACATCACGGTGGCAATGGGTCATGTTGATGCTGTGAAACGGCGATTCTGGGTACGGGAAACAAGCACTGAGTGGTGGGACCGCATAGTGCTGCAGGTCTGGGATGAATCACAGTGGCTGCGAAACTTCCGCATGCGGAAGGGAACTTTCCTTGAACTTTGTGAGTTGCTGTCCCCTGCCCTGAAGCGCAATGACACCCGGATGCGAGCAGCCCTGACTGTCCAGAAGCGAGTGGCCATAGCCCTCTGGAAGCTTGCAACGCCAGACAGCTACCGGTCAGTCGCGAACCAGTTTGGGGTGGGCAAATCTACCGTGGGGGTTGTTGTGATGCAAGTAGCCAAGGCAATCGTTGATGTACTGCTGCCAAAGGTAGTGACCCTGGGAAACTTGGAGGCGATCATAGATGGCTTCGCAGCGATGGGATTCCCAAACTGCGGTGGGGCCATAGATGGAACTCACATCCCTATCCTGGCACCGGAACACCAGGCCAGCCAGTACATTAACAGAAAGGGGTACTTTTCCATGGTGCTGCAAGCACTGGTGGACCACAGGGGACGTTTTACCAACATCTACGTGGGATGGCCGGGCAAGGTTCATGACGCTCGTGTTTTCAGGAACTCTGGTCTGTTTAGACGGCTGCAGCAAGGTATTTACTTCCCGGACCACAAAATAACTGTTGGAGATGCCTATAGTCATCCTCGGGGACCCAGCCTACCCGCTAATGCCCTGGCTCATGAAGCCCTATACAGGTGCCCTGGACACTGAAAAAGAACTCTTCAACTACCGGCTGAGCAGGTGCAGAATGGTGGTGGAGTGTGCTTTTGGACGTCTCAAGGGGAGATGGAGAAGCTTGCTGACTCGCTGTGATCTCAGCGAAACCAATATCCCCATTGTTATAGCAGCTTGCTGTGTGCTCCACAATCTCTGTGAGAGCAAGGGGGAGACCTTTATGGCGGGGTGGGAGGTTGAGGAAAATAGCCTGGCTGCTGATTACTCACAGCCAGACAGCCGGGCGATTAGAAGAGACCAGCGGGAAGCGCTGTGCATCCGGGAGGCTTTGAAAGCAAAGTTCCTGAGTGAGCAGGGTAACCTGTGACTTTAAAGTTTGTGTACAGAGAAGCCGAACCTGCCCCCGTTTCTTTACCCAGTTCATGTTGACTATCCTATCCAGTTACATACCCCCTTCACCCCACTTCCAACACACGTTTCAAAATAAAAATAGTTCTACTTTGTTAAAGCACACCGTTTTCTTTAATACTGTTTTCGCGGGAATTTTTTAAAACTGGGACGCAGACTGTGGTGCGGAGCGGGTGTAGTGTAGTCGCGCGAATGCAGCTTCTAAACTCAAGGACTGACAGGCTCCGCTGCGGTGGGATGGTTGTTTCAACGGAGCCTGTCACCCCTCCTGATAGGGACTGTGTGTATGGGGGGTCTATGTGACTTTGTGGCAGGGGGAGGACGGTTACAGATCCCCTGCTGTGTGGCTCTGTGATCCTGCCTAAGGACCGCCGCTTAAGATCTCTAACTGCCCTCCCCTGCCACAAAGTCACAGAGCAACCCACCCCCCACCACATAACATGAAAACAACCTCCCAGACTAACCAGGGTAAGTAGTCACTGCATCACTGCACTATGTATGTGCCCTGCTGCTGTGCCTGCCCCCGACTATGTACCCTGCCAAAGGTGACTGTCCTGTCCAATTACCAACCCCCTTTCCCCCCCTCCTCCAAAAGAACATGATGGAAACAGTAGTTAACAGAAACATATTTTTTATTATCAACTACACATGGAACTGGGAAGTGAAACTTGGACGGGGGCTTGTGTCAGGCGGGAAGGAAAGAACTTGTCAAACTTTGGGGAATGAGAGCCTTCTGCTGCTCGAGCTCTCTGCAGGGGTGGAGTGAGAGTTAGCAGGGACTCTGCCGCCTCTCCTTCTGTGCACTTTGGGTGAGGGGAGTATGGGACTTGGTGGCGGGGGAGGGCGGTTAGAGATGGACTGCAGCGGGGCTCTGTCCTCCTGCCTCCGTTCCTGCAGAACATCCACAAGGCGCCGGAGCGTGTCCGTTTGCTCCCTCAGTAGTCCAAGCAGGGTTTGAGTCGCCTGCTGGTCTTCCTGACGCCACCTCTCCTCCCGATCCATGTTGGCTTGGTGCATTCGGGTCAAGTTCTCCCGCCACTGGGTCTGCTGTGCTGCCTGGGCTCTGGAGCAGGCTATAAGCTCTGAGAACATGTCCTCCCGTGTCCTCTTCTTCTTATGCCTAATCCTCCCTAGCCTCTGGGAGTGTGATGACAGGCTAGGTTGTGAGACAGTCGCAGATGGGGCTGTGGGTATGGGAAAAAGGGAGTGAATTCCTCAGAAAGATAAATGTAGTTGTGAACAAAGAACATAGTCTTTCTCTGTGAACAGGACCATGCACAGCACCTATCACATGCGCACTCAGCACAAGGTCGAATTCTCGGCCTTCGCATTCAGTGTCTGGGGTTTTGCGGACCACATTTGAGAACCGTGTCAGGACAACGGAATTGCTCTTGCACGCAGACATGGTAAGCCGTAGATTCGTGGCAGCTTAAAACTTTAATATTAGCAATGGCCTCATTTCACATTGAAATCAATGTCGGTCCCTGCTGCCAGCAATCCGGCAAGCAGGAAGTCTGCTCCTGTGCCACACCCTCGCGGCTGTCCCCGGGAACGATCCCTTTCGGCTGCCCCTCTCCCGCCTCCACCGCGTGGCTGCAAACCAGCGGTTACAGTTCTGTAAAGGAACGGTAAAGCAGTCCCAACACTAACATTCCCCTACCTCATTCAAAGCAGGTCATCATGAGCGACATCACCCTCATGAGGATCTCTGAGAGCGACAGACAGAGAATGCTCCAGGAAAGCCTCCAAAGACCAGGGCCGTATGCCGCCATGCTGTGCCAAGCAATGATTCCGGAGTACTTGCTAGTCTCGTGGCACGGCAACGTGTCCTACTACGGAGGACCCAATAAGGCCGCTCTCCCCAAGAACCTAATGCAGCGGATTTCAAATTACCTGCAGGAGAGCTTCCTTGAGATGTCCCAGGAGGATTTCTGCTCCATCCCCGGACATATAGACCGCATCTTACTGTAGCTGCAGTAGCAGGGACTAAACAGTAGAGCGGCTTGGGCAGGACAATCATGCAAAACCGGACATTGCTAGATTTTTTTTCAATAGTTGCACTGCCCATGACTGAACCGTAAAGTTAATCAAACTAATCATGAGAAACCCATTTTTTAAATTGTTAATATTCATGTTCTGTTACAAATAAATGTTTAGATGTTTACAACACTTACTGGATGATCCTTCACCAGATTCTGTGTCCGGGGTAACGGCTGGGGAGGGTTGGTAGGGGATCTCTGTAAGGGTGATGAAGAGATCCTGGCTGTCGGGGAAATCAGCGTTGTGAGCGCTGTCGACTGCCTCGTCCTCCTCATCTCCTTCCTCATCTTCCCCGTCCGCGAACATCTCCGAGGATCCGGCCGTGGACACTATCCCATCCTCGGAGTCCACAGTCAGTGGTGGGGTAGTGGTGGCGGCCGCACCGAGGATGGAATTCAGTGCCTCGTAGAAACGGGATGTCTGGGGATGGGATCCGGAGCGTCCGTTTGCCTCTTTGGTCTTCTGGTAGCCTTGCCTCAGCTCCTTGATTTTCACGCGGCACTGCGTTACATCCCGGCTGTATCCTCTCTCTGCCATGTCTTTAGAGATCTTCTCATAGATCTTTGCATTCCGTCTTTTGGATCGCAGCTCGGAAAGCACGGACTCATCGCCCCACACAGCGATGAGATCCAAGACTTCCCGATCAGTCCATGCTGGGGCCCTCTTTCTATTCTGAGATTGCACTGCCATCAGTGCTGGAGAGCTCTGCATCGTTGCCAGTGCTGCTGAGCTCGCCACGATGTCCAGACAGGAAATGAGATTCAAACTGGCCAGACAGGAAAAGGAATTCAAATTCAAATTTTCCCGGGGCTTTTCCTGTGTGGCAGTTCAGAACATCCGAGCTCTTACTGCTGTCCAGAGCGTCAACAGAGTGGTGCACTGTGGGATAGCTCCTGGAGCTATTAGCGTCGATTTCCATCCACACCTAGCCTAATTCGACATGGCCATGTCGAATTTAGCGCTACTCCCCTCGTCGGGGAGGAGTACAGAAGTCGAATTAAAGAGACCTCTATGTCGAACTAAATACCTTCGCGGTGTGGACGGGTGCAGGGTTAATTCGATGTAACGGTGCTAACTTCGACATAAACGCCTAGTGTAGACCAGGCCTAAATTAAGGTTTGTAAAGCACTTTGAAGTTCTTTGATAAAAGCACTATACAGTCTAAGTCCAAAATATTTGATTACTGATAATGTAATTTTTGGTGAATTTAGCTTTGTTTCCCCCATTAGAAAATCAGCTTATTAAAAACACTCATTTGAAATGAAACCAATACAAAATGTTTTTTGTTTGTTTTCTTCTATATTGACAAATGGAAGGCTGACAATAACAATCTAGCAGGGGGGGAAAAATCATCCCTGTACAGGAATATTCCAGAAAGATTTTAGCTTGAAAAATCTGAGTTATAACAAAGTTTTTGATGCCTGAAATATAGCAGTTGCTACTGGTGAGTAGATGAGAGTGACGCTGGCCCAACCATGTGCAATAATCTGTTAGAATATAGAGTAATGCACACAGAACTTCATCCTAAGTGCCATGTAGGTGGCAGAATGTTGCTGGATTATCAATGAATAGCAAAGAATATAATAAAAATAACCTAGTTCATTCTGCTATTTGATAAGCTATTAGCAAACTAGTTCATTTTATCTTATTTAAATAACTTAAAATGAACAGTGGTCCCAACTTCAGCCCCAATGTTTCTAGAGACCTTTATTAATTTTCTTGTCTATTTAAATCCAAATAAGAGTTAGAGGGGTAAGAGATCAATTATTTCTGCAAATAATTCAATGTAGATTGAAAGGTCTGATGAACTTTTATTTCCAGCTGCTTTATTTTGCTACGGCAGTATTGACAATATTCATGCTTTGAAGAACTTCAGGGAAGACCAGGAAAAAAATCTGCTGAATTCAGCCCTTTTTGGCATTTCTCTGGCTGGAGTTTCATCAGTTAAACTGTTCACTTTATCACACCTCAAGTATATATCCCAACATGACCTCATAAGTAATACACTCAAAATCTGTACAGCAACTATGAATGCTTTTGTACAGCCACCTATTTCAGAGTTTAGTTTAGAGCTGTCATTCTTAATCCTCCTTTTATAATGGGACAATTTCAGTTTTTGGATTTTGAGCTAATTATTTTATTCATCTCTTAACTTTCCCCAACTTCTAACAGTTTGTAGAACTCAGTTTGTTAAGGGGTTACTAGCTGACATATTGGATTCCTATGTCAGCACAACATATAATTTACTCCTCCAAGGTCTTGATTTAAATTAGGTTATGCCGCGGTTACTGGAACTTGTCCCGTTATGATACCTTAATAACAAGAAAATTAGTTCAGGTTAGCCAACTCTGATACATAACACACTGGGTAGCTCAGTGATCCTGAATCCAAAGCTATTTTATTCAGTAATGACTGTTTAGTACACTACAAGAAACATATCTTTCTTATATTGTTCCAGTAGTAATTACGTGTTATAAAGTACTAGAGACATACTTTCAGTAGTGATAAAGTGTAATAGATTAATCAATGCCAAATTTCTATTAATAAAGACAGAACTGATTATATGATGCAGGAAGATCATTACAACTCTTAGGTACTTTTTAAAGTAAAGGTTACTGAACACAGATGTTAAATTGCTGTGCCAAAATAAGAAATATAAGAAAAGTAAAATCTATTGAACCAGATGCTCAGCTTGTGTTACTTGGTGTAACTCCATTGATTTATGTCAGCTGAAGACTTGGCCCCAAATAATCATTGTTGGCATCAGATAGCTCCCACAAAGTTGTAATAAAATATATTGGAAAATTGTTTTAAAAGCAAACCTATAGGGAAATATTTTCTATTAGTTAGAGCAGATTACAGGGATCCATGATTCCCAGTTTCTATTCCTGACTCTGAACCACACATGAAGAGTATGATGTTTTATTGTCTTGTAGTAGGTAGGTAGTCTGGATATAGTATCTGGTTCATATGTAGTGGGCAGATAAGTTGTTTACTTGGGAACACAGTGTGTGTGTGTGTGTGTGGCTCCCTGTGGGCCAGATGGAGTAAGGGGTGAGGGGCTGACCTTGGCATTGGGAGGAGGAGGAGGAGATGATGATGATGCCGCCTTTTATTCAGTTTTCTCAAAGTATTTTATACAATCTTTGAAAGAGAAGTTTGTAAATTTGCCTTTTAAAAGCAGGAAATTCACAACTAAGTTTCCAACACCAACCTCCCCGGTATGACTTCTCATACTCCTCCTCTAGGTCAGCCCCCAACCCCTTACTCCATCTGGCCACACACACACACTGTCCCCAAGTAAACACAATATTTCAATATATTTTATTACAACTTTGTGGGAGTTATCTGATGCCAACACTCTCACATGCAGTTAAAATACATTGAACCTGGTAAAATAGAAGCCATGGACAGTCTAAACTAAGGCTGAATTGTCCATGACTAGATTTTGATACTCTTACTTAGCGGTTCTGAAATTTGGGGCCATGAGCAGGTGCTAGGTACTTGGCAACACCCTCCCGTTTGCATATTACCAAAATGGGAGGGAAAACCCATTTATATAGGAAGGGGATCCCAGTATGGAAAGGATTGAGAGCCATTGCCCTTACATTTGTTGATTTTCACCTTTTGCCGTAAGTAGTCTCATTGTGAGTTCACAGGAGAAATATGTGTTTCAGTTATGATTAAAATTAACTTAGTTTTCCACACAGATCTCAACTTGGAAACTGCACATTAACAACTCAATCTGTTTCATGTAAATTTCTGCTTTACAATTACTGTTACAGCATAGAAAATAAAATGAATTGCTTACCTGTAAAGTCTTTGTCACATTCACAAAGAAAAGTATTTGGAGTAACATTGCTGCAGTTGCCATTCAGACAGGCTTGGGGCTGGCACTGTCCAATTATTTCTGAACAGTTTTTACCTAATGAAATCATAGTACAATAGTAAGGTAGCTTTTTTGAAGAGTCAATTCTATACTGAAATTTTCACACACACACACACACACACACACACACACACACACACACACACACACACTTTGTTAATGGAATATTAAGCTTGCAAATTTCAGCCCAAATAGTTTGTCTCACAAAAAGTTATAAGCAACTGAAAACAGTTTTAATGGGAAGTTTTGGGCAACTTTATATACATTGTTACCAGACCCCAAAATATTAAGATACAGACATATGACTGATTCAGAGCTACTGTTGATGCTTTAATTTAGTATACATTATTTGTTTCTTGGTTATTTGAACATAGATAGCTTGTATTGGCTTCCTAGAAACTGCAAATCCTAGAAACTGCTCGAAGGTGGAATCAGTTTTTGCATGAATTTTGCTTAACATGCAACTCACTGGAAATTACTGCATCAGTCATAAATTGCTTGTACTTTACAGCATATGGGTCTAAATACCATATCATTATGCTTGTCACTTGAATTGTTGCTATGATATTATTCACACTTGAGCAAATATTCTGTTTAGTTAACATTATGGGAGACATTTTTCCTTCACTTATACCCGTGTAAGCACATCTGCAATATCTGCTGTTTTAATCTTTGTGCTCCTCCTTGCCATACAGTTTATTTAATATTAGAACTTGACTGGCAATATGAATTGGTGGCAGTAGCTGAATCCTGTCCATTACAGTCTAGCAGAACAGTTAACAATATGTTTAAATAATACTTGAACAAATGAGTAGCCTTACATTTCAGCAGAGTTCAAATCCGTACCTTCCACAAAGAAACAGGCACAGTATGTTTTCTGTTTTCACACCATTTTTACTAAACTTTGGAAAATATGTATTAATCTTTTCATAACTTTGCCATTGTTCATAATTGGACAAATTCTGTTATATGTGAATGCATTTGCTAATAGAATTATTAGCAATTCTAATAATTGCTAATTATTAGCAATAATTAATTATATTAAGTTATCTCTTAATATTATATAATATAACTTAATATAAGATAACTTAATATAATTATAACATTGATCAATGGCAAAACCTACTCAAAATATTTCTTATTCTATGATCACATATCTATCACTCATTTAGGTCACAGCCTTGTGTTTGGGGTAGTGAGGAATCATAAAATTAAAGGTGGGATCAACAGACCTTCTGGAATTCCCAGATTTGCAGACATAGAACACAGTCAATCATACCTTTTTATGGAGGGCACCTTACTTCTCCCTATACAACCAGTAATTTCTATTGGCTGCTATACAGGAACAGAACCACAGCCTTGCCTCATTCCTCCCCTTTATTTTCCATGTTGGGGTGCAGTAAAACCCCCAGAAAGTATAAATGGAGCAAACCATATAATTTCTGGGGGCCTAATTCTAAATCCACTCAAGTCAATACAAGGTTGCAGAATTATGTCAATGGGCTTTGGATCAGGCCCTCAGTACAGGGATTGCAATACTTCCTGACACTTAGATAAGCTATGCAAAGAGTGGGAAAGAGCTCATTTCACCTTTCCCCACAAATGTTCATCTGGGAAAGTACTGCAAAATCTGATCCTAAATTATTGCACAAATTTACCATAAAAAAACTTAACTAAGTGTACTGTAATCGTGTCAATAGGCCATCAGATGCACACTCACACACAGAAATTTATTTACTGCATTTACTTTTTTATATTTGTTTCAAGCTTCTTTTTAAAGTTTACAGAAAAACATTATATACTTCTACAAATATTATCTATCGGGGGGGGGGGGGAGGGGAGAATATTACCTGCAAACTGTGAGGGACAGGTACATTCATAGGAATCCCCAATAGTTCCTTCTCTTGTGTCAATACAGGAGGCATTGTTCTGGCAGGGTTTACTGGAGCATGCATCAAACTCCTGGCAGAATCTTCCAGAATACTGTTGAGAACAGTGGCAGTTATATGCCTCTTCCCATACATGGCTTAAGCATCTGCCATGTCTGGAGCAAAAAGGTGCATTTGAAGACTGTTGGCAAAAGTGCTGCTTCACTGTTACATTGAGCCGAAGGCCCAGGTTGCATAACGGTGGTCCTTTGGTCTGAACTTCTGCAAAATAATGAGTTCCTACTCCAAGCCACCGAGGGTCAACTTGATGCATCCCTTTTAACCTGCAACCAAATATCAACTGATCTTGAAGAAAGTCTTTTGGGGGGCACCTAATAAATTCTTCCATGGAAACATTCCCCAAATTCATCCCATGTGACTGAAAAGATGCCTCTGAAGATATGAACAGACTATCCCCTAACTGAAGCTGCAAGGGACATATTTGAGGGACATTCAACGCCTGCTGTTCTAGGATGTTCCTTTCAATATTGGTATTTATATTCCAGCAATCTGTGTAGAAGTTTGAGCAGATGTTGTTCATCAGAGTCCATTTCATGATGTGGTGCTTTGGGTGTCTGTGCCATTCCACACTCATTTGCCTTTCACATATTATCTGTCCAGTTGCAGTGTAGGTTTGAAGATACACCATTACAAGAATGATTAATTTTATAGTCATTGTTTAGGCTAGTGAATTTGAGTTGTCACAATTGCATAGGTACTGAAGACAGTTTTAGAATAAGTGTCGCTTATTCACTGGGATCTGTCTGCATTTTCTTGTTTGTTGTAAAAAATAGCCTTTAGGAATACAAAATAGAGAAAGAATATAATCTGTTTTTAGAAAAATTACAGTAAACTATCAGTGCAGCCAGAAAGCATTTGATACATTCAATACTAGTGATAAATATATCCACAATGGGACAGAGTCTGATCTTAGTTACAGCCATATGAAGCTGGAATAAATCCTCTCAAGCAATCAGAATTACACCATCACAACCACAGTTTTATTCTGTCCCTTTCTCTATTACAGCTGAAGATCTGGGACCTGTTTATGTACACATCCCCAGAACCCTTGCAGTGTAAGGCAGAAAAAAGATGTGGAAAAACTTTTGTTATCCCCACTTTAACTTGAGGAACTGAGGGACAAAGAGATTAAACAACTTGCCCAAGGTAATGCACAAATTCTGTGTCAAAAGTAGGATCACCCAAGTGCCAATCTGCACTTTAACCATAAAACAGTTCTTTTCTGATAATTAATACAAAAATGTAGGATAAATTTCCTAGATTTCAAAGATTAATATTCTGAAGTTTTGTAGGTCTGGATTACAGCCTCAGTTCAGCAGTGCACATGAGGAGGTACTTTACTCCTAGCATGTCTCTCCTTTTCAGCAAGGCCATTAAGCAGGTCCCAAACTTTCAGCAAGTACTTAAGTCTCATTGAAGTAAAAGGAACTTAAATACATGCATAAGTGTTTTGCTGAACTGAGGCCTAAACCACCAGATCCACATAGCCCCAAAGCAGGATTTAAATGCTGCAGTGAGCCTTGTTCCAGCCCTTCACAACTAGACCCATTTCATCCTGGCAGAATGAGAGTTGTTACAGTACAGAAAAAAAACAGTTATGGGGTTTATTCATGTTGGAGTTCTACTGAAAGCTGTGGAAACCCAGAAAAATGTTGTGTAGCACTTTTAAAAATTGCCAGCAGCTTTTAGTACGTGTTAACAGTTTAATTAGCATTTTAAAAAGTAAAATAAAAAATTCTTCTGGTGCTATAATACTTTTATTTCCCCAGTAATTTTCTTTTCGACTCTGAAATAGTTGCCGTTCAGTGGAAATTTATGGTAAACCAGAGTCCATGTTTTACAATAAAAAGTAATTTACTAAAAAGAAACAATAGCATTTCCATTTTGGTATTTGTGTTCATTGCTTTTTATTTTTATTTTTACTGCATGTAGAATGACAAACAGATCCTTACACTTCTGTTAGAATATTTCTCAATGTATAAAAGTATTCCATCTAAAACACCATGTTAAAGGAATATTAAGGTTGCAAAATCAAGCACTCAAAATTTAGGACATGTCAGAAGTAAGGTTCCTGTGCCATCATAATTTAGCCGCCTCATGCATTGCTTCATGATACAATCTTTAATTATATGATCACTTCCCCCCCACCCACACACACAGGACTTTTGCCTCCGTACACAAGATGGACCTACTCTGGGAATGAATCAGGGTTGTGTAATGAAGGAAACTTGTCTGTAGGACTCCTTTCTCAGAAGTTAGATTATATTTGAATACACCTAATCTTCAGGATTCCTTGTCCAAATCTTAGTCTCCAGCATACCCTGTCTTCCTTCTCAGGCTCTTTATCCCAGGCTGACTCCCAGGCTTTTTGTCCATCTAGTCCCCATCTCCCAGCCACCAGGCTCTTTATCCGATGTTGGCATCTCCATCCCAAACCCAACTTCCCTCATTGGCTCCCAGACTCAGTCTCTTTGCCCAGCCAATCTTAGTCTCCCTACATTTAGCTCCCAGTCTCATCTCCCACCCCCGTTCCAGCTCACAGACTCAGTCTCCTGCCTCGTATCCCTCTACAGTCCCACCTCCAGGTCTGCTCTTTTCTCCTCCGCATTCAAGACAAACGGCCTCTACCACACTGATTGGAAACTAGCAGAGGGAGCACAGGATTTTTTTCTTTTTTTAAACTCTCATTTCTAGTGTCCAGCACCACAGTGGCCAACAGCAGCAATGGTAAAGAAAGTCTGTCCAGTCCCTGCATCCTCAGGTTGGAACATGCTAAATACAGACAATCTTCAGAAAATGTAAATGCCAAACTCAAGGAAGTCTGTCCTAAGAATATGTGAACTGTGATTTTCCAAATATTCATGATTTGACCAGATTATTTTGTTTTTTCCCCTACAGAATGGCAAAAGGTACATCCCTGATATTAGGGCAATTCTCCTGCCAAATTTGAAGCCCTTGTTCCAAAACATGAAGGTACTAGAGCTTTCAATGACGTGGTTTTAAGATTTTTCTCCCCCACAGGAGAAAGAGCAGCATATTTTCCCCTCATCTCTTTCTTGGAAATTTCTGAAATTTTATTTCTGAAAATTTTAAAATAAATAATTCACCCTGGTAGACATCTAGCATAGAAAAATTCATCTTGAACCATTAAAGTTTGGGAATGTTATAAGCAACTGAAAAAACTTGGCCTTATAATTGGAATTATCAAGGCAACATTAGCTACAGGAGATGCTACCAGCTACATCTATAATATTTCCCCTAGAATAACTTATTTCAAAATGGAATTACAATGTTTTAAGTTTTCTCTTCTGAAAGAAAAGACTCTGCTACTATTTGCAACAGTGCTGTTCTCAAGGCCACATAAACGATGAGGGTTTCTACAGCTGGGTCTGTGACCCACTTAAGTAAAACTGTTTGTTATTGTAAGGTTAAGATAATCCAAAACTTGAAGGATAGGAGGTACAGATGCAGCTCAAAACCAAAGTATGAGATCTCAGTGAAAGCTGAGATCTTGAGACATCAAATCATGATTACCAAATCTGTAACAAGAGTAGGCATGTGGAATATATGTACTTTGAACAGTGCCAGAAAACAACATGAGAAATGGGAAAAAACAAACAAACATCTAAACATACTTGGTACCAGCGAGAAGATGAGCAGGGAGAAGGAAGTGTGTGCCACTCAAAAAGAGGAACACACAAAAAAGGTATACAAATTGTACTGGAAAACATCACAGCAAAGACCTTGATGGCTTGGCGGCCAATGAATGACAACAGCCAGGCTGCAAACAAGATATGTCAAGTGTACAAGAATCCAAGTGTATGTACCAACAAATGGAGCAGGTGACAGTGAAAAGGATATTCTACAAGCAGGTGTAGCAAGTATTGGATGACTTGCCTAACTTTGACATCAAGCTGATTAGAGGCAATTTTAGTGCACAAATTGGAAACAACTGTACTGCCTGGAAAGGACATATGGGCACAGCAGCAGAAGGCATCCGAACCAATAATGGTGAATGGCTCTGGATTCTGTGGCACAAACATCCTAAAAATAGGACACAGTTGCTTTCAGCATAAGAGGATTCACAATGTCACATGGAGATCACCAGACAATGTGATTGTCAATCTTATAGACCATGTTGGCATATGTAAAAGATGGACATCCTCAGTCAGCAGAGGAGCAGATCTTGGCTCAGATCATTATCTTAAACTTAAATTCAAAAAGAAAGACAATAAGTGTTATAGAAATATAAAAGTTCAAGGACACAAACAGATCAGATTCTAGACTGCGCCTCAGAACTGTTCCAATATTTTACATGAGCTGATGAAAGTCTGGGAGACAAGAGAGTCAAAAGGGAAGAAGACAGTTCTCAAGATAGCAGAGGAGACAGTGGGACATGAAAGAGGGCAGAAGATGCATAGATTACATCTGGAACATGGACTGGCAGAAATTTTAGAGATGGATGCAAGATAGAGAGAAAAGGACAAAGTAGTAAAGAAAAAATGAAGGCAAAAGAGAAATGCCTGGGTTGTGGAGAAGGTTGCAGAAGCAGCAGCACAGAGGAGAGTCTTCAAGAAACTCTACAGAATAGTGAAAGACCTCTCAGGAAGAACAAGACCACCATAGGTGATGCCCATGAGGGACTCATGTGCAGATGTTGAAACCTCTTGAAGAACAAGCTAGATGATGGAAAGAACATGGCCATTCCATATCAAACTGCCACAAGCTGATGATTATGCACAGATTAAAAAAAATGTCAATGACAAGTTAGAAATAGTAAAGGGACTAATAATACCTTATGAAATTAAAGACGGTATCAAAGGCTTTACACAGGTGAAAGCGCCTGAGGTTCACAGAATTCAAGCGGAGATACTAAGGTGGGAAGCAAAATTCTCATTGAGCAGCTAATAAAACTAAAAATATGAGTGAAAGAACAGGTGCCAAAAAGGGTGATCTTATTGGCTACTGTTATGTTGAATGGAATGAAGAGGCAATGGAACTATTATGGGAAGAACAGTCTGGGTTCCATACAGATAGCTCATGTGAACAGATACTCACTCCTTAACAGATCATCAAAAAAAGCTACTGCTTGGCAAAACTCAATCTTAATTAACTATATTGACTTTAAGAATGGGTTTGATAATGTCCACAGACAAGTATTGTGGGATATTGCTAGAAGCTATGGGATAGCAGACAAGCTGATTAACATGAGCAGTTTATATGATGGAAGTAGATGCACAATAAGATCAGAGACAGGCCTGGGAGAGCTGTTAGATATTGTGACTGGAGAAGAAGTGTGTGCTCACCACTCCTGTGCATTGCCATCTCTGGGTGATGAAATGGGCAACAAAAGGCACTGTGAACCACGTAAGGGGTTAGTGAAGACAAGTTGCACAACCCTGACTTTGCCAACAACATTGCTTTACTTAACATGGCATCAAATGGAATGATCACGAAGAGAGAACAGGAAACAGCAAAAAAAAAAAAAAAAAAAAAAGGATTGAAAGTAAAAGCAGAGAAAACTAGTATTACGAAGGTAGGAAACTGGACAACAGATTCAAAGGTCTATGTGATGTAAAAATATCAAACAAGTAGAAGAGTTCTGCTATTTAGAAAGAATGACGTCATTTGAAGTTGGCTCAAATAAAGATACTCAGATACACATACAAAAGCAAACACTCCTTTTGGAGGGATGAACATCATCTGAGCAAACAGAGATCTCCACACCGAACTATAGGTTACAGTATACCATGTAATTGTATTGAGCATGCTATTATTTGTAGCAGAGACTTAGCCACTGTCATCTGCCAACATCAAGAGATTGGAGGGGTGAGGATGATATACATGTCATGGAAAGACTAAAAAACAAATGTGATAAGTGAGCTGACAGAGCAGGATGTGTAAGAAGGTGCAGATGATTGGAATATGTATCCTGTATACATAGAAGATGGGAGACATGCTAAGAAAAAAAAAACGCTGAAGTGGATACCTAAGGGAGGCAAAAGGAGATCAGGAAGGCCAAGGAATAACTGGCAGAAGATAACACAGCATATTGAATGTCCTGGTATCACTTGTGAAGAAGTATCACAACTAGTCAGCAATCCTAATCAATGAAGAAACTTGACTGCCTCAAGTGTCAGTGACACAGGAAGAACTAAGATCTAAGGATTCTGAATGAAGTATGTTTAATATGAACTGTTATGTTGACATTTACAATATGATTTTATTTACAATAAATAGCTAAAAGTAATGAAAGAAAGAAATAGTTGCCACACAAGAACAGATTAGTGGCCTGTTTAGTCCAGCATCCTGTAACTGAGAGCAGCCAATTTTGGCTGCTTCTCAGAAAGCAAAGTTTAAAAGCACCCTATTGAACCTAATTGTGCAATAAGATTCCAGGGGGAGAAATTCCTTCTGGAATTCCTGTTGGTGAACAGTGTATTTCCTGGATCATATAGCTGTATCCCAGCAAGTATTAATATAAACATTCATGTGAAGGATCTCCTTCTAGCCATTACAAATATTCTGCCTTCCAATTTCATTGAGTACCTATCGTGCTTGGATGTGGGAAAGATTACTCTTACATAGGAGTCTCCCAATGGCCTTCCCTATCTTGGTTATTATTTCATGACTCTGCAGTATTGTCTCACCTTTGGGTGCTAATTGAGGAAGCATACAGGCTAGGGGATTGGGCACAGAAACACATGAAAGCCAAAAGAAATTTGCTGCAGGAATTTAAAAGTACTCGTGATACTGTGCAAATCCAATAAAGTCTTAAAAATTGTATTTATAGTTTGCAGAATTTTAATCAATACAAGATAAAAATCATTGTTATATTTTTAATTAAAATAAAACATCAGAAGTTGTCCTAGAGCAAGAGTTTGAGACAGGATACTATTCAGCTGCTCTATCATTTCTAAGTATTATTAGAATGGAGGCTAAGTAATATACTTGTTTTACAATTTTAAAAAATGTCTATTGCTTAGGCCCATTCTTTTATTTTGTCTAGTCTTCTGTTCATATTCTGGTAGTGGTATGTAGACCACTTCTAGAGCACTGTGATCCCCATAGATGGTAAAGCCCCATAATCCTCCCTCCCTAGGGCCTCAGTGTTCCATTTTGGGACCCATGGGCCCCTGAGTTTTTTGTACTTGGCTCCTGCACTTAGTGGCCAAGTGAATAAATTAATAGATTATCTCCTATGAACTCTAGGGCATTGCAATAAACTACGGCCCAACAGATTTTAAGGATACCACACATTTGTTCCAGGAAAAGGAGAGCAAGAGCCAGGGACAAAGAGAAGGCAGGGGAATCAGGGAAAACAAAGAAATGAATGACTCACAAATCATACATAGGTCATTAAACTTTCCCTCTTGAGTACTCAAAAGCCCACAACTATGTAGTGACAAAAAGAATGGCAACAAAGCTCCACACAGACTTCAATAATTGGTGAAGTTATAGCTTGAAGAAGAGGTTTGGCTCCTTAGCAAAGGACACCAATCTCTCTTTTCTGGGCCCTAGCAGTCTCAAGAACTGGCTGTCCCCTGAGTCCCAGTCTGGGCTAGCTGGCAGTGAGTCCTCACAGGCACACCAGAGCATTGTGGCTCAGGCTCGTCTTTGAGGAATGGGTTCTGCCTCAAGTACTCTGAAAGGAAAAGACAAAATGGCACTTCACCGTCTACTACAGGGAGCAACTTTGGGGCTGCTACTACTATGGCTGTTGTAAACCAACTACCTGCAGCCAGTTCTTTCCCAACAAACGCTATCTGAAACCAGGCTTGTGCACATGTGCGGTGGTTTCAGCCATGTGCAGACTCTCTGGAGCCTGTAGGTGGCTGCCTGGCTTGTTCATCAGGCTCTTATGCCAGTCCCCTTTGGGTATGTCTACACCACAATTAAAAATGCACAGCTGTCCTGTGCCAGCTGACTCAGGTTCATGGGGTTTAGGTTAAGGGGCTGTTTAACTTCACTGTAGCCTTTGGGCTCAAGCTGCAGCCTGAGCTCTGGGACCATCCCACCTCACAGGGTCCTTTGTGCCAGGCTCTGGCACAGATGTCTACACTGCAATTAAACAGCCCTTAGCCTGAGCTGGAATGGCCCAACTTCAGAGTTTTTAATTGCAGTGCAGAGACATACCTTTAGGCTGTGTGTGTCCCTTCAAGGACAGGGAAGGCAAACAATGTTTCTTTCACTTCCAGTCTTTATACTTGTGCTGGTGTCTTGAGGGAGGATGGGGTGCAAATCTACTTTGTTCAATCCTCTAGACTGGCAAGGGGTACACATAGATCTGCAAGAAACTACAGTCACCTGCTTCAAAATTCCCATGATCATTTCCATTTTGAAATCACCCCATAACATTTTGAACCACAAGATACTAGCAGGGGCTTGCTTCTTTTTCAGAATTGTGCCAGAGCATTCACTAACATCATTAGAAATTATAGCAATTTTGCTTTTTGGAGCTGATAGGACTTTCCATCCAGGATCCCCAAAACTACTACCACTGGCCATTTCACTTTCAATAGCTCTATTATGAGGATTAAAATCTTTGACTAACATTCCTGTATTTTGACACATTCCATACTCACCAACCCATTTTTACAGATTTTCTTTATAATGAAACTGTCAGGTACTACCAAAAGAATAATTTATAAAGGCAAACTTTATTGTTCCACTTTTGGAAAATGAAGTTCCCCCAGGCTAACTAAAGGGCCAGTTCTTATCCTTATACAAACCCCTGCCTTAATTCATGTAATCTCAACTGTCTCCCTGTGACTATGATTGCCTACCCACAAACACACACTATTTCTCTTTCACCCCTTGTGCATCTACTCTTCCATTGCAAAGCATAACGAAATATACCATAGATAAACAGCACAAAGAGACTTCCACACAATTTTCTTGCCTCTCTCCAAACACCCCTCTCCCCCTTAGCTTGTTCCTCCCAAATATATATTTTCCCACTTACTGGGCCCATTTCCTCATCAACCCAGCAAATTGCCACCCAAGTGTCAGTAATCCCCTCAAGAAACTGGTTAATTGATTTCAATGAAGCCTGCAATCTTTCCAATGCTTTAGGAACCTCAGTGACCAGGGTGATACAGGTAACATGCTGTCACACTCCCTTATGCATATGAATAATTCTGAGGTATCGTTATCACTTACAAAGTCATGAATGTGCAGTGGTATTTACAGTATGTAAAACTGCTGAGCCATTAAGTAAATAAGTAATCAGTAACATTTCAAAAGATGTTTCTTTCTCTGTTTAGGCATATGCATGATAATATTCATGCATATGCCTAAAACAGAAAGTGTTGTGGGAGTATTTAAACTATTGACATGGGGAAAGAGCTAGTTTGTAAAAGCATCAGAGAAAACAGAGGAAGCTAAAGTTCAAGGAAAACATAAGCAAGAAGGGCATAAACTAGTTCATTAGTGATGCCCCCAGAGGGGAAGATGGGCTACTGGGTCCATATACTGGTCCAAGTTGGGTTTTCTGGGAGAGCCCAGCCAGCAGTCTCTTCCCTGCTCCCAGAAAGGCTGTTTTATTCCAGGGCTCCCAGTGCAGCCTCTGCTATTGCAACAGTGGTGGTGCAGGTCCAAGCCAAGATTAGAATGTTCATGCTCAGGTATTTTGCAATGCTGCAGAAGAAAAATGGTAGTTTTCAGAGTTTATCTCTCAGCCAAACCTAAACAGAATTTCACAGGACAAAGAAAAGGCACTTAACTGACTCCAAGGCTTTCTTTCTGCCTCATTACAAAGGCCTGCTTCCAACTATGGAGGTGTTATAAGAATAATTTATAATGACAATTGTTAGGCAATTCAAACATAGGTGTCACTTTTTATTATTCTTAAGTCTTGAAAAGATCTGATAGTCAGCAATGTTGCAAATGCACAAAGTAAATGTGATATGTAACCTTTCTGATTCCTTAGTATTTTACATGTGATTTGTGCTTACTTTGCACAAAGTGTAATTGACTACTCAAGATGCAAGGCAGTGGACAATCAGTCTCAAGCTCTTGTAGAGGTTGTAGCATATTCACAAGACAAATTGATGATGAACATGGATGATGATAAAGGGCACTGCTATTTTTTGAGGCTATTATGGAGTGATTTCTTTTGATAGATTTCTTTATGCAGTTTGCCTTATTAATGATGTCGGGGGAGGGAGGCAATATTTTTAACTTAGGCGGGGATTAGAGCTCTATTTACCACATCACACTAACTTTGCTTTCAATGTTTAAAGTCAAAAATAGATTATTTACTTATTTCAATACCTCCAATACAAAATTCTTAAAGTCAATAGGTAAATCTGAACATCCTTAAAAGATTTGCATGCAATGAAAAACAATATGGACAGCTCAAAAACTACAAGAAGAGTCTAACTATAAATGAGAACACTAAGGAAGAAGAAAGCTTTACATTAATTACATTTCATGCACTATGTTGGGATATATATGTGGGTCCCCAAACCATCTGAGTGTTATTCTTACAGCGAACCACTGAGTCTGTTGCTGAGTTTGCTCGGTTGAGATTGCTTTTCTGACATTTCTATGATAATATATTTCCACTGTGGTCCAAAGTTTATCGCTTGTGTTACCGATTTCATTATTCCATTCAGAAACACATTGTATTATTAAACAATACTCAGCGATGCACCTTAAATTTGCCTTCTGTTTCTTGTTTTACTTTTTCTGTCATGTTGAACATCCACGTGTTGTAAATACAGTTTGCTGTACTTAATGCAAATAAGTTGTGACTTATGAATAAGACACTGTATCTTTCAAACTCTTAAGAAAAGAATTTTGCATGTGTATTTTTCTGTCATCTCACCTACATTACAAAGGTATAAGAATCATATTTCAGCATATACATTTGAACTTAGGCTAAAAATGGCACTTGGCAATAATAGTCTCTCTTTTCTTTTCCTTTCATGATGTATAAGAACTGTGTGAAGATAATTTAATGCCTACTTATTTCTTACTGACTGTCCTGTAGTATTTTTACCTGTACAGATTTCAAGTAGTATATAAAGATTTCTCTTGTAGCCAGGAGAAATGTTTTTGATAGAAGTTAGAATAATCAAAAATTAGTTTTGATCCCGGCAATTCTAACAAGTTAATTATATTATAAATGTTCATAATAATAGACTATCCAACATAGCCTACCACAAAACTAATCAGGTATTCATTCAAAGTCTGAGTCTAAGCCCACTGGACTTTATGGGAATCTTTCCATTGACTTCAATGGGCTTTGTATCAGGGCCTCAATGAATTACAGAGAAAAATAAATCCAAAAGAAAAGAATGATGAAATCTAGCATAGCTCTTGGCACTGTATTACAGTGACAGTCAGTTATTGAGTGCTGGCAGCCAATTCTCATTTGAATATGTTGTTATAGCATAAAAATTTCAGATAAAAACCTATTTGTTTGTGACTAGAGAGGTAAGAGTTTGTAGTAAATCCCAACTCCTCATCTAATCATCTCAAAGTTTGTTTCAAAGATGCCACTAAAACTCATTTTAAAGATTAAATATTTTATCTCCTTTTTGTTATAGGTAAACGTATTTTAAATGTTAGTTACAATTTGACAGGGAAAAATACCAATTGTACTAGGATCAATGGTTTTAATTTTTGTTTTTAGAAGTCTACATTTTTGTCTAACTGTATTTTCCCATACATCTCAGTAATTATTAAAACTAATAAACTCTATGAAATTATTTTAATCTGTTTCAAAAAGTCTGACCATCTCTTATAAACAAATGATGATATGACAAACCATTCTTTCTACTGAGCCTTCTTGCCTCAATAATTTCCAGATGCTAGTAAAAGAAAAACATTTTTAGTCTGGGTAAAGAGATTTCAAATTTCACTTTTGAATTATTTTTCCTCTAAAAGAGATGGAAGATCCTGATTTAACATGTGGCTATAATTAAGCACGTGAGTAGTCACATGGAAATCCTTCAGATTGAAATCAGAGATTACTTACATAGCTAAATTTAGGCACATGTTTAAGCATCTTGTCTAATCCCCTCCTTTAAAACTAATATCTGAAATTTGGAGGCCTGGTATTTCATTTATTTCTATCTCCAAACTTTGATGCATACTTGTAGTTGTTAAACCTGAGGTAAAATACCATAAAGTTTTTGATCTACTGTTTGAATTAACTTATACACTGTATTAAAAGTAACCCCTCTCAATCAAAGCTAAATAAACTAAGTCCAACAGCTAGACTAAACCTACATGATAGGGAGGATATTATCTCAAAGAGCAAAGGCCTCTTTGCCAAATCCAGTCACTACATGTATAATAAATTAGTTTAGTTGCCTAGTCAGTGGGAGTTCTAACATGATTTCTTCTTTCTTGACATCATATTAGCCAATGAAGTGTTTTGTTTTTGGAATTAACATGAAATATAATGTAACTTTTATATTAAAAATTGAAAAGCATTTCCTTATCACAAATATGATAGAGGATGAAAAGTATAATGGCTTGGATGTACTTCTATAGCCTAAAATTGAACAGTGAACAAACTATTAATTAGAAGCCATGGTAAGTATTACAATATAATAGTATTTAGTATAAATTGTAAGACATTTCAGGCCCACATTGTGGGCAATTATATTATACTTTCAGAAGTGCTGAGGCATGAGACCAAAGGCTCAATGGCTTTAACCACCCAGAAAATGTAATAATTGCTTGGAATTTATTGTCTGGAGTGTCTTATTGCTATTTTAAAATGCAATTTATGTATAATAGTAGAGCAGTCACATCCATGCATTTAGGAGAGCAAATTCCATTGGTGTTTGAATCAGAAAGCTATTTCATAATATATAGTAAACTTACTTTATTATAATAATCCTCTAGCTGTAATTATTAGAAAGAAATAAAACACATACTCTAGACCAGGGGTTCCCAAACTTGGTTCGCTGCTTGTTAAGAGTAACCCCCTGGCAGGCTGCGAGATGCTTTGTTTACCTAAGCGTCCGCAGGTACGGCCACTCGCAGCTCCCAGTCGCCACGGTTCACTGTTCCCAGCCAATGGGAGCTTCGGGAAGTGATGGCCCAGCCAGCACTGGTAAACAAAGCGTCTCACAGCCCGCCAGGGGCTTACCCTGAACAAGCTGTGAACAAGTTTGGGAAACCCTGATCTAGACCATTTTTAAAGTAAAGATTAAATAACGCTGTTCCCTCCTCTGCAAAAATCTGTGGTTTCCATACAAACAGAAACAGCACATGCAGCATCTAAGGCACAGAACATAAAGATATATTTAGATTGCCATCATTATTGGATCTGAACGTATACACGCACACTTTCATTTTTTATGAAAATTGAGTGTCTGTAAAAGTTTATGACTATGGAGAATCTCTAGCTTATCCACAAAACTGGCAAAGGGCTTCCAATAGAAACATCAACTTGCTACACAGTGGTATCTGACACAATATAGTTATTTCCTTTTCTCAGTGTATGGAAGTTCTGTTGTACTGTTGCTACTGTTTTTTAATGGTTATTGCTTTACAGAATGGACAGCAACAATTCAAGTATCTTCACATAGCTCTCCTAATGTGCTCCAACCAACCTTGCTCTAGAGCGAGAATCTCTAAGGGCGGGAAGTTAATTCAGCTTCCATACCCACCTGCCTTTAGCCCTCCTGATGGAAGTGTCAAAAAGTGTGACAATTAAGGTCAGTTGTGATGGTGGTTTTATTTGTTTACTAATTTTTAGATGTGCCCAATATATCTCTGGGTGGAAGTTCATGAAAATAGAGGAAAAAATGAACACTCACCTTCCATAGTTGAGATTTAATATTTAATTAAGCACACACCCTTATTTAGATGCAATAAGTATCCTCTAGTATTTTTTCAGACTACTGACTTTACAAGCATTCTTATTTATGAAACACTGTTCAATACATTTAATCTGTTGACTTGCGTAGCACACAGCAATATTTTGGCTAGAATGTAAGGTTTAAACGGTCATTTAACACATTCACAATTACTTTATTTGGATTAATGATTTAATATTTTAATTCACTATCTTAGATCTCACAATAGTATTACTGCTACATTTCCATCTGTGATATCCAATGGCAATGTATCGTTTTTGCTTCTTATGGTCTTTTATCTAGAATTAACCGTCAGTGTCTCTTAAATCCCCTGTATGTCTAGCAAAACTGCTCTTAATATTCCTAACTCATTCTTTATCATTACTTACTAACTTTGCTTCTTATTTTACATGCAATAAAACTATTTATACAACAGAAAATGGAAATAGTTTATCAGTTCAAAACCATTACATTTCCACACAGGATCCCTCTGGGTTGATTCCCATAATGGTCAGAGAAAGGGGTTAAGAGCCAACTAGTTATATCTGTTGCATGTGGGCCATAATTAATTAGTTGCTTCTCAGCCAGAGAGGTGGGACTCTGACCCTCATAAAAGGAGTCAATTTACAGTGGAGAAGCATTCAAGCAGGCAGAACCACATTCCTTTGTCTAGGATGGAGCAACTTAAGCCCTGACTGCCAAAAACCTTTTAAAAACACATTTGCAACACATTTTAACATTTTTTTTCAAATATCACCCATTCATACACCATGTAATAATACTGTGTTGCCAGTTTGCATGGATACCTTACAGGACGCTTTTTAGATACAGATTGACAACAGTGAGTTGGGCTACACAGAGCTGGTAAAGCCAGCTGAAGCTCAATGCTTCATCCTGGTGAGCCCCTTGCTCTTGGCACTGAGGTGCTGTTCACATCACGGGTTCTAAGACTTGGGAACAATAGAAGCTAGCCTCATTCCAGCAGTTCCCACAAACCCTTGAGAGACCATCAGGCACCAATCAGGAGCTATATGATCAATCTAGCCATATAAAAAAGGACTGCACTTTATGGAATGTTGGTATCTGAGGTACTACACCTCTACCCCGATATAACGTGACCCAATATAACACGAATTCGGGTATAAGGCGGTAAAGCAGTGCTCCGCGGCGTGGGGGGACTGCACACTCTGGTGAATCAAAGCAAGTTCGATGTAACGCGGTTTCACCTATAACGCAGTAAGATTTTTTGGCTCCCGATGACAGTGTTATATCGAGGTAGAGGTGTATTATAGCTAAGTTTGTGGAATGGGAGGTTTCCATAAGAGGGGTCAAGCTCTGCCATATGTAGTCCTCATTAGAGTAGGAGACTGGGTGGTAAAGGGCCTGGTTGACTCCTTCTGTAGACAGACATTAGGCCAGGGGAACAGTTTCCCATTAAAAGAAGTGGACATACATTCACTGATACACAGTTCTTGCTTGCACGTCGAGACCTGCATGTATCCGATGGCAGAGGTGGATACTGAAGTAGAGCAAGCTTTGGAGGTACCTAAATGTAACATTTTATTTTTATGAAATTAAATGTCATTGCACTGGAATTTGAGTCTGCAAAGAAAATGAACATGTGTCTTACAGTACACAGACAGAGCTCAAAGGGAATGTTTTAACCAATGACAACGGAACCAAAAGATGAACAGATATTACTACATTAGTCTGCTCTAAATAGAAATCTGGGAACCTTTAAACATTGAACTGTCTAGCTAAGTAAGATCTTGACAAAATCGACATGAAGGCAAGGAAACTATTAACTTTGTCACATCCGTAACACCCTTTGATGACATAAAAGTTTGAGAGGAAGGGGCCAAAATATCCCCCACCATCACCAAAAACAGAATCGTTAGGTGAAAGAAATAGTAATCCTCTGGTCCTCTATTAGTTCAATTGCTGTCATGTCTTTGGTATTGTGATGGGGCAAGGCCAGATGGCTACAGTAAAGTAGTAAGGAACAGTTATGTTAGCTCCAGGCTAAACAAGTCCCTGATACCATGGTAACCAAATGGCAGTTGCTCCAGGTTAATCAAGACACCTGGGGCCAATTAAGATCCTTCTAGAAGGCAGTGGAGATAGCTAGATTGTTTGGGACACCTGAAGCCAATCAAGGACTGGCTGGAACTAGTTAAAAGCCTCCCAGTTAGTCAGCATGGTGTGGGTGCTAGGAGGGAGCTGTGCAGTTGGAGGACTGAAGCAATACAAATCCTTATCAGGTGTAAGGAAGGAGGCCCTGAGGTAATTGTGAAGTAAATATTGAGTGGGGGCTGTTGTGGGGAAGTGGCCCAGGGAATTGTACATGTCCTATTTCAAAAAAGCCAGCTTCCATAGCTGCTAATTTTAGGGTCCCTGGGCTGGAGCCCAGAGTAGACAGTGGGCCTGGGATCCCCCCTTCCCTCCCTGATTAATCCCTGAGACAACAGAGACTGTGCGAGGGAGGGCTGCTTCTCCTCACCTCCCTGGTTGGCTTATGATCAAAATGGCTCAGTAGGCTGTGACCCTTGCCTCTAGAGAGAGAAGGGCTATGTGGAGGGTCACAGTGAGCCTCTGAGGCTAGCAAAAATCTGCCAGGAAATGCAGGACCCATGGAGTCAAGGACAGTACTTTGTCACAGTATTGAAACTTGCAATATGACTATGTGTGTGATATATCATGTATATTAGGCTGGATAGGTTTTTAGATGCATAGCAAGATGAAGGTTTTACCCTGAAGAATGTCCAAACTAAACTGTGTCCTCATTTCTTGCATAATTAGTGGCATTCAGGAAAGACTTGTGCAACACTGCACCTTCCTACATTTGTAGGACTAGCTAATATAGATGCAGTAGGAGATGAAATGCTATGTTTCTCAGTTGATTGATATGACACCAGATCTCATTGATGCTGTCCATTTGAAGCAAGGATATATATCGCGAAGGTTCATCTCTGAAAGCCCAGTGTGCTAATATGAACACCCACTGTAGTCCCCATATCCAAGAATGGACATATGATTGGATACTGCAAATAAGTTGGAGAAATGCAGGTATTGTTTTAATAAAAATTGCCTTTATACTGCCAACTTATGTGGAAAATATTGAGAGTGTGAAGCAAACTCACAGCCAAACCAGGGCTGCTCACTCAACTGGTTTGGTGAGTACCTAGATGCCTTCAAGGAGCAGTGGGCACTGTACGGGGCTCCCTGCTTCTGACCTTGTGACCCTCAATCCTGTCCCTGTTTATCATTAGTTGTTCCCCATATTTATTCAATACCTGGATCCAGTAGCTCCTCCCCTTAGACTGGGGGGAGAGGCCTTTAAATATGGGCAGCCTTGTACCCAAGTGCCCTGGGAACTCAATAGGTGCTGTGGTGAGTCAGCACTCAACAGAGCCTGCACCGAGTCAGCCCTCAGGCATGCAGCAGCAACCTATCACTGAGCACAGCCTGGGTGAGGTGACCTCCATTCTCCGGTATATCCACAACCCCAGAAGATCTGCAAATCAGTCTGAGCAACAGTCCTACCCAGCCAGGAACCCTCCTGCTGCCCTGCATTGCACCAGACTCCAGAGACTTCCAGCCTGCTCTGACCTTTGCCCCAGCTTTGCCTGAGTCCTGTCCCAATATTGTCCTTGCCCTGCAGTATCCTCTCTCTAGCCTTGTCACTGACTCACTCCAGCCTTGCTTCTGCTTCCTGATTTCCTCTCCTTCCCCCACCCCCCCCAAATACTTGGATTCTGACTATCCAGTTTCTACCTTTGGTGTGTATTTGGACTGTGGCTTTAGTACCAGCTTGTCTTGTCTTTGGACTCTGACCACCAGGCTTTGACCTCTGGCCTGCACTTGGACTCTGGCTATGATTCTGATTTGTCTAAGGACTCTGAACTCAGTTTGGACCCTGCCCTGTCTCTGGATTTCAATTCCAGGACTGCCGTTGGTCCATTCTCAACTCTATGCATAGAATACCAGGGTTGGAAGGGACCTCAGCAGGTCATCTAGTCCAACCCCCTGCTCAGAGCAGGATCAATCCCCAACTATGTTTTTTGCCCCAGATCCCTAAATGGCCCCCTCAAGGATTGAACTCACAACCCTGGGTTTAGCAGGCCAATGCTCAAACCCCTGAGCAATCCCCCCTGCCTAGCTGCAATCCTCACTCCAAACACTAGCCCCGATTATTGGAGGTGATGCCTGACAGATCTAGTTGTGAAAAATGTTGAGATGTAGTGTTATAATAAGAGAACACCATGATCTGATTCCACTGAACTGGAATGGTGTGGAGGCATTATGTGTCAAACAAACACTGCTGCAGCCAACATGTCCCAATATCTGTACGATGGTTGCTGCTAATAACTGCTTTCCACCAAACCTTTCTTTTGTAGCTCATCTGACATGAATCAATGTAGATTATGAGATCTTCAAAATAATCTGTATCTACATGTAGGATTTAATGGCTTGTCTTTGCAGAATTCCAAGGAGGGCAGCTAACACATTAGAGGAATATGTTTAAGCTGAACTGTTCCCAGCATGGTTCATATGCACCTACATCTTCAAGCATAAAAGTATAACAATAGTCTTACAGGGTTCTAAGCACATTTTTGTTAAGTGACAAAACATGGCTGATTCGATAAAGAATTAAATTTTACCACAGACAAATATCACAGGAGTCCTAATCTATGCATAGGGACAAGGTTTCTTGATAATATTGCCAAGTGGTCATGTTAAAGATATATTTCCTTTAATCCTCTTGCCAGCAAAAAAGTATTATGGCCTACATTAAGGTGCTTGAGATTTAATATTGACCCCTTGAAATGGCCCAAACTGTGAGATTAATTGTTGGATTTCTTTTAACAGTGCAAGAACACTGGTATATCATTTCAAAGGTGCTGATCTTGAATGAAAAAGTTGGATATGATTAATGAATTAGGTAAAATTAATCCATTCAATTAAATGATCTCCTTTTTAAAACGTAATATACATATAGAATCTCTGAAACTAAGCTCTACATTTTTCTTTAGCTTCCCAATGGAGTTCACTATAAAGATGAAGAGAGGGAACATCCGGGACATTTGAGAAGTTTGGGACAGGCACCATCGTTTTGTTGTTTTTGTTCGGCACCTAGCACAATGGCATCTTGGTCATCATGTAGGGCTCATAGGTGTTATGATAATACAATTAATAAATAAAGAAGTTAATAAAATAACATGTTCTAGTGCTAGAATAGGCAAGTTTTCTAAAGCACAAAAATGTTTTTAGTTGTGCTAAAAGGAAAAAATACAAACTGGTAGAAAAGCAATCTACCATTTCCTGAGGCATTTTGTCCTCAACACCTTACAGAATTCAGGGCAGACTGGAAAAAAATCCTTCTAATCCTGACTAGGATTAGATGTCTTGCATCTGAAGAAGTGAGGTTCTTACCCATGAAAGCTTATGCTCCCAATACTTCTGTTAGTCTTAAAGGTGCCACAGGACCCTCTGTTGCTTTTTACAGATTCAGACTAACACAGCTACCCCTCTGATCCTGGACAGAGAGACTCTTATGACCTCCTGCATATATTAGTCACAAGAAAGAGATTTGAAAAAGGAAACTGAAACAAATACGTATATGGATGTACTACCCCCTTTCAACCAGCACCAGATCTGAGGCTATGGATTTCTAGATACTACCCATAGAGTTAGCATTAAGAGTACAGTATTCAGCCGTGTATGGTAAAGAGTTGACACAGCCACGTAAAAGGACATAAAGAATGAGGAAGTGATACCAGTAGACAGAAACCAGTCAATCATGTAGAGTCTATTTGAAATCGGGTTAAGGAGGTAAGCAAAATTGCTACTGGAAACAATCTGAGTGATCAAGTTGATCTGTGGAAGCTGATCACTTTCAGGAGGAAGTAACTGTGATCCAAAGCCCACTGAAATTAATAGGAGTCTTTCAAACTCTAAAAGTAGTTTGAATACTCAAATATATCTTCTCAGTCCAGTTGCTGCTGCCATACTAAAAACAGGCAACATAAGCACATTCTGAAGACTCACAGCACCAGTGGCTACTTACTTTTAAAGTATCTGAGGACTTCAGAGACATGGAGGCAGACCTTAAAATGGTGACAAAAATTATATTTCCATTTACTTCAATGGAGCTAATACAAGTTATGCCAGCAGAATATCTGTCCCAACTGACTTTCCAGAATGGGCTGTTGTAGAATTCTGTATGGCAAATTCAGGTCTGTCAAAGGAACTACCCAGAACCTATCTATTTCCTCTTTATAAATGGTTTATAGATGATAAAGAGAGGTTACAGACCTAAGTACAAGATGTTATAGATGCACATCAATAGGAAGTGATACAGCTAGTTATAAGCAATCTGCTGGATTCTATTAAATTAGTTAACCATTGTTAAAATTTATATTAATCATTAACTGTTCACACTATGTTTATATGGAACCTTAGTATAAAGTATTCTAATTTTTCTTATGACATTTATTTCTTCTCCATTGTAAGTCTAATAATTGCTTACATTTGCCTTATGCCTATAATCCAAAAATGTCATGTAATATTGGTAATCAGAAATACTTTAATATAATAGTAACTGCACTAAAGGGCTTTAGTCCATCAACAGTATTTAATTGAAATTCATACTTGTTTTACTTTACACTTGCCTCTTAAGGGCACATCATGGATTATTTTAAGTTTCTCCAAACTGAGTAAAGCCCACCTTTAATGTAGCACAGGAACCAACTATTGAAGGTTTATTGCTATAGCCATAAATATTTCACAGCATATACTGATGTAAGAATCACATTTGCTTCACTGTAGTTCTGTGTTCTACAGCCTTTGCATTCTGGTTATTTTTCTCTTTATTTTACTCTATTATGAATTACTATTTCGCTTCCTTCTTTTGTGCTTCTGTATTTTCTACAAGTCTTTGTAGCATGGATTCCCAGGCCAAATGTTGTCGTCCATTGTTCCCCTGTGACTGACTGTCACAAGTGAAGCATGTTAGCTGAAACACACTACCCCACCACTGTCAGACAGGTACTATGTTGTGTCTCCTCAAATTCTTTAGAAATGTATTCTAGCAAAGTCCTTGCTTTCTCCTCACCCTCTTCTATTAATAGGTAATTTTCCATTTGGCACATTTTGCTTCTAAAAAGCTGGCTTTTGTATTCTCATCACACAGTTCTTGAAAGCCTCTTTTAATTTCCTTTCTTTATCTTTCTTCCCCTCCCGCCCCCACCTCCATATATAGCTTTTAATAGCCTTTGTGAATGTGGTTTCTCAGCAATATATTAGTTGTTGCACTCTCCCTATCCCTTTGTAGGCTTTGCCTTATGTGTGCATCTTTCTAACTTTGTTCTATGGATATATTGTATGATCACAAAAGGATACATTTAAAACATGTTAAAGGTCTGACTATAAACTCACAAAACCAAGAAGTTTCAGAATTAAAGCTGAAACTCTGGCCCCATATATGCCCTCATAAAGTAAATCCAATCCTACCAGTAATCCTCCTAACTAATTCCTTTCCCCCTGATCATACTTGCATTTCAACTGAAAAAAAAAATGATTATAATCCTTTAAGCACAAAAGAAAAGCACATTAATTGATTTTTTTTTTTCAAATTCACATTGAAGCTATCCAGATAGCCATCCAGAGAAGATGATGGGGACTACCTAATCCTGTCCTGTAGTGTCCACTCTAGTCAAGCCTCATTGCATGACTTGAAATATATAGTAATTATAGTCAGCAAATAAATATCCACTGACTTATGAATTGCATGGAGATTAATAGACTCATGGAAGTGGTAAATCAAGGACATAATTTTGGTAAGACTGTGATTAATAAACCAAAACATTCTGTGGTTTATCTATAGGATTGGTCAAAAAAGGATTTTCTTGAGATTTTTGAAAAAAAAAAAAATTTATATACATTTCGGGGGGAGAGGGGAGGTAAAAAGTGAAACCAAACATTGAAAAAATGTTCATTAAAATGTTTGATTTTTCAGTTTTCAGATTTTTTTTTTTTTTTTTTAACTTCTGGGAAAAAAAGAAAAGACTCCAGCTGGTAGGAGCAGAAGCAACAAAATCAGGGATTGCTGCACTGGGAGAGGGAATAAAATGGGCCCAGCTGGGGCCACCCCTCCTCTTCCACATCCCAGGGATGCAATAGAGATACACACACACACACACACACACACACACTCTCTCTTTGGGGGCATCAGGACACACGTGCTTCCTCCCTTCCTCCCACCATGTGACCCTGGGGGACAACTGCAGAGAGGAGCCAGCCACAGTTCCCAGCAGGATGGGTCAGAAGCAGTGAAAGCAGACTTTAGACATTTGGAGAACTTCCATTTTGGATGGGACTTTCTCTGTTCTGCATTCATGCTATCTATGCTCCAATCCTCACGCTCCATCACAGTCTCTTCACCTCAGCTTCACCCAACACCTGCCCTTGTTACTCCCCTGTCCTCTTTCCCTCATCTCTTTCCCTCCACTTTTCTTTCCATTTAGCTGATTTGCTCCTAACCAACTCCCCACACTCACACAGATGCTCACCATCACGTTGTTCATTCTGCTTGTGTGTTAGACCCCTTCTCTCAGCCTATGTCTGTCTTCTGTATCTTGTTTGTCCCTGTCCCAAATATCTTACAATCTACTACTCTGTATATGTGCAGCACCTAGTACAGTGAGGCCCCAGTTCTTGGTTGGGCCTTAGCCAAAACCATAATAAACACGATTAATAATAAGAAGAAAGGAGGTGGGAACTGAAAACCAAATGAAATCATTTTATATGACACCAAATGATTCATATAGAAAATCTTGTTTCCATTTCTCTATTAGACAAAATGTTATAAAAACAAACAAACATTTTCCTTGACAATTTCTGTAATTTTGAAAAGCTCTTTTTCATAGCAGGAACGCATACCTCTTCAGATAACTGTAGGTATTTGGATGCAGGCATCTAATATTATTTTGTCTACTGACCAAAGGAGATATATGCCTGTGGGCCTCTGTTGATTTCAGTGGGGTTATGAATGAGTGCAGGAGTCCAGTCACATGGAGTCAGTTTCAGGACTGGAGACTTATTATGTAGTTTTACAGATTTAGGTCCTGATCATGCTGCATGTGTACAATTTTACTTAGGTAATAAGTCCTATTGCAGACAGGATTGGGCCTTTAGTTCTATCTTTGTATCTTTCCAAATTAGCATTCTAACCTCCCTTTCTCAGTCAGTATACCTCCCTGTCTCAATAAGGGGAGGTTTACTTGGACCAGCTGGGGTGATGGCTAAGTCCTGTGAGAGTTCATTCTTAGACATGCTACAGCTGAACCACTCCTTCTGCCTCAAAGTGCACATGGGGGAAAATGTGCTTGGGGGATGTGATGGGTTCTCTGCCCTGCCCCTGTTTCTGGGCCCGCTGGCTGTCCCAATAAAGTGCAGAGAGGCTTCCAGTTATGCAGCACCCATGGCTTTATTTACACACACACACACACACACACACACACAGTTCTCCCATCACCAGTGTTGAGCTATATACAAGGCTTGCAGAGTTAGTTCCCTCTTCTCCTGCAGTCAGCCCACAGCTAAGAGACTGACCTTTCCTTGACTGGCCTTTTCTTCTGGCTCCCAGCCCTTATAACTGCTGGCTTGTCAGGCCTGCAGGTGGAGCCAATCCCCAGGCCAGGCATCAGGTCTGTTTCACCAGCCCCAATCTATTTCTCTTGATTGGAGCTGGCTGAGCAGGGGTAATTAGGTGCTTCTGCACCAGCACCCTGCTACAGGGGAGTTGTTCTGTCTCCCATTAGACAGCTCAGGGGAATAGGGAAGCTGATCAGCCCTCACTCCCATCTCAATGGAAAGCCTTCCAGAAGCCATCTTGGTGCCCTGCCCTCTCCTCAGGTATATTGACCTGTGTTTTAGATGCCATGGTTCTGACTGATTGCCTGTTTTAGTGAACATGAAGATATTTCCCTCACCCCATTAGCCCAAATTAGCAGGCGTACAAGAGGGTTTCTCCCCTTCCTTGTAACATTGTTGAAGCCCAGTTCATATTAAAAGGTGAAGGAATAGGAATTGTAATGGTAGGAGATAATATAGGAAGGTTTAGTTTGTCACCACTTATGAGCAATGTCCAGTACAGATAAAGGATAAAAAGGGCCAGCTCCCAGAGATAAATGAGAATTGGGATATGGCTGGTGGGCCTCCTACCTCTAAGGAGAAGGGGAGACCTGAAGTCTTCACAAACTGAGGTCCTCCTTGTGTAAGGTATATAGACATTAAAATATGCCTTGAAAATATGTTGTTGACAATTACAGTTCTCACTTTGCCACCAGATAGTTAAAAGGGTAAAGAATCACTATTATGCATATTCCAAACCTTCAGCTTCCTCTTGAAGTTAAAGACAATGAGAGTCAATAGGCCAATCCCAACAGGTAAGACATCTTGTCTGGGAAGTATTAATTAAGCTAACATTGAAATTAAAATACACAATTTCCAGGAAAAGAAAACCCTTTTATTTGATAAGGAGTTTTACAACTGTTGTTAGTTTTTTAAATTAAAGACTCCCATATTATACACATGGACTTCCATCTCTCATAATTTAGGTAAAAAGAACCCCTGCCAGGCAACAGATAAGAATAACTGTTCCCTTTTCAGTGCAGAGTACCCCTTTGTCTTCTGTATGTTAATTAAGAACCAGAGGAATGGAGAAACAAAAATGTAGGCTTAAAACAGTTAGCAATAGCTTTCTGGTGAACCAAACCACCAGAAAGTCCCACAGGTCAAACTTATTGATATCTCAAGAACCCTATATATATCTTCCACTTCAACTCAGAAACTGAACATTTGTTTGTTTTATGAATCAGATCTACATCTCTAAGAGAATAATCTGTGATGTTCCCTCAATGCGTATCCTATGCTAAGCCTTGAAAGTGAAGAGTATTAGATAGTATCAAAGAATGTATGGATGATGCATGTACACTAAATTTAGAAAACTATAAGAGACTGATTGTTGCACTGCAAAAGTGATAAGAATTGTAGAGCTCAAAAAGGAATGTTGAAAGATATAATCATCTAGTCAGGGTGTAACTTTGGAATATTATGAAAAATTTGCTTTAAAAGGTTGGAAACTAAGTGATAGTCAGGGCTAATAATAAATTACAATTCATGAAATGAATTAGACCCTCCAAATAAAAGAAGTATCAAATACATTTGTTATATGTGGATGTCATCCATTGAATATTGATAAAAGCAACAGAGAAACTAAGAAAGATGAAAGCCAAGAGTCATTTGGCAAATGGCTAATGGAAATCAGAGGATGTCAAACCCTGAAATAAGAGAATATAAAACAGAAAAAACATGTGGGACCCCAAAGCTACATGAGCTCTTCCTGCCCCCCATCATCCTGGGACAGTCTGTCCCCTAGGTCAGTGTCATAGGACCAAGAAGAGTTTTGAAGAACTTTTCCTAAAGCCACATGTGGGAAAGACTTGCTCCTAGTCCAAGGTCAAAGAACCAAGAGTTGATTGAACCCACAAAGAAGCTGCAGAATCCCAAGTTTGACAACGCCTGGAACAGCAATGTGAAAAGGACTCTCCATTATACCAGGCTTAACAAGATAAGAAGTGGTGAGATTGCATTTCAAAGACTATATTTCCCCTTCTGTTCTTTAGCAAAAATAACATAGAATCATAGAATATTATGGTTGGAAGAGACCTCAGGAGGTCCTCTAGTCAAATCCCCTGCTCAAAGCAGGACCAACACCAACTAAATCATCCCAGCCAGGGCTTTGTCAAGCCAGGACTTAAAAACCTCTAAAGATGGAGATTCCACTATCTCCCTAGGTAGCCCATTCCACCGCTTCACCACCCTCCTAGTGAAATAGTCTTTCCTAATATCCAGCCTAGACCTCCCCCACTGCAACTTAAGACCATTGCTTCTTGTTCTATCATCTGCCACTACTGAAAACAGCCTAGCTCCATCCTCTTTGGAACCCCCCTTCTTAGTGAGTCTTCAACTAACCATATTTTAGATTTTAACTGTATTGTATGCATGCTCTCCTTTTAGGCCAATTTGCTTGGATTTATTGACAAACTTAAAATAATAACTTTAAAAATTGTTTTTCATATTCTGAACATGACCCTTTTGTATTCAGCTATTCAAATAGCAGGGACCACACTCTTAAAGACAGTTCTGGATTAAATAATTTCAGGGTATTTGTACTATGGAAATTAAGGGTCTCCCACCCTCACTAAGATTTCAACCAGCCCCCTCCCCCACCCCCCGCCACACACACACACCACACACACATGAAGGAGGTGCATCTGCAATAAACTGAGCAGTGCTGCAAGGCCACTGTAGCTTTTCTCCAGCATCTGCCAACCCTGTGTGGCATGAACAGAGGCCATTCAGCAAAACACCCTTGCCCCATTCATACCTCACCCACAGACCCCACTCTTGCCACATGTACCCCACTAACCCTCACTTATTCTGACACCCTGCCCCCCACACACACACATCCCAGCAGCCTGATACACATCCTATTCACTGCAGTCCCCAACATCTCAGCCCCCCTGGTCATAGCTCCCAACATCCCCCACTTACCCCCAATATCCCAGTCCCCAATTATCCCCCACAATTCCCTTCAGCACCTCCCAATATGCCCCATTCACCCCATACCCCACTAACAATTTGCCCCACTCCCTCATCCGCCAGCATCAGGACCTTCCAGGCCACTCACTGCGCACATGCGCGTGCACACACACCCGCAGCTCAGTGCTCTGCTCATGTCCTAGGCAAAGACAGGTCCTCTCAATACTGGCAGCCCAGTAATTCCACTCGCTCACATCACCTGCCCCGCACTTATGTGGTGCATGTCAAACCCATGTAGTGTTGCAAACCTGTGTATCTGGTTGCAATGCCAATCACACAAATTTGGCCTGGCAACCCCCTGTAATGATGTAGGGGTAGCCAGGCCAAATTTGAATGAGAGACATTGCAACTTAGCATGCAGGGTTATGGCAGTACTCAGGTTTGACCCATTGAAACATTACCAGTTTGGCCTGTTGTAAATTCAGTGGTCAGGGGCTCCCTGGAGACGGGGGGGTCTGTGCAAATTAAGTGCACATTGGTTAATGCAGGCCTGCTTAGTGCCAAGTGCATTCTTACTCACTGGAGAAATATGAAAAGTGAGGTAAATGTGTTAGGTACTAAAGAATTGGTGACTGATGTTGTAAGTAAATGTAATAAGAAATCTTGGTGATTTCCATTGTTCCTTGGAATACCTGCTGAACCGCCTTCTGTATGCTATGATAATACAGCATATTCCGAAGTATGGCTCAAGCCTGTTCCTCAGTCCTTGCTACTTGGAGTGGCTTCTCCCATCTCCTTGAGTGGTTGGATCCTGGATTCTTTCTCTGATGCCTGGTGCCTCCATCCAAGGTGAGACTCCTCACTGTGCCCAGTATACAAAGTATGCTGCCACTTAGGAAAATGAATACTACTACCAGCAGCCAAGAAGTATAAAACCCAGTACACAAGAAAACCCCAAGTACACAAGAAACAATATAGTACTTCAACACAAACCTCAGAAAATAAATGACATACCCCAAAATAACAGTATAACAAGGATGGATTGTTTTGGGAGAAGGAAGATACGCTCTTGGGGGTGGGGGGGGAGAAGAGATAGGGTTAACTAATAAGTACTAAACATTATCAACTACTTCCCAACAGTGTTCCCTCTACTTTTTCCCACGCATGTTCGGAATGAATTTTGTTAAGTGCACCAATATGAAGGTGATGTGTGACACATCAGCTTCATATTGGTGCACATAACAAAATTCATGTGGCATTAGTAGGGCCAAGGGGTTCGGAGTGTGGGAGGAGGCTCAGGACTGGGACAAAGGTTTGGGGTGCAGGGTGGTGAGGGCTTCGGCTTGGGGTGCGGGCTCTGGGGTGGGGCTGGGGGGTTTGGGGTGCAGGCTGCCCTGGAGCTATGGAAGGGAGAGAGGACTCCCACCAGATTTCTTTCCCACAGCAGCACCTGGGCTCTCCCCTGGGCCTGGGGCTGCAGGATAGGTGCCTCTCCCGTGGCAGCAGCAGGTCTGGGGCGGGGCTGGGTTGGGGCCAGGAGAGGGGCATCTGTCCCCCGGCCATGTCAGGGCCGGGACAGGGTTTGGTTGGGGCCGGGAGAGGGGCGCCTCTCCCCCAGCCGCAGCAGGTCCTGGGCAGGGCTGGAGTCAACGGGGAGAGGCATCTCTCCCCATCACAGCCTGAGCGACTGCGTGGTGCTTAATAACCTGTGCATTTTAGAGAGAACTTAGCTTCCCAACCCTGATAGCCCCCGAACAATTTGTATGTTGAGTTTGAGTGCTGAGATGAATGTTGCAATGCTGTGAACTTCAGCCAGCTTAAACCAAAGGAGCCCCTTTACTGTGGCTTTGCCCCTGAATGGAGCAGGATCTTCTCCTGGATCCTACCAGGCTCACTGACTACCTACCCTGGAGTCCTGTGGAAGTGTCAGCTGGTTCTGGATAGGCAGCGCTAGGTTGGATCTCTGCCACTCTGGATGCTGGTTTCCACAGGGCTAGAACTGCCTGATCCATGCCACTTTCCTTCAGAAGTTCAAAGACTCCTTTTGTGGGGAGGAGGAGTTAATGAGAGACTCCAGGAGCTGCTCTGTTTCTCTCTCTTGTGGGTCCCAAGCTCAAAGCTCCATGCTGAAACTAAAACTAGTCTCTTTGTCTCTGAGTCAGGCTATCCTCTCCAATTGAGGGGTGGTTGTGCTTCCCTGGCTCATCATTGACCCAGGAAACTGCTTGTCTAGATCACCTCATGCAGAAGCCTCCCTGTTGGCCTTAGCAAAAGTTTTTAGTACTCACCCCTGACTCCAAGCATGGGGGAAATAGTGTCAGAGGGCTTTGAAAGCCATTTCAGTTGCAGTCCTTTGAGTAGGGCCCCTAGAGCAGAGTTCCCCAAACTGTAGGGTGCACCCCCCTAGGAGGGGCACGGAGGAACATTTGGAGGGGTTCAGCCGGGCCTGGGCCAGCTCCCATGTGGAGCAGGGAGGGAGTGCCACTCAGCCCCACTCCGCTCCCAGCTCTGCTCTGGCCCCAGCTCCTGGTTCCGTGTCTGGCCCCGCCCCCAGCCTCAGCCTCTGTGAATGGCTCCATTCCCGGTTCTGGCCTTGCTCCCAGCCCCAGACCTGCCCCCAGCCTTGGCCCCCTTACCCCAGTCTGTGTGTCCCGCATGGAGCTGCAGCCCCACTCCAGCCCTGGGTCTGGGGGACGGGGGGACAGGGATAAGGGGGGCTGGGACCCTGAAACGCTTAGGGACCACTGCCCTAGAGACTCAGGCTGGCACTCCAGGAGCTGGCAAACTGTAAGTGGGAGGTTACACTTGGAAGACTGTATTTGTGTTCAGTACATGGCTAGAACATTGGTTGAGCTGTAGACTGTATACTGATGTGGTTCTGTGTTAATTAATAAATTACTGATTGGTTAAGAGTAACCAAGTGTCCAGATTTGAGAAATATTGTCCAAGATAAAAGTTGACCTGAAATAAACCTAGCATTATATTTGTCACCTAATACTCCCTGGACTCAATACACATTAGATTCTATTATAATGTTAGCTATAACACATCAAATTGGCAAAGTTAAGTTGTTAGATTTCAGCTTTAAAAATCTAATGGGTACCTCAGCAAATTTATAAAACTATACACCCTTTCATGCTGATACTTGGTACCCTGTCTCAGATGATTCTGAAGTGAGCCAATCCCTAGGAGTTAGGCTGAAGGAGGTCTACTCCAATTTATTGGTTATATTATGCATGCCTAGTAACCCCACACTAGCCCCAATTAAATGGCTGATATGTGAAAGCAGATGTGTACATAGAGCTTCTCACCCCTTGTTAAATTAACAAATTGTGGCCTACAGTTTAAATCCATCCCTGTGTCTTTCATTCACCTGCATGTCCTCATCAAAGAACTGTTGGTTCTATTAGAGTATAATGACATATTAGTTAAATATTAGGGGTTAGTATCAATATATTGTTTAATTATTTTAAAATATATTAATACTGGAAGCAAAACAAGCTTTTCATTTTATGAAAAAAAATCAAGGTTTTGACATTTGATTTCTTTCCGCACAGGAACAAAAAAAAATAGCCTTTTCCATTGTTTATAAAAAAAAAACAGAGAGAAGCTAATAGCCCCATAATTAGGACACTCACCTGGGATGTAGGAGACCCAGATTCAATTCCTTGCTCTGTTTGACTAAGAGCAGTGACTTTAACCCGCTTCCCAGTGAACACCCTAGCCACTGGGCTACTGGCTAATCAAGGGTGGGATGGACTCACTCACTCACCAAGCAGAAAGCTCATCCGAGATTTAGGAAACCTTCTGAATGAAAGTTTAATCAAATTCTCTGAAAAGTTTTGGTTTCTGCAAATCAGTATTTTCCCACAAAACAAAACTTTTAATGGAAAAATTCCTGACCAGCTCTAATTCATACCCTTCACCTGACAATACCCTCTAAAATAAGCAACAGATTATGCACTTTAAATTTGTTATATATGAGTCTTAAAACTGACATTAAAATCATAACATTTTGTTTTGATCATAACTTGCTTTGATAACCATGTAACAGTATATGACAGTGTACAGTACACTGTAGCTCACTATTCTGTAGTGATCTAATTATATTTAAATGTTGCTGAGGCAATCTTTCTTTAAAATAGAATCAAGCTATGAGCTATTTTGCTTGTCTCCCCAATACATTGATTTAAGAAGCTATCACATGTTTCATCATAACATATATCTCTTTACAGTTAATGTGAGGGAAGCTAATCACTAGCAAGCAGAATTGCTAGTGAATTTTATCACACATTTTATTCTCAAATATCCTGCTTTTCAGGTATATCATTTAGATACAGATTCCTTTGGTTTCTTGTTCTATTCATGTTCGAGTACAGAAATCTTTCACATTTTCCTGCTTTCCCTTTGTTAAGGTTTAGTCTACATTGCCTTGACAAAATATACCAAATCTCTAGTTTAGTCAAAAGTCCACTGCAGCTGGCAGCAAATAACCCATCCCTGCTTTAAAACAAAGACATAGGGCAAATAAATATCCCAGTGACAAAAAGCAAATAGAAAGATTACCTACATTTGACAAATGCCACTATAATTTACAGTGTGAAATCTTCAAGCTCATAAACTGGAGAACTTTGTTCATCTTCCCCAAAGCATCCATAGGGCAAAGGGGGCCAACAGATATGTCAAAGGTAGCACAGTGGGGATTTCTTCTGTTAGTGAATTGTTCAAAGTTTTTAGGTACTGTTCAGGTATTCGTTGCTGGTTTGCAGAGTCATCTAAGGTAATGAGGCATGGTAAGATCACAGCTTATCCTAAATGCAAGTGCAGAGCTGTGAGTGAGAAGGCCACTGAATAATAAAAGGGAGGATGGACAAAATTTCATAAGGCTTGAAATCATGCCTTGCTCTTGCATAGTTCTGGGACAAAGGAAGGGATTGGTTGGGGGATTTTGGTCTTTAGTCATATTGTCCTTGGATTGGGCCTTCCTGAGGGGACTTGTTTTTTATCCTGGGGCCTGTTTTAGCCGTGTTGCAAAGAGATACTTAGATATCTAAAAACCTGATTGTGGCTGTAAAACAGGTACTTTGACATCCACATAATATGTGTTCAAATGCCACAGTGTAAATAATTGGACAAATAGAAAGATTAAATGCCTCTAGAAGTAACTGAGGGATCAGTTTTGCTCCCAAAACTTAGGACACAAAAACAATGGCCTGATTTTGACAATCTGGCCCTAAAAGTTTATCATTTTAAAAACTACTAAACTAATTTCTTCTAAGCTTGTCTTATCCACTGGTTATATATAGTACTTTCTATTTGAATATATTAAAGTCCTTTCAAAGACAACAGTTGCCATTATAAAGTTTATAATTAATGAACTGACCTCTAATATTTCAAGGTTATTTTGAATTTTACCAATAGAAAACTAAGCTAGTGCAGATTCTTGGCCCAATATTCTTAAAACTAGAAAATTTCAAACTGAAAACAAAACTGCCAAAACCCCAAAAAAGATGTTCAGATTTTTGGTTTTCCATTGGTAAACTACTATATATGTATATGGAAATTATCTGTTTTCTTGGAATATATATATATATATATTTCCAAATATATATATATATATTTTCCAAGAAAGCAGATAACTTCCATGGAAATTTTCATCGATATAAATACAAAACCAATGAGACACAGACACCATAGTGTGGTTAGATGCAACATTATTTAAAACAATCACCGTAAACCACCCCAAAGGTTGTTCCAGTGTGGATCTCAACTGGCACTAATGGCTCTGGTATACTATAAATCTTAGGACAACTGTGAAGGCCAAGCTGACTCTATACCCACAGGCCACCCAAGGCATCCTGACTGGAAGCCAGAGTCCCAATGTTCTCCTCTCCTTGCTGGAGATAGCAAAACTAAGATGAGGGAAGTCACAAGCTGGGTGAGACAGGCAAACCTTCTCATGCAATGTTGTGCTCAATATCTAGGCAGCCTGTTGTGTTAAAGGGATATCAGTAGAAAACTTTCTACCCCCCTGCCACACCATACTGGTACGTGCCAATGTTGTGACAATTGAAACCTAAACCCCCAAACCAAACCTCCTTGGTGTCAGAGGGAAGATGAAAAAATCCCACACAACAGTTTGCCAATTTTGCTACTTGAGAAAAATCCCTTCCAATTCCCCAAACTGGTGATCAGCTCAGCTTCCAGCATCACTAGAGACCCAGGGACTAGATCAAGGGTGGGAAGAGTGAAACACAGAACCCCAAAATTGCTATCTCCTATCTAGACAGCAAATTGTATCAATCCCCTTTGCCCTCCACCAAAGAGGAGGCAAATATCTGGCCCAAACACCACTTCAACAGCCTAATGGCAGCAGTAGGTGGTGGGAAAGACCCTAGAGGCTGGCCCTGCATCATAGGAAATGAAGGGGAAGGGGAAGGAGAGAAGAAGCAGCACCCGTTTGCTGAAAGCAAAGGGGACAGAGAAAGGACAGGAGACAGGGTATGTGGAACACTATCTAATCTGATTCCTGTTGAAATCTCCACCCCCATGTCCCAAAGCGTGTCTCCACTGATCCCCCTCCCATCACAGTTACACTCTAGATTGTGGGGTGAACATTTATTTGAAAATCTTGTTTTCTGTTGAAAATAGTTTTGATGGGAAATGTTGGACCTGATAGACTTTTTAATAGCATTCACTGTAATAATGAATGAAACTTCTCAATGTCATTCTGAAATATTAACCTAATTTTATAGATTAGAAAACAGAGGCATACAGAATTAAAATAATGTTCTCAAGGTGATATGGAAAATAGAAGCAGAGCTGGGAACAGAACCCAAGTCTTCTAGCTCCAATTCCTGGCCTGTACTGCAAGACATCTTTCTTCCCCTTTCAAATAATTATATCTGTCACCATAATATCAGACACATCTGGCATGAGCAATTAACTTAAATGGGACTATTTAAGTGAATGACTTGCTCACTACTGAAAGAAATTCAGTTTGGCTAATATGGATAACATTTTCAGAAGCCTCTTACAACCTTAAGTTCATATTGTTTTCTTTCTTCATATTAGGCTGCCATAGGCAAACTTCCTGCTACAAACCTTTGATCCATATATGTGTCATATGATATGTCTGAGGTTGTCCAGAATAATCCAGCTGTGACCTTTGCTGCACATCCAAGTTTGGCCCAACTGTACCCTGCACTCACTACTCATATCACAGGTAGCAGCATGGGACGGTGTTGTGTCTTTTGCTCTTTATACAACAAAAATAGAAGAAAACCACAGGGTCCCAAATAACCATGTTCAGTCACAAACATGCAGGACCAGCTACATGCATATTGATGCTCTGACAGACAGCTTCTAAAACAGAGCACAGTGAACACCACTAGAAGGCTCACAAATTATTTAAGGGGATACTACCTGATTCCTGTCCACTACACTGGGGAGAGCATCCTCCACAAGCCTGTTACTCCATTTTCCATACAGACAGGTAAGAAATGGGCAGGAAAGAGGAGGGAGTCACCACAGCCTTGGCTCAGCCCTCCACACTCCAGCCAGCACAGTTTTGCTGAGGCTGAGTAGGAAGTAATCTGCGTGAGGTAAAGGACTACTTCCATCAAGGGAGGCTTGAAGTCACAATTTGATTCCTGGTCTTCTCCTGGTGCAAGGCAACTATGTGCTGTCCCTTGCTTAAGACTTGTAATAAAGCTACAATTTAGCCTTTAAGCTACAGTCCTGCTATTTAGAGAAATATTTCAGATAATGCTATTCCCCTTTTAGAAGACAGTCACAGATCTTTCAGTTAAGAATAGTAGTGGTGATTCTGTTATGTCTTTTGAACCCCAAATCAGTAACCTTTAATGTAAAGAAAATTTTTAAAAGTAGTCCAGATATGTTGCAAACTACTGATCAAACACTGGTTATATGTTTCTGAAATGCAGGTCTTCAAATGCCTACTACAGTCTACTCATAACAGAATAGGCTAACACAGGGGTCAGCAACCTTTCAGAAGTGGTGTGCCGAGTCTTCTTCATTTATTCACTCTGATTTAAGGTTTCACACATACATTTTAACGTTTTAGAAGGTATCTTTCTATAAGTCTATAATATATAACTAAACTATTGTTGTATGTAAAGTAAATAAGGTTTTTAAGATGTTTAAGAAGCTTCATTTAAAATTAAATTAAAATGCAGAGCCCCCCGGATCAGTGGCCAGGACCCGGGCAGTGTGAGTGCCACTGAAAATCAGCTCATGTGCCACCTTTGGCATGCGTGCCATAGGTTGCCTACTCCTGGGCTAACATATCTTTGTAAACATCAAAGTGGATAATTTGGTAGGAGTTCTGCTTACAACATATGAGTGGATCCACCATTTTTTTTTCTGTAAGTACTATTTTAATTCCCAAGTGTGGTATACGGACTTGCATAGGTAAGGCACTGTGAATATATTAGACTCCTTCTCTACAAACAAAGCTTTTGAACTAATGGTGAAGTTAGATGGTATGTTGCATTTTAAAGGATCCAGTACTCAAACCAGTGAGTTTAAACTAAACCTTGTACACATTTCAAAATCAACTGACCATGCACCTGTCATCATTTGGGCTTATTATACAGATGTTATATTAATACATTTTTACACGAGGCAGATTGCTTTCTTAATTCAGCTTTTTGTTATTGAAACTTTTTCTTATTATCACGTACTCTTGGATGTGAATTGCCACACATATTTGTAGCTTTTGTATTCCCAGGAGAAGGCTCAAATTTTGTCAAAAGTGATATAAGCAATGCCAATTTATTGAGTAAGTGCAGCATAAATTTGCAGCTCTTTGCAACAAATGCATAAAATCCTCAAGTTTGGAATACTAAATTATAATTAATAGAAAGTTTAATAAGGCAATAGAAAAAAGTAAAGAAAGCTAAATTAATGCAAATGTGCTGCTGGTTGCCCAAGTAACTAAAAAACCTGAGAATTATAACAACTTCCCATTATGTATTAAACATAGCTGTCGTTAGGCTGTTAACATCTGTTCAGTTAATTAACAATAGTCATTCCATCACAACAGGCCAGAATACTTTAACTCACAAAAGTCCTTTCATTTATTTTTTTAGTATGGATGAAATAATCAAACTTTAATTTGCAGAGTTGTTGTAGCCATGTTGGTCCCCGGATATGAGCAGAGGGAAAGCGGGTGAGGTAATATTTTTTATTGTTGGTGGAAGGCCAGGTTCCTAAAGTTAAGTCAATCCAGTTACAGTAGAAACTCAGAGTTAAGAACATATCAGAAATGGAGGTTGTTCATCACTCTGAAATGTTTGTAACTCTGAACAAAACATTAGTTATTCTTTCAAAAGTTTACAACTGAACTTTGACCCAATTCAGCTTTGAAACTTTACTATGAAGAAGAAACATGTTACTTTTAACCATCTTAATTTAAATGAAACAAGCACAGAAATAGTTTCCTTATCCTGTCAAATCTTTTTTTTAAACTTTCCCTTTATTTTTTAGTAGTTTATATTTAACACAATATTGTACATATTTTATTTATTTATTTATTTGGTCTCTGCTGCTGCCTGATTGCAGTTCATAAGTCTGGTGTTCGTAACTCTGAGGTTCTACTGTATTCTGCTCAGGATATGAAAAATCCACACACCTGAGTGACATGATGAAGCCAACCTAACCCCTAGTGCAGACAGAACTAAGTCTATGGAATTCTTTCATTGATCTAGCTACCACCTCTCAGGGAGGTGAAATAACTAAAATGGTGGGAGAATACTACCGCAGCACAGCTGCAGTGCTGTGGCTGTCCCTCTGTAGCATTTCAAGTGTACACTAGCCTGAAGAGACAAGCTTTCAAGCTTTACAGAACTCTTCTTCAGGTCTGGAAAAGGCATACAGAGTATCATAGGTAAATACAAGGTGGAACAGATTGTTAAACACAAGGCGTTAACACATGTTGCAGGAGACAGCTTAGGTGGGCAATTAACACCTCCGCAGTCATGGGATAAAGGAGGTTTAGAGGATTACAAATTGTTGTAATGAGCCATAAAACAATGTCTCCATTGAGTTCAGCATTTTTAGTGTCTAGCAGTGTCATGAATTTAAGTTCCAGGCTCATTTTTCAAAGGTGCTGTGCAGGTTTCCTTTGAGGACAAGGACTGAGAGGTCAGATATGGAGTTATCGTTTGGTGAAAAAAGTGTTCACCTATGCATGACATGATGTTTTTGTCTTTTATCACTTTTCGGTGTGCATTAATTTGAGAGAGTAATGATTGTCTGGTTTCATCCACAAAATTGCTGGGGCATTTGATGCACTGGATAAGGTACACATGTTGTGATAGGCATGTGTAGGGCCCACGGATCTTGAAAGGTTTGTTGTGCTTGGTATTGGTCATCATAGCAGTTGAGACCTGCCTACAAGTTTTACATCTGTTGTTATGGCTGGGTTTGGTGCTGCTTTGAGTTGGTGTGTCATGGTCTGTGCAGAGCGTGCTTCTAATGATGAGCATGGTGTGGCTGGGAGATTGTTTGAAGGACAGAAGAAGGATTTGGGGAAATATATTTCAGGATATGGTCCCCATCAAATATCAGTTGTAATTGTTTAATGATACCTGGTAAGGGTTCCAGTATGAGGTGGCAGGTGACAACTAGCGGCGTGTGGTTAGTGGATTTTTTTTTCTATATTGAAGCAGGTTCTCTTGGAGTATTTGGATGGCCTATTCTTTGATACAATCAACTTCTCCGGTGGAGTGTCCTTGTTTGGTGAAGATAGTTTTCAGTGTGTTAAGGTGTGTATTCCAGTCTTTCTCCTCAGACCATATTCTGTGGTATCTCCGTGCCTGACTGTAGAAAACAGATTTCTTGGTATGTCCGGAGCGGTTACTGGATCTGTGGGGGTAAGTCTAGTGATCCGTGTGTTTCTTGTATATCTTTGTTTGTAGGGTGTTTGAGGGGTGGAGGGTGGGGGTGACATATATGGTGGAACGTACCAAAATCAGTTGGACCTGTTAGGTTATCAAGATTGGAAAACAGAAAAGCTGCAGCCCAAAGAAGCTGGATCATGTTGTTCCACCCAGAACGAGGTGTAGGAAACTTAGCCTATCACCTAAAGGTACACTAAGAGGGAAAAAAGGGCCTAAGGTGCAGCTCACCTGGTAGGTAAGCATGACAAATGGTAATAATGATTTAGGAAGACATGTGAGAGAGGGAAAATGATCAGTACAACCCACCTTCACAAATATCATTTCAAGGAAAGACAAGTTTCAGCATCTTTTTCCCATATATTCCCATTAATATATTAAAATATATTAATATATATGAATTAAAAAACAAAAGCTGATTAATTCTTGTTTTAGTCCTGAAAACCAAACATTCTGCCCCCCAAAAAACACATTTACCATTAGAGCTGGCCACATATTTAGAAGCACGGAGTTCAATTCACTAATATGATTTCAAGAATATTTATTATTTGTGAGTACTGAGATGACCCTCCCCATCCATATTTGTAAAGATATTGGTGTTGGTGTCACTAGGCATAGCTACCAGGTAACTCGGGGGAGTGGAAGGCCATAAGTGCCAATGAAACTCCTGCGCTCTGGGTCTAAGTGAACCACAGAACTCCATCTTGTGAACTTTCACCTACTTCTATGCTAACTGCTTACATGCTGAAGCAGGTGAAGCAGAAATGTAAGGGTCAGCTTTTCTAGCAGATAGCTGTAGTTTCGCTCACAAACACAATAGAGATAAGGAAGGGGGAGGGAGAAGCCTCTACGTCTTAGCCTGCGAAGGGTAAGCCTCTACGTCTTAGCCAGACGAATGGGAATTTTTCTAACTGTAACTGCTTGGGCACGGAGGGGTAGTGGGGGAGAAACAGACAAAGCCTGCACAGAAACAGCTTGGAATATAAAATGGGACACTTGGTTGTATTTGCTGCGCTTGATTTGAGACATGCTGGTCTCCTAGTGCCTATTCAGAGCTCTTGAATAAAGTTGGTTTGTTTCTCCACCCCTGGTGTGTCTATTGGTGCGGCGCACACCGGGCAACGAACCCTGCTGTTGCCCCCCTCGGACCCTTTAAGCTGGCAACATTGGTGAACAGGAAAAGTTTCAGAAATTTCAGCAAGAACTAACATTTGTCTGTTTACCAGAAGTCTGCTTTTTTCTAAGTTCTCATTTTAGAAATTTGAGTTATGCAGTCAAGGAGCACAGATAATACAATTAAACCTACATGACTTGTTGCACAACACGAATGGCCAAGCAAACATAAGCATAAGCTACTAAAAGCTCCAGTCAGTTACAGTACTCCCTATGTTATGAAGGGAATATTAGAAATAGTTAGATGAAGCTACAAGGTGAAATCCTGGCCTCTTGGAAAGCAAAGGAAATTTTGCTTCAATGAGGCCAGGATTTTACCCACAGAATCTAGGTTCTAAGACAAAACTGGAATGTTCATAGATTCTGAAATTCTAAGGCCAGAAGGGACCATTGTGATCACACAACTTGATCACCATAGGACTTCCCTGAATTATTTTCTATTTGAACTAGACCACATATTTAAAAAAAAAATAAGCAAAACCACTGTAGTTAATAGCCAAGTGTTTGACTCTCTGCTGTGTTATTCCAGTTTCATATTGGTAAATCAGTCCCAGAAGTCTTAGATTACATGTATATATTTCCTTCCTTTCTTGTATATGGCACCTCATTAAACCTTTATCTGGAAAGAATGGAAGTAACTTGTATGAAATTAAAAAGAATCTTAATTTTAAATATAAAGATTAATTTTACTATAAAAATGTACTCAGCCACAAATATACATATTTTAATGTAAGATGGTATGCTAAGAAAACTGGGCATGGTGTGTCCCAGATAGAGGTGTCAGTAGAGGAAGTTTAGGAACAAATTGATTAATTAAACAGTAGTAAGTCACCAGGACCAGATGGTATTCACCCAAGAGTTCTGAATGAATTCAAATATGAAACTTCAGAACTACTAACTGTGGTACGTGACCTATTATTTAAAGCCAGCTTATTTGTCAAATGACTGGTGGATAACTAATGTAATGCCAATTTAAAAAAAAAAAGGCTGCAAAGGCGATCCTGGCAATTCAGGCTGGTATGCTTGTACCAGACAAATAGGTTCAAACTATAGTAAAGAACAGAATTATCAGACACAAATATGAACACAGTGTGTTGGGAAAAAGTTAACAGGGCTTTTGTAAAGGGAAATCACACCTCATCTATCTATTAGAATTATTTGAGGAAGTCAATAACATGTGGAGAAGTGCAATCCATTGGATATAGTGTACATGGACTTTCAGAAAGCCTTTGACAAGATCCCTAACCAAAGGCTCTTAAGTAAAGTAAGGAGTCATGGGATAAGGGGGAAGGGCCTCTCATGGATCAGTAACTGGTTAAAAGATAGGAAACATAGGGTAGGAATAAATGGTCAGTTTTCATGTGAAGACAAGCAAAAGTGGGGTCCCCCAGGATCTGTCCTGGGACCAGTGCTGTTCAACATACTCATAAATGATCTGGAAAAAAGGGGTAAACCATGAGGTGGTGAAGTTTGATACAAAATTACTCAAAATGCTTATGTCCAAAGCAGACCATAAGGAGTTATAAGGGGATTTCACTAAACTAGGAGACTGGACGAGAAAATGGCAGATGAAATTCAGTGTTGATAAATGCAAACTAAAGCACATTGGAAAACATAATCCCAACTATATAGACAACATGATGGTGTCTAAATTAGCTGTAACCATTAAAGAAAGATCTTGGTGTCATCCTGGATAGTTCTCTGAAAATATCAACTCGATGTGCAGCAGCAGTCAAAAAAACTAACTGAATGTTAGGAACCATTAGGAAAGGGATAGATAATAAAACAGAGAATATCATATTGGGGGGAGGGATAGCTCAGTGGTTTGAGCATTGGCCTGCTAAACCCAGGGTTGTGAGTTCAATCCTTGAGGGGGCCACTTGGGGATCTGGGGCAAAAATCAGTACTTGGTCCTGCTAGTGAAGGCAGGGGGCTGGACTCGATGACCTTTCAAGGTCCCTTCCAGTTCTAGGAGATGGGATGGGATAAAACAACCACATAAATCCATTGTACGTCCATAGCTTGAATGCTATGTACAGTTCTGGTTGCTTCATGTGAAAAACAATATATTAGAATTGGAAAATAAAGTACAGAGAAGGGTAAAAAAAATGATTGGAGGTATGGAACAGCTTCCATATGAGGAGAGATTAAAAATCCTGGGACTGTTCCGCTTGGAAAAGAGACAACTGTGCAAAGATAGGAGAGAGGGCTATAAAATCATGAATTGTGGAAGAAAGTGAATAAGGAAGTGTTATTAATCACTTCACATAATGCAGGAACTAGGGTCACCCAGTAAAATTAATAATATCAGATTTAAAACAAATATAATGAATTACTTCTTTGCACAACACACACAGTCAACCTGTGAAACTCATTGACAGGGGATGCCGTGAAGGCTAAAAGTATAACTGGGTTCACAAAAGATTTAGATACATTCATGGAGGATTGGTCCACCAATGGCTATTAGCCAAGATGGTCAAAGATGCAACCCCATGCTCTGCGTGTGCCCAATCCTCTGACTGCTAGAAGCTGGGACTGAACAATTGGGTTTGGATCACTAGATAAAGTGTCCTGTTGTGTTCATTCCCTCTGAAGCATCTGGCACTGGTCACTGTTGGAAGACAGGATATTGGGCTAGATGGACATTAGGTCTGACCCAATATGGCCATTCTTATTGTTTTATGTGTGAAAACCAAATTTCAACATGATCTGCATATTGTATGGGAATGCTTTTTTCATATCAGTTTAGGAAAATGGTCTTTTTATATGATATATTTACTGCTTTTCAATAATTCAATTATGGTGAATTTTTATGTATGCTAGTTTAAAGAGAGCTAGGCTTCATGAATAGGGAAGATCTCCATGCTGAAGCCACCTGAGAGTACTTTAGCACATTTCTAGTATCCTTTTGATTACTTACAGTTAATTGAGGTTTAAAAACAACTCAGTACATTTATTTCTGTTTATAGAGTCAAAGTAAATAAAGAGGCTCTTCACCAAATGTTCTGATGCACTTGAGTCATAGAGTTTCTGTCCTTCACAAATGTACAGTTGATAAAAGCCCACAGACCAAGGCTGTAGAAAATAAAAGGAATGTGGAATCTGAAGGCTGCAAATGAAAGCATTCAAATTTGTTGCATACCCAAAACAAAACACTAGACTAGTTTCAAGGATAAATTTAGTTAGGAAACATGTATAACGTGTACTTCAAATGGTGCCTGATTCTAGTTTCAGCTACTCAAATTTGGCTTTGGAAGTTATAGCCACAATCTAAGTATGCTGATCTCATAGCTACATAATGACTCAAAATATTTTCTGCTATATATATAAAGAAGAAAGGGGTTTTCAAATGGAGTAAAAAAATCTAGAAATTATTGTATGAAGGTAAAAAAGCACAATGTAAACACTAAAAGTGTATATTTTAAGATGATCTATATTTGGGGGAGCATTCAGAAGTGCAAAACTTTGTTCTGCCACTGAAATTTAAGAAGAAGTAGATTTCCCAAAACTGGAGGTATGGGACAGCTTACATGCTGCTTCAAAGCTACTGTATGGACAGGACTGCAAAGTCTTTTCCATATAAGGCAGGAATGGCAAACTTCATGCACATGCCAATACCATTCCTGCACTGAAGGATGTTGCAGGCAGAGGCAACAGTATGTCAACCATGTTCTGCTCCATCATATGACCTGTGAAGATTTACCAACAGAACAAAAGAGTGAGTATAACGCAGCTGTCTCAACTACCACCCCAATAAGAGAAGGCTAGTGAGTTTCACTAGCAGATTGCTATGAAGGTGAAGCCTAATCATTAGGACAAGGCTGTCCCTAAAAACATTTTGTCAAATCATGCTGGCATCATGGGCCAGGAGAGGGTGGTGACAAATATGTGTGTACTGATTGAGTCTTCTGTGCCCAAGAACAGTCTCTTAACTCCCATCCCCGCACACTCATAGAATGGTGAACGTGCTTGGCAGGGTCTTCATTCCATGGATTTATAAGTGGCAAATCAGGCTGCAGAGATTATCAGACAATCCTGCCCAACCCCATCAACCATGCAAAGCAACTGCAGGGACTGGGAGAGATGTGGCACACTATCCCACTGTGGTGGCCAGGACTGCAGAAGTGTCTATTCCCTGACAATCTGGCTAAATCCCTTTCCCTCCCCACCCCCATAACCCGGAGGGGTTGGGACTAGCATTAGTCCTAAATATCTATTTCATATCTAACCTACCAAGGTTTGTTTTCCAGTCTTTCATAGAATCATAGATGATTAGGGTTGGAAGGGACCTCAGGAGGTCATCTAGTCCAACCCCTACTCAAAGCAGGACCAACACCAACTAAATCAGGGGTTCTCAAACTGGGGGTTGGGACCCCTCAGCGGGGTCGCAAGGTTATTACATGGGGGGTCGCAAACTGTCAGCCTCCACCGCAAACCCTGCTTTGTATCCAATATTTATAATGGTATTAAATATATTAAAAAGGGGTTTTAATGTATAAGGGGGGGGGGTCGCACTCAGAGGCTTGCTGTGTGAAAGGGGTCACCAGTACAAAAGTCTGAAAACCCCTGAACTAAATCATTCCAGCCAGGGCTTTGTCAAGCCAGGCCTTAAAAACCTCTAAGGATGGAGATTCCACCACCGCCCTAGGTAACTCATTCTAGTCTGTCCCCAGCCTGTACTGGTGCAAAGGATTCTTCCTTCCTAAGTGCAGGACTCTGCACTTGTCCTTGTTGAACCTCATCAGATTTCTTTTGGCCCAATCCTCCAATTTGTCTAGGTCACTCTGGACCATTATTAGACCATTGTTGGACCATTGCACATTTCACCATTGTTGGGTTGGATTTCCATATTGAAAAGGTATTTTTGTGAAAGTCCCAATTTTGCAGCTTTCTGAACAGTTGTGTGTTCTTAAAGATGTGAACATCATGCACCTTCCTTGATCAGCGCACACTGATGTTGGTAAAGCATCCCCGGTGATCCATCAGCACTTGCATAACCATAGAAAATATTCCTTTCTGTTGGTGTACTCTGTTAAAAAGTGGTCTGGTGCCAAATAGGGATATGTGTGCTGTCTATTGCCCCACCACAGTTCGGGAACCCCATTTCTATAAAACCATCCACTATGTCCTGTACATTAAACAAAGCTGCAGTCCCAAGTAGCAAGAGGCAATTAATGGCCCTGCACACTTTAATGACAAAACCCCTATGGTGGATTTCCTGACTCCAATTTCATTTCAGGCTGACCAGTAGCAATATGCTGTTGGAAGTTTCCACAATGTAGTCGCCACTTCCTTCTCAATGGCAAGTACAGCTGTCATTCTGGTGTCCCTGCAGTTGTGGGCTGGTGCAAGTTCGACACACAGACCCAAAGATGTGCCCTTGCACATCCCAACGTTCTGCAACCACTGCTTGTCATCCCAAACCTGCATGACAGTGCAATCCCACCAGTCAATGCGTTATGTCTCAGGCCCAGATCCAGCCACCATATTCATTTGTTCCTTTAATACCACCAACAACTTTGAATTGTTTCTTTCTATGTCCTACAGCAATCTAGCCTCCAAGGAATTGTCATGTTCCCCGCAGCTCCTCTTGCAGCTCTTCTAATACTGCAAGATCATGTACCCAGTACTTGCAATGTTCAACACAACAGTGCACATCTGTGCAGGTTTTATGCTTCTATCACAGATGGCCGACAGCAAGGGTTTGTGGGATTTTGAAGTCATGACAATTATGGGATGCAGGTAAAATTATGTGATGGAGAACACTGAATTATGGGACGTTGACCACATGCTCCCAGTCACCCCTGAGTGACTCGTTTCTGCCTCATCAGAAATTGCAAGAACTTCCCAAAAGATTCTGTATTGCATGATGACGACTTCAAGAGGGACTGAAGTATGAACAGGTGAGAGGTCTTGCATAAAAGCTCAGGGTTATACCATGCATAAGGAGCCACATGAATGAAGGCAGAGAGTGATTACATGATTACAGCAGAACCTCAGAGTTATGGCGGAATGGAGGTTGTTCGTAACTATGAAATGTTTGTAATGCTGAACAAAATGTTATGGTTTTCTTTCAAAAGTTTACAACTGAACATTGACTTAATACAGTTTTGAAACTTTACTATGCAGAAGAAAAATGCTACTTTCCATTTATTTTTTAGTAGTTTATGTTTACGCAGCACTATACTGTATTTGTTTGTTTGTTTGTTTTGGTTAACATATGAGAAGGAGCAAAGCAAGCTGGACATGAAACAAATGTGCACGTGAAGGAATAAACCCTCGTTTAACATGTGAGCCTATACTGGCTTTATTTCCTAACATTCAACTGTATTAATGGAGCCCCCAAAGTTATGAGTTATTACTACTTAAGAATTGCTCAGGCATCAAGGCTGTTTAGAAAAGGTAGGACAGAGGGCGAGATTAAAAACTCAAGGTCTATTGGCAACATTTCTTCAGACAGTCTGAGGAAACTCTGAGTCTTTGCAGCCTTTAACAAGAATGTACTGTTGGTGCAGATGAAGCAATTTCCTTTATCATCTGTCTATGAATGAATGAATGAAAAAATAATAATAAATTAATATTAAACAGTAAGATATATATGATGTTGCTATATATGATAGTGAAAAAGGGAACTTGATGGAGTCTACTATTATTATTAAATTAAATTATTTGTATAAAGAGGAAGTCAACTAAAAGTGATATAGCTTTGTGCAAAATACTGTAAACTTTAATGCCAGGGTTTACCTCCTAGGTAGTTCTGTTAGGGAAAGATTTTTTATTTTATTTTATTTTATTTTATTTAAGTCACAAAGTTAAGAATTCAGGCTAATATTTGCAATCAGGTTTGCTTAAGCTATCAAGCTAGTGAAACACAGCTGTGCTGAAAGAGGCAGTAAATCAAAGAAACTGAAATCAATGTGTGTGTTTATAAGGACACCTGGCCACAGAGTAGAATTATCAGAAATCTGTTTAATTAATAATGGACAGACTCAGCTCAGTCACACATATCAGGTTCCCATGAGTGTTGTTAAGACAAAGAGAATAGAAATGGAAGATTGATACAGCTGTTCTAGCCTGCTGGAAAACAATAGTTCTTGTATTACATAATGAATTGTTAAAACAAGTTTAGAGAGTATTAGACAATATGGAAGGGCTTTATATAAACTCTATAAATTTTAAATTGGACATTTCAGAAGCCAGCAGAGTGTTGATGGAGAAACTGCACCTTGAACAAGCATTACTGCAAAGTTGGCCAAGAGATGCACTAGAGAGTGGCCCACAGAAAGTGACTTACGGAGGTAAGTTGTTGAAAGAAGCAAGCCAGCCAGTGTTCAGGATATGCTCCAAAAAGTCCTTTGAAGTTCCTATACTCCCCAGAGATTGCATTATTCATGTCTCTTTGAGAAGTTACATACAATTCAAGAATGTATAAACAATTGAATTTTTAATACAGTTGATCCCAAAGGTATTAAACTTAATTCAAAAAGATTTAACCTAATTCAATGACATTGGTCAATTATATTGTCCTATCAATCACACTCAGGCCCTCCTTCTCCACTGGGTTCTAGCATAGATACCCCATGCTAAGCAGCTAAGACCCACTTCTTGAGACTAACTGCTGCTTCCCTTGACCACTTTCTATCTTCCATTGGCTCCAATGGGTCACTTTATCTAGTGATTCAAACCCTACTAGCCAGTTTCAGTTTCTAACAGTCAGAGATTTAGGGACACCCAGAGCATGGGGTTGCATCTCTGACAATGGGTGGACCTATCCTCTTTTAACTTGTCTACTTCTTTTTTTAACCCAGTTATACTTTTGACCTTCTCATATACCCTGTCAATGAGTTCCACCAATTGACTGTGAGTTGAGTGAAGAAGTATACTTCCTTATATTTGTTTTAAACCTACTGCCTATGAATTTCATTGGGGGACCCCTGGTTTGAAAGTTATATGAAGAGGTAAATAACATTTCCTTATTCACTTTCACCACACATTTCATGATTTTGTAGCCCTCTATCATATCCCCCCCAGGCATTTCTTTTCCAAGCTGAACAGTCCCAGTCTTTTTAATCTCTCCTCATATGGAAGCTATTCCATCTCTCTAATCACTTTTTCCCAATCACTTTTTCCCAATTCTTTCTTTCTTTCTTTCTTTCTTTCTTTCTTTCTTTCTTTCTTTCTTTCTTTCTTTCTATTGCTCTATCAGATGGGATGCATGCAGTTCCAGATGTGGGTGTACCATGGCGTTATATAGTGACATTATCATATTTTCTGTCTTATTACTATCCCTTTCTGATAGTTCCTAGCATTCTGTCAGTTTTTTTGGCTGCCTCTGCAAATTGGAAAAATGTTTTCAGAGAATGATCCATGATGTCTTCACGATTTCTTTCTTGAGTGGTGACAGCTAATTTAGAGCCCACCATTTTGTATGTATAATTGGGGTTATGTTTTCCCATGTACATTACACTGCATTTTTCAACTGAATTTCATCTGCCACTTTGTTGCTCAGTCACCCAATTTAGTGAGATTCTTTTGTAACTCTTCACAGTCTGCTTTGGACTTGAGTATCTTGAGAAATTTTATATCATCTGCACACTTTGCCATCTGTTTACCCTTTTCTCCAAATCACTTATGAATATATTGAACAGCACTGGTCCCAGTACAGATCCTTGTGGGACCCTGCTATTTACCTGTTTCCACTGTGAAAACTGACCATTTATTTCTATTCTTTGTTTCCTATCATTTAACTGGTTATTGATCCATAAGATGACCTTCTCTCTTATCCCAGGACTTCTTAGTTTGCTTAAGAGCCATTGGTGAGGGACCTTGTCAAGTCTTCCTGAAAGTCCAAGTATACAATATCCATTGGATCACCCTTGTCCACATATTTATTGACCCCTTCAAATAATTCTAATAGATTGGTGAGATGTGATTTCCCCTTACAAAAGATGTGTTGACTGTTCCTCTACATATCACGCCCATCCATATGTTTGATAATTCTGTCATTTACTATAGTTTTAACCAATTTGCCTAGTACTGAAATTAGGCTTATTGACCTATAGTTACCAGGATTGCCTCTGGACCCTTTTTTCAAAATTGACGTCACATTAGCAATCTCCCAGTCATCTGGTACAGAGGCCAATTTAAATGATAGGTTATATGCCACAGTTAGTAGTTTTGTAATTTCATTTTTGAGTTCCTTCAGAACTCTTGGGTGAATACCATCTGGTATTTTTACTGGTGACTTATTGCTGTTTAATTTATGAATTTGTTTAAAAACTTCCTCTGTGGACACCTCAATCTGGGACAGTTCCTCAGATTTATCACCTATAAAGAATAGCACAGGTGTGTGAATCTCCATCACATCCTCTGCAGTGAAGCTCGATGCAAATAATTCATTTATGTTCTTCACAACAGACATGTCTTCTTCGAGTGCTCCTTTAGCACCTTCATTGTCCAGTGGCCTCACTCATTGTTTGGCATGCTTCTTTTGTCCTATTTTTGGCTTTGTCTCTGAAGTGCCCCGGTCCTTGAACTGCTTTATTCCAGTTTGCAGCTGATGAAGAGTCTCCCTCAAACTCCCTGTCTACCTCCTCCTGTCTATTCTGCAAGCTCTTATCCCAGCTGTTGATGATCCACCAAAAAGGTACCTACTCTGTGGCCTAACCCCTATGGCTATGCTTCATGGCAGCTGGGAGCATGCTTCCCAGCTAGGGTAGACAGTCATTTTAGCTCTGCTTCAGCTAGCATGCTAAAATAGCAGCATAACTGGGGGTAGCACTGGCGTGGCTCTAGCTAGCCACCTGAGTACATAGCCAGTGGGTCCAGGTGGGTTTGTACTCAGGTGAAGCTTTCCCTCATTCCACCTCTCTCTACACAGCTATTTTTAGAATGATGGCTCAAGCTGAGCCAGTGTGTGTGTGTGTGTATATCTGCACTAGGAAGCAGGTTCCCAGAGGCAGTAGTAGCAGTGGAAGTATGGGTGTTTATGCACCTATGACACAGGGCCAGATAGGGTTACACAACTAGTAGGCTAATTGACCCAGATTCATCCTTTAGAGTCATATTAGTAGATCAGGGGTTCTCAACATTTTTCTTTCTGAGCCCCCCGCAACACGTTATAAAAACTCCACAGCCTGCCTGTGTCACAAAAACTTTTTTTCCAGTGGTGCCGGAACATTTTTAGTCATGGGGATGAAGAAAGCCAGCCCCCTTATTCCTGTCTGTGTCCCCCCCCTCCACCCCCTCCACCCCCCTAGCTGAGGCTGGAAGCAGGGCTGAGTCTCCAGGATGGGGGGACCCGGACAGTGATAAGGGGGCCAAGGCTGTGGCCACAGCTAGTGTGGATGTAGGGCCAGGAGCAGAGCTCTGGGCAGGAGACAGCAGCCGGGACCCCACATGTGGGGCCAGGAGCAGAGCCCTGGCCATGGAGCTCAGCGCAGAGCCCTGGGAGTGGAACCCTGGGAGCGGGGATCTGGGCACAGGGCCCCAGGAGTGAAGTCCTGGGAGCAGAGGATGGGGCCAGGTGTGGGGCCCCGCAAACAAGGCCAGCAGCCAGGGAGCAGAGCTGATAGCCAGGGCCCCAGGAGCAGCGCCCCAGGCATGGAGCACGGGAGTGGGGCCTTGGGCATGGACCCCGGTCACAGCGGCTGGGGAGTGGGGCTGGTGACCAGGACCTGAGCCCCAGTTGTGGAGTTGGGGAGCAGGGTGTGGGGCATGAGCCCAGTGGTGGGGGAGCAGGGCCGGTGGCTAGGATGTGAGCACCAAGCGCAGGGCCGGAGAGCGGAGTCCCAGGCGGAGGGCTGGGAGCAGGGCCCCAGGCATGTAGCAAGCCCTGGGGAACGGGGCGTGGGGCCAGCCCCCGGGACCCGAGTTGGGTAATGGATCCCCAGTGGCCCCGCGTAAAACCCAGGGTACTGTCGTATCCCCCGCTCCCCGACTTCCCATGTCTATGCTTTTTTTCTGCATCTAAAAGCCACAGACGGCATTAGGGAGTTGCAAGCAAAGCTATTGTCCAGGGCCCCACACCACAGGGGACCCCGCAAAGTTAAATTGCTCAGGCTTTGCGTTCAGCCCCAAGTGGTAGAGTTCAGGGCCCCAGACTTCATGGCAGGGCTTCAGCTTTCTGCCCTGGGCCCCAGTGAGTTAACACTAGCTCTATTTGGTGGACCCTCTGAAACCTGTTTGCAGCCTGTCAAGGGGCCTCAAACTCCTGGTTGAGAACCACTGTAGTAGATAATGATTGTTTTTTGTGTGTTTACATATATATTGTTAGAGGTTGACAATGTAACCAAATAGTTCCTGTCTGTCATTGTATTTTGTTAGTTCTGAGATCAAAAGGAGATGTTAACATTTAGATGAACTGTGAATGTGGGAATGTCATGGTCTTCATTTCTCTTTGAAGTATGTAATAAACTACCTGTAAATGGTAGGAGATGGGCAGTGCCTTATGCTAACTGATGCAGCTAATTACCAGTGGTACTTAGGAAATAGGAGGTTTTACTTCAAAGCCACAATGCTTCACCCAAGAACTGCATGCTGTCAGGAGGCTTCACCCAAGGACTACATGCTTTCAAGAGGCTGATATTGGATATGGTTTACCTATTTGGGACTATAAACCGATGAACTGATTCTGGAAAGGACTCTTTGCAACTCTAAAGCTCATCATCTCTACTGTGAAACTTACCCTAAGAATTTTAGTCATGTCTGTATGTATAATGATCTTTTAACATATAGTTTCTCTTTTCTTTTAAAATAAATCTTAGCTTAGTTAATAAGAATTGGCTATAAGTGTGTATTTGGGTAAGATCTGAAATAGTGATTGACCTGGTGGATAATGTGTCCGATCCTTTGGGATTGATAGAATTTTATCTATGATGTACAAGATTTTCAGTACTCCTCATCATATTTGACTTGGCTGTCTGGGTGGGATCCCTAGGCTGGGTTGCTTTAAGGGAACTGAGTTTTGGCTTCTGGGTAACCAGCGAGGTATTGTGGAAGCTGTTTTGTTGCTGGCTTGGTGAATCTAAGTATTAGAATAACCACCGGTTTGGGGGATTGTCTGCCACATTCTTTGCAGTTTGCCCTGATTGAGCAGTCTCAATATGGCCCCCGTGGGACACTGGTCACAACACCCCATCACAATCAGAGAGAAAGCTTTTTATTAGCTATTATTAATCATTAACGTTCGTGTACCAACAATCACTTTCCTCAGTTTTAGGATCCCATTTCTCTGGGAGCTGTACAAATATGTAGAAGGATATAGTCCTGAAGAGTTAATAATCTCAAAACATTAAAAAATATATATAGATAAAGGTTGAGAGAAAGAGAGATGCAATCTAAATGATGGAGGTGGTAATTGGAATGTCTTGTTAGTTACACAAGGTTCTCTTGGTTTTGTTTTCCTTTTTTTTTTTTTGGTAATTTTCAATACATATTTGAATTAAAAATGTTCCATGTAGATAAGCACTCTGAACATTGTCTCTTTTGGTTCTTATTGCTAAGTTGCCTTTTTATCAGATCACAATGGCACATAATATGTATGTGTATATATATTTTAATATATATACACATACATATTAGATTACCTCAGAAGTGCTGGGCAGTATATACTGCACCAAAGTAACAGTCTAAGTGTTAAATGGAATGTGAAAGAATATAACAGCATTTTCATTACACTCTCCTGGCTGCAGGAGTTTATAACTTGGACATAAACATTTGCTCCAGGCTGTTTCCTTCTTTGTATGTGTGAGTGAATTTAGTGCTCATAAAAATAAGGTCTTAATAGTACTGGCATGAGCTATGTAATTGCATGTGTACTGAAAGTTCACAAAAAATCTATGAGAATACATCCACACTGCTCTGACATTGCATAAAAGTCCCAACCCATAAAACACTCATGATTCAAATCCTGGGTTTCCTGTGTACAAAATAACAGTTATAACCAGACAGCATGGTGATTTTGTAATGTAAATTTCTGTTGCCATAAAACTAAACTGAGACTATGAAACTAGTTTTAATTTGTGCACTAAATGGAGCTATATTAGAAGATTATAAAATTCTACAACTACAGTTGGTAAAAGAAAATTTCCTACAGAACATTTTTCCACTGGAAAATTGGGTTTTGTGAAAACTGAAACTTCATGTAGAAATCTGTTGATTCTCACAATTTTTTTTCAAAAGTCCAAAACATTGTGATAAGATCAAAACATTGTGTTTTAACATTTTCAGAATGCAACATTTCAGTATTTTATGTCAAGATTATTTTTTCATTTAGAAATTGATTTTATTTTATATTATAATTTTAAAAATAAAGATGCCAAGACTGAAACAAAGCATTCTAATTGCCCCCAATTTATTTTTAAACAGGAAATTTCCATTTTTATTCCAATTCATAATAAAACAAATTTAAAAATTGTTGAATTTCCCTTAAAATGGAAATGCTGGTATCTGCACAGCTCTTAATACAACCTTTCAAGCATACTATGCCAAAACCAGTATAGTTAAACTAATCTAGTAACAAGTATGAATCACATTTTATAAGGTTAGTGTTTTTTAGCCTCTATTTGAACTGTAAGACTTTCAACTACAAGACAATGTTTGTACTCATGGCTCACTTTCAATATATTTTCAGTTTAGCATGAATTTTTCCTTCATTAGTCTTATCCTGTAATGCTTTTTTTTTAAGTTTGTACATTTTTGAGTTTATGAGACTAAAAGACAAAAATACAACCAAAAGCCCTTTCCTCACTGTGAAAATTGTCACACCCGTTTCTATACAGATAGCTCAAACAGCTGGGCACTTAAAACTTGGAATGTTAATAATGCTCATTTGGGTGTATGTCCATGAACAAATTTTAAAAAAGGTATGGATTGAATAGTAATGTGACAACAGATTGGAACAATGTGTAAGATTATTAGGCATCACATTTCTTCAGCAGAGCCTAAAGACACCACCCTCTTTGATACTTCAATCTGGTCATTTCCCGCTCTTGCCTGACGGGCACAGTGGTTGCAGCTAAGATAGTTTCCCAAGGAGAAACTGTGTCATGGAAAGTCACAGTATCCTCCCCATCAAAAAGAAAGAAAGAAAGAAAGAAAGAAACAAACATAAAAAACCATTGAGGAACAAGGAAAAGTTGCCAGCATGAAAAATGTAAAACTTCCTGTTTTATGATATTTCCATAGTCTTTGCTACATTCTGTAGTATTTTACTTATGCTAAGATTTAGTTTAAAAATATTACATTTCTTTCAGCTGCCAGAACACAACTGACTCAATGTAAACAGATGTACACCTTCCCATTTAACTCAGTACACAGAACCAAAATAAAGTTGCCTACATTCAAACAGTAGTAGAAGTAAAGTGAACTCACCCTTTCCCACACCCAATCTCCTCAATAAAGTCTGAACCACAAAGATTAACTGGGGCCATTTCAATGTTAACATTATTCAGCATGTGCAGTTTGTCACTTTTGTTTTAAGGCTATTACATTCTTTTAAAAAGGTGTGAATGTAAATGTAAGGCTACACAGTTAAAAATACAAGGCAGTAAATGCAAAATTTACATATTATAAAATAACAGCATCTCAGCCAAATTGCATGTCCTGAATATTGTCTTCTATGCATGTAGGAGCAAAAAGAAATAAATAGTATTGTATAAAACATTTAGCAAGGGAAAGAGACATTTTTCTATTAACTGTACAAAGTATTTCTTTCACATTGCATTATTGTGGATTTAAGATTATATTTTGTTTGTTTGCCTTTACAAGATCAAGGTGCTGTTTAGAACATTTTCTTTAAAATGAAGTCAGAGGCTTTTACTATTTGTGAAAGATGGCGGGATAGGCAGCCCTCAAGTATAAAGTTCAGTTCTGTATTAATTCAAAAAACAGAGAGAGCTTGTGACTGTCTGCAAACCAAGGATCACTTGAGCCAAGTGTACTCTAGCACATTATGCAGCCTTTATGATGGGGATTGCAGTGAGGTAGCATAGGAGTCAGCTATACTTACTCTGTGCCAGCTGGAACCTCTTCTGTACTTTCTGGGGAGATCTGCTAACTTTGCAAGCGAATTTCACCAGTCCAATTAGTATAAAGAGGCCAGAGGAGGTGATAATTGGAGTAACCATCTCTGCTTTGAAGAGCATACAATCTAAATATGAAATCATTTTGTACATGGTTTCTTCTTTTAATTCAAAGTCTTTATAAACAGCTGACATACTGAACTTTAAATATCATGGACTCAGCAGTCATAGTACACTTAATTCAAACATGATTAAGACTGGACTTTTGGTTGTCATGGGAGACTTATATTCCATTTATGTCATTTTAAAGATACCAATGACTTTTGTAAATTTCAATGCAGGGCCATTGAGGAGGCCTTTCTGATAAATTATAGGGCTGCATAGCTATTCTGCTCTTGGGTCCTCAGTGCAAACATTTTATGGGACTTAAGTGATGCCGAGGGCCTTATATTGGCACTCTACACCGTTGTTCAATTTCAGCCTAAATATAGATATTGTTCCATGATATATACATATGAAAAGGGATTAATGTTGTGCATCAATTTGTTTCTGTAAGGTAATGCAGCTAATACTATATGAAGGAAGCAGATATGGTATATTTTTTTATTCTGTTATATTACAAAGAAATTTCAAAGACATGCAAGATAAGTAATACACATGGAGAAAAAGGCTGACACCAGGGTACTAACCTAAAACGCCTGCCAGGGAACTTACTTATATCTCCATAGCAGGTCCTCTTTCATGGTAAATATGCATTTCTAACCCTGAAATGTGTGGTCTATTTAATGTTCCCGATTTGCTATATAGCAATATAGAAGTGGCACAGAAAGATCTACAGAGTTATAATACCAATTATTGTCTAGAACATCCTGACACAGGTGTAAGAGAACTGTGTAATAAATTGTGTTAGTCAAATATATATGAAATAATGTTAATGAAATTAATATTACAATAACATATAAAGGAATTTTTGCATTTTTGTTTTTATGTTTGCTGATACATGCTTCAGACTTTGATGAGACCATTTATAAATCAGAAAATTGGTTTGTGTGTCTTATCTGTAAAATTCTTGTTCTGTGGAGGTAGCTCGGTAAAGCAGAGTCAAGAGGGAACTGTTAGCTTTGCAGTAAATAATGGCCAAGTGCATAAACACCTCTCCAAACAAGAGAAGCCAACAAATAAAAACCCAAGGCCCCCAAAACAGTAAAATATATAACAACTGTTGTAACTATAAGAACAACTGGATGGAGACAATGGGAGGAAGATCAAGGAATAGATATGTTAGGAACCAGACAGACAAAAGTAAATTTCAGCAGGATGAACATAGATGTATTAATTTAAGTTAGTGTATAATAGTTACTGTGGTACCTTGGAATGGGACTTGCTGCTTGCTGTCTGAGTGACAAGAACCAGGGAAGTGGGAGGGTAAAGGGAAAGCCCTCTAACATATGCATGAGAATGTTTTAATTAGGTGGTTAGAATGGAATGTATATAGATAAGGACACAGAAGAGGCAACTTCTTAAACTGAATCCGTGCATAGTTACAGAACAGGGGTAAAAAAAGATGATTGATAATATGAAAGTGGAGAATACATGGCAGAGATCAGAGATTTGAAAAGAGACACTCCATCCCCAAGGAAGGTAACTTGATCATTTACTTTTCTGGCCTTGTCTTCTTTTGCATGTATATGTATGTTATAGGTGTTGATAACATTGCCCTAAAACATACATCACAAAGGGTAAAGAAACTGTTTAAGCGGATCCCATTTCTCACATAACAGAGTATACAATAAAATAATAATATTAATTAATAATCTGATTTGATCTGTAAATGGTAAATAACAAATAATCAAATTGAATCCTAATTTTGTAAATCTGATCTTCATGTATTAAATCCACTTAATTATTTCTCACTATGGTTCTGAGATTGCGATTTCTGCTCTTAACTTAGTGTGAGTCTGAAATCAAGATTCTGGCTTATTATTGTCTATTCGGCATTCTGTCTCCAGGAAAATATCCTATTGACATAAATGAGACACCAAATGGGGAAACAGAATGTATAATATGCAAGTGAGTCACAGTGCAGATAAAAGATCCACAAGACCAAATTCTGCTCTCAATTACAGCTGTGCACCCACGCTGAAACAGTGAAGGGATTGAGGCAATGTAGCATAGCAGAACCTGCTTCACATTACACTTCTAAGAGCAGTTACTTGTCTTTAATTTTCTGACATTAAGAAAAGCAAATGCAAGAAAATATGGTCTGAGTGATATTCTGATTTTGTAGTTTGATTTTTTAAAAGAATGTAATAGTTAAAAATAGGAAAGCATAAATATGCCTAAATCCTTCTCTCAACTTTATTTGCTTTCGTTTTGTAAAAATGAGTTTACTTACAGTTTCCAAGAAACTGTCACACACAGACTATTTCAGTTAGCAGATTGTCACAATGAATACTATAGAAAATACGGTGAAATTGACACTGCTCTGAAATTAAAATAGTAAAAAAAATAAAAATAAAAATAATAACCTCTTTCTATTATATAATGTTCTCAGAGTCAATTATATCAAAGTAGCACCTTTGTCTCAGAGAGAAGAGAATCTCCATCATATCTTAAATGAAGTAATAAGCAAAAAGCTTTGGCATTTTAAAAATCATCACTAGGCAACTGATTGAACTAACTGTTCTCACAGTGAGATCAGTACAGATCAGGTTATAGAAGTGAATAAAAGGCTTTCATGTAATATTTATATCTGTAAGGTTCATTCTCTCTGGGATACCTGGCACTGGTCACTGTCCGCACTTTGGTCTGTCCCAGTATGGCCATTCTTATTTATATAAATACTTTAGTTTATAATGTACCTCAAATGCAAAGTGACACCTAGCACTATCTAGGTATAATATATGCAAGACATTTTGTGTAGTGACACCTGGGCATTTCCTATTTTCTTTGTGTGTGTACATATTCTTATTAAATTTGATTAAATTTGTTAATGCAAAATTAAGTTTGAGAAAGTACCATCTGGACATGGTCAATTCCTCAGTAAAAAAATGGAATTGTCCATTTAAAAGATGAAGCCCATGTGTGCAGAAGTGAGGGCATTCTTGGAGGGCTGGCCCATGGCTGTGGACTTCATTACCGCAATACCTATCACCGGCTACAAAGTCAGAATGAAAATGTCTCTTCTTCAGCCTTGCTTTCACAAAAAGAAACACATGCCATGCCAGTTATTTTATGCATATAAAACACACACACTTATAATGGGGAAATTAGGTGGACTCAGTCTTTAAGACTCATTATGTAATTTTATTTAAGACCTGGGAGAAATTGGTAAACAGTCTTTTATGAAAATGAATGCAAGTATTTTAGCTACTTAACATTTTGGTGATTTTCTAGCTCCTGAAATGTTGAGTTTTCACAATGTTGCATGAACTTCATAGTCTTTGACAGTGAAATACCCCAAAGCTCAAAAAGGAACATTTTCAATGGAAACCTGCAATTGTGGATTTTCAAGGTGACGGGGATAAGGTGGCACCTCTTTCCAGAGGTTATGTGACCTAGTAAAATGAGCACTGGGAACTCAGTTAGGTTGCTGATTGCCATTAACACTTTGTGCATGGATTCAGGCATCATACTCCTGTGAAGTATGCAGCCATCATTATCTTTTTTTAAGAAACTAGGGCTTAAAGAGGGTAAGTGATTTGTTCTGGGTCACAGAACAAGTCAGTTTTCCCCATGTCCATAAAAAAAGAACTCCCACATCTAACTTTAGAGCATTTCCCAGCTGTCACGGTGCTATAGTGGATCAGTAATAGGACTGGAAGTCAGGAGACTGGGGTTCTTTTCCTTATTTTGATACTGACTTACCATCTGTAGACCTTGGGTGACTCATTTAAACTGTCTTAAGCCTTCTCTACACTAGAAAGGGTTTGCCAGCATAGCTATATCTATACAACTATAACTGCAGGCCTTCCCAATGTAGACACAGTTTCCACTGGAAAAAGTGTTCTTTTACCAGTAGCGCTTATACTAGTTCCCCACATGAAATAAGGTTTACCAGCAAAAGACATATTTTGCTAGCATAAGTGTGTCTACATGATGGCTCATATTAACATATCTGTGCCAACTTGAAAACAAATCAATCAATCAACCAATCAGTCATGCCTCTCACTGGCCAATATAAATGTTAAGTGTCAGCCAGGCCTGAGCCTCCATTTCCGCTGTTGAATGTGGTTAATGATAATTATTAGAGAAAAATATGAAACTATGTAGAAATTAAGAATTCCAGTGATTTACATTTTCTGGTTTAAAATTTAAAGTTCACATTCCTTTTACATTTTGAGTAAAAAGTTCATAAAATTGCAGCACTTTTGTAAAAGTTTTAACATACACATAGAACTTGGCATTTGATCAAATAAACATTTTGCGATGAATGTTTTATACAACTCTAGTAGTTTACTTTGCTTCTTTGAAGATGTAGGATGTGAATAAACAAATTTTGATGCAAATTTTGAAGATACTTCAGAAGGAAAATGAGATAATCAGAGAAGATGTTTTGTAGTTTAGATTATCTACTTTAAGTTTTGTCTATGATATCTTCGTTTTTTCTTAAAACGGAGTCAGGTCTTTTCTATTTTTCTTTTGCTGCTACCATTATCCAGCAAGTATAGACGTAAAGCAGGAAAATTTTGGTGTGAAAATGTAGTTCTAAAATACAGTTTTGCTTCCATGAAAGGATACTATTGGCAATTGTTGATGATAGCTAGTTTGTTTCATGAAAATGAAAGTTTGGATCCCTGTATAAAACAAAGAAGGCCCCAGCAAGTTTGCATAGAATTAATTCCACTTTCATATTCTGCTGACATCAAAATTATTCATTTCCTTATGCGGTAAATCGTTTCACTCCATGTCTTATCCTAGCATGCTAGAGCAAATACAATTTGTAGCTGATAATCAGTTTGTCAGAATGTCAACTCTATTCTAATAGCAAAAGCAATAAATAAGCCATAAATCCAGTGTTTTTTAAGACCATGATAAAGACACTGGATTTACGGCGTATTATAATAATCTGTAACCCACTAAACCCCATTTTTGTCCTGTGAATACAGGGGTGTTAACAGGCACCTTAGAATATGTGTTAACTACTTATGCTAAACTATCTGTTCAATCTTGTGTTTATTTCAATCTTGTGACACTCTTAGTACCTTTCCCAGACCTGAGGAAGAGCTCTGTGTAGTTTGAAAGCTTTTCTCTCTCATCAACAGAAATTAGTCAAATAAATAATATTACTTCATCCACCTTGTCTTTCTAAATGTTTGTATTTCAGTTATACTCAGGGCTTAAATTCAGCAAGAGCTGTCTAAAGCAGGGCTCTGGTAAATATTCTCATAACTGCTGGGCAGAAGTCCTGAGCCCTGGCGGGGCTGATGCCCAGAGCCCTGAATGGGGCTGAGGGGTGGGGAGGGCTCCGAGAAATACTTTATGAGAATTTGAAGCCTGATTATACTCTTTGTTTCAACTACCTACCCTGGTGTTATTTGTGCTTCAGTAGTACCCAGGAACCTCAGTCAAGGATCAGGGTTCCATTGTGCTAGGCACCGTATAGACAAATAACAGAAAATACAGTCATTCTTCTAGAGAATGTAAGTGCCAGACTGGACATGACAGGTGGACAAAACAAATCAACTGGGTTGGGTGTGAACATAGGCCTTCTCTGTAAACACCAGTCAACTCACTCACTTTCTCTTTGCCCCAATGACTATTTCATTATTTAATACCCAGTGGAAAAGTTTCAACGGGAGAGAGTAAGAAATCACTACTCCAGACCATGCTATAGTCTAACACTTAGCGCACTCCCATGCAATGCAAGAGGACCAAGTTCATGTTTGTGCTCCATATCAGGCAGAGGGGGATATTAAACCTACCACTCCCACATCTCTGGTAAGTGCCCTAACCACTAGGCTAACATTTATAGGAAAGTGACCACTACCTCTTCCCACCATTTTTTTTTTGACACTAGCCCTTTTAAAAACACCCAGAAACAAAATGTTTGGGGTTGAATTATTTAATATTATTATTACCTTAAATTGACTTTGTTGATTCCCTGATTTTTTTCAGTTTTCTAATTTAGTTTAACGCAAACTGAATTGCCCCCTCACCCACAATTTTTCAAAACTGCCAGTTAACTGGAAAACCAATTGTTCTTGTTGGGAGCATATTATATATCCTACCTAAAGCAATAGGCATATTGATCACTGTGGACAATCCTAAAATCATATTGCTTTGCCTCATGAGCTCCCAAAACCTGGCCTGAGTCTGGTCTCACTGAGACTGATTCAGTTAAGTCAATAGTTATGCAGGTGTAAAACTGGTGTGAGAGCAGACTCAGTCCCCTGGGCTCTAGGGAAATCCCTCTATATGAACTTAAAAGGAGAATGCACCAGCAAAGGTCTGTCCAAACCATTCTTATTATTTATTACTATTATTTACATTACTGTAGCACCTAGGATCCTATTCACAGACCAGGATCCCATTGTGCTACGCACTAGACCCTTGGCTAGAGGGGGATGTAGAGTGCAGTGCAGAGATACCCAGAATCTAAAGGCTTTGGGGTGTCAAATACTATGTATGCACAATTTGTTAGTGTGCTAAGGTGATTAGTCAAAAAGGAACAGTACCACTTACTACTTCACTACAAGGTGAAGTTTTCACCCACCAAGCATTTGCTATCAGTGTCCCCATGATGATAATGATTAGTCAACAGGTGCATGAGCTCCCAGAAGAGTGATGAAACCTACTCTGCTCCACACTGGGTGAACTAAATGGGGAAGGAGAGCATCTCTCTGTACCTTTTTCCCATCCTTCCAACACAAAATGAAGATCTTGCCTTTGCCATCATTCTGCACTTACTTTCTCTTGCTATTTGCTATTCAAATCACCTAAATTATCCAGCTCTGAATTTGTTTTCACTGTACCTATTTGTTTGGCTTCTGATTATAGTATTATCTGCAGCCTTAGAGATCTTTCCATTATATTCTTCTGAATTCTGCCCTGATTTGCACCATGTGAAACCATGTTAAATTTAAAGTTTCAGAGTAACAGCCGTGTTAGTCTGTATCCGCAAAAAGAAGAACAGGAGTATTTGTGGCACCTTAGAGACTAACAAATTTATTAGAGCATAAGCTTTCGTGGACTACAGCCCACTTCTTCGGATGCATATAGAATGGAACATATATTGAGGAGATATATATACACACATACAGAGAGCATAAACAGGTGGGAGTTGTCTTACCAACTCTGAGATGCCAATTAATTAAGAGAAAAAAAACTTTTGAAGTGATAATCAAGCTAGCCGAGTACAGACAGTGTGATAAGAAGTGTGAGAGTACTTACAAGGGGAGATAGAGTCAACGTTTGTAATGGCTCAGCCATTCCCAGTCCTTATTCAAACCGGAGTTGATTGTGTCTAGTTTGCATATCAATTCTAGCTCTGCAGTCTCTCTTTGGAGTCTGTTTTTGAAGTTTTTCTGTTGTAATATAGCCACCCGCAGGTCTGTCACTGAATGACCAGACAGGTTAAAGTGTTCTCCCACTGGTTTTTGAGTATTTTGATTCCTGATGTCAGATTTGTGTCCATTAATTCTTTTGCGTAGAGACTGTCCGGTTTGGCCAATGTACATGGCAGAGGGGCATTGCTGGCACATGATGGCATATATCACATTGGTAGATGTGCAGGTGAACGAGCCCCTGATGGTATGGCTGATGTGATTAGGTCCTATGATGATGTCACTTGAATAGATATGTGGACAGAGTTGGCATCGGGGTTTGTTACAAGGATAGGTTCCTGGGTTAGTGGTTTTGTTCAGTGATGTGTGGTTGCTGGTGAGTATTTGCTTTAGGTTGGGGGGTTGTCTGTAAGCGAGGACAGGTCTGTCTCCCAAGATCTGTGAGAGTAAAGGATCATCTTTCAGGATAGGTTGTAGATCTCTGATGATGCGCTGGAGAGGTTTTAGTTGGGGGCTGAAGGTGACAGCTAGTGGTGTTCTGTTATTTTCTTTGTTGGGCCTGTCTTGTAGGACGTGACTTCTGGGTACTCGTCTGGCTCTGTCAATCTGTTTTTTCACTTCAGCAGGTGGGTATTGTAGTTTTAAGAATGCTTGATAGAGATCTTGTAGGTGCTTGTCTCTATCCGAGGGATTGGAGCAAATGCGGTTATATCTTAGAGCTTGGCTGTAGACAATGGATCGTGTGGTGTGTCCTGGATGGAAGCTGGAGGCATGTAGGTAAGTGTAGCGTTCAGTAGGTTTCCGGTATAGGGTGGTATTGATGTGACCATCGCTTATTAGCACAGTAGTGTCCAGGAAATGGACCGCTTGTGTGGATTGATCTAGGCTGAGGTTGATGGTGGGATGGCAATTATTGAAATCATGGTGAAATTCCTCAAGGGCTTCTTTTCCATGGGTCCAGATGATGAAGATGTCATCAATGTAGCGCAAGTAGAGTAGGGGCGTTAGGGGACGAGAGCTAAGGAAGCGTTGTTCTAAGTCAGCCATAAAAATGTTGGCATATTGTGGGGCCATGCGGGTACCCATAGCAGTGCCGCTGACTTGAAGGTATATATTGTCCCCAAATGTGAAATAGTTGTGGGTGAGGACAAAATCACAAAGTTCAGCCACCAGGTTAGCTGTGACATTATCAGGGATACTGTTCCTGATAGCTTGTAGTACATCTTTGTGTGGAATATTGGTGTAGAGGGCTTCTACGTCCATAGTGGCCAGGATGGTGTTTTCTGGAAGATCACCGATGGATTGTAGTTTCCTCAGGAAGTCAGTGGTGTCTCGAAGATAGCTGGGAGTGCTGGTAGCGTAGGGTCTTAGGACAGAGTCTACATAACCAGACAAGCCTGATGTTAGGGTGCCAATGCCTGAGATGATGGGGCGTCCAGGATATCCAGGTTTATGGATCTTGGGTAGCAAATAGAATACCCCTGGTCGGGGTTCTAGGCATGTGTCTGTACGGATTTGTTCCTGTGCTTTGTCAGGGAGTTTTTTTAGCAGATGGTGTAGTTTCTTTAGGTAATCCTCAGTGGGATCAGAGGATAATGGCCTGTAGAATGTGGTGTTAGAGAGCTGTCTAGCAGCCTCCTGGTCATATTCCAATTTATTCATGATGACGACAGCACCTCCTTTGTCAGCCTTTTTGATTATGATGTCAGGGTTGTTTCTGAGGCTGTAGATGGTGTTGTGTTCATGTTAAATTTAGTTGGATTTGGCACATGGGGCTCCAAAAGAGAGAAAAGCTAAGGATGCCTCCTGAGAGGAAGAAAAGTCCAATGGTTAATGTGTTGGCCTAGCACTTGGGAGACATGTTCAAATACCTACTATGCCACAGGCTTCCTGTGTGATCTTAAGAGGCTTCATCTCTCTGTGCCTCAGTTTCTTATCTGTAAAATTGTGATAATAGTAAAAGGTGTTATGATGATCAATATATTGCAAATTGTGAAGTACTCCGTTACTATGGTAATGGATGCATAAAGTACCTAAGATAGATAAAAACTCCTCCAAGGTAGCACATGGTCCACTTCAATAGTGCACTTTAAAAAATATTGTAAATATGAGAAGTTATATTACTTTTTAGTGTGGCTAACTTAAAATTTTAGGTTTTATTTTTATAACTTTATCAACCTTCTTCTTTCCTAGGTGTTAGTACCTTTAAATACTGTTTGTCTTTCAAATTTTTATTTACCTCCAATGATTCATGTCTAACTTTTAGCGTTCTTGATTTTACTGTAATCAAATTTTGATTATAGTCTCTTCAACAACTGTACCTTTAATGTTTCCCATAAATTATTTAGTTTCAGCCAATTTTCTCATTTCTGCTTATTTTGCTTTCCTTCAAAGACGGCTTGTCTAAAACCTTACACTAAAATACTTGTTTTTCATATTAACAAAATTTTTCACAGAAAAATCATATCTTATTAGCTTGAAGTTAAAAACAAAACTCTGCTTAGGAAGAATAGAATGTAGCTTTTTTTCAAATTAATTGACCTCATAAAATGATACACTTTAATAGGATTCAATTTAAAAAGCAATGAAAGGCCAGACTGTGTCTTCAGATGCATAGTCCATTCTCTTCCATTGAAATCAACAACCATATTCAATCAAAGTCAACAGTGTTGCTTAGAGTTTAACTGAAGGCAGGATTCAGGAGAAGATAATGAAAAGATCTCCAAAATGCAGATTATATCGATAAGAGCAACTAAAACACATTCCAAGGCATTTGGAAAATTGGAGTGAGCTGGCCAAAAGATGGCAAGTGATGTTCAGTTCAGAGAGGTGGGAAGGCTGAAACTCTTACTTTGTACTACATGAATATGCTGTGGGGTAAAGGTGCAGAGAGCCTTTTTTCTTGGCTTATCCAGTATACCAACCATGGCGTGGGGCAGGGTCTCCTTCTTCTATTCTTGTAAGTGTTAGAAGGGAAAGAGACTGGCTCATGCACCATGATATAGTATTTAGTAGGGGGTTCTCAGGGCATAATGGCTGCTGCTTTGTAATGAATCTAAGGAGAACTGTCCATCTTCATATCTCCCCCTCTATGTGGGACTGAGCCCGTTGCAATGGCTCAGGAGCTAAACCCCAGTTATCCGACTGAACATTCTGAGAGAAAATTCATGTTGAGAAAAAACAGAACTTGGTGCAATCAAGCATGTACAAAGTAGTCTCCATGTTGCTGATGAAACAGCTTCTGCATAGTACCACCAAAGACAGAGAACACAGATGGAGCATACAACTGATGGCGATATAATGCTAGAATAAAATGACATAAAAATGACAATAATAGTGGCAAAAAAGAAAAGCCAAATCCTTCTTGCCTTACTCATGTGAGTAATTCCACTGATTTCAGTGAGCAGCATTGGGCTCTAACAATGTAAATGACTCAAACAAAAGCTTTAATAATAATGCAGTTATGGTTCCCAGTCCACTACTTAAGTCATCGTCTTTCCTCTTATGAAAAAAAAAAACATTTAAAAACGAAAAATGTGAAGTTCCATAGCAGTTAATAAGTCAGTGGCTGCCATGGGTAGGCTGCCTTGCTACTGCTGAGCTAATACATCATCACAGTAACTGAGTGACAACTTCCAGATGAAACATCATGATATAAAGCATCAGCTGAACATTTGAAAGAGGCATTTAGATAAAAGCATAGAGGCCCTACAATAGTTTAGATGAACTGTAAAGTTTTCAGATAGCTATTTTTTCTTCACGCTGCTTAATTGTGCTAATTAATAGCCATGGGTATAATATGCTCTTGGCATCCTCTATGATATGCTTGATAGTCCTCACTCTTAAAATGTGCAATGCATTTTGGTTTTCCAAACATGCTCACTAGTAAATGCAGTTAAAAAGGGATACATAAATAATTCACATTGAAATTATATGATTAGTTAGCTTAACGGAATCAAGACAAGAAGAACATTGTAACAGAAGAAAATATGTAAATTTGATACTTCTTCTAATCTTTGAAATAATTTGCAAAATTTCCCTTTAGTGTTATTTGGTAACACTAAAATATAAATTGTGATGTGGACATAACTGCATGAAGTACAGTCAGAAGACTAATTTTGCAGGGACTTGATGTTAATTGGCTTAGCAAGACTGCCAAAGCAATTAAAACAGCAGTGGGTGGTTTGAGGATGATGCAGATCATTGATGCCCCATCAAGTTTAATAGAATGACAACCATATTTTGCCTGAATGGATCCTGAATGAACCACCCACACAGGAGAACCATTTTAGAGTGTCCACCATCAAATATGCTTAGTAATAATTATATCACTAAAAGTGTTAAATATTGCATCCTTCCTTTGCTCTAGTACTAGTTCATAGATTCATGTTCAGAGCTTTCACCTAGAAATACATTTTTAAGGAGACTTCTAAAACTATTAGGCCAAAATCTGAAGACATCCATGAATCTATGAACTAGTACTAAAAAAAAAAAGAAAGATGGTTGTTTCATTAACGAAACCAGAAAGAAAACTGAAATGTAAATTACAATTCAATGTAATTTATCAGAAATGTTATTTAAAACAAGGTTGTATCATCAGTATAGATTCATTATAATTTAAAAAAATCTCATTTAAGCACAATTGTTCAATATCTCTGACTACATTCAGATAATCAAAGTTGAATAGCAGATACAATAATACAATGCAATAAAACATCAAACACCAAAACTATTTTCAAAATATTTAACAAGTTTCTTTACTGACATCCACTTTTCATATAACAAAAAATAGATGAATATATGCTTGCTTCTAAACCCCAGTCTTAAAATATCTGTAGAACAATAATTATTAGTTATTCATCAAATAATGATGGCCACTAATATTCTAATTATAAAATCATAGAATATTAGGGTTGGAAGGGACCTCAGGAGGTCATCTAGTCCAACCCCCTGCTCAAAGCAGGACCAATTCCCAACTAAATCATCCCAGCCAGGGCTTTGTCAAGCTTGACCTTAAAAACCTCCCTAGGTAACCCATTTCAGTCTTCACCACCCTCCTAGTGAAACAGTGTTTCTTGATATCCAACCTAGACCTCCCCCACTGCAACTTAAGACCATTGCTTCTTGTTCTGTCATCTGCCACCACTGACAACAGCCACCTCCATCCTCTTTTGAAACCCCCTTCATGTAGTTGAAGGCTGCTATAAAATCCCCCGTCACTCTTCTCTTCTGTAGACTAAATAATCCCAGTTCCCTTAGGGTATGTCTACACTACGAGAGTAGTTCGATTTTACTTAAATCGAATTTTTGGAATCGATATTGCAAAGTCGAACGTGTGTGTCCACACTAAGGACAGTAATTCAACTTTGTGAGTCCACAGTAACAGGGAAAGCATCGACATTGGAAGCGGTGCACTGTGGGCAGCTATCCCACAGTTCCCGCAGTCCCCACTGCCCATTGGAATTCTGGGTGGAGCCGCAAATGCCTTCTGGGTAAAAAAAATGTCTCGAGGGTGCTTTTGGGTAACTGTCGTCATCCGTCCATCACTCCCGCCCTCCCTCCCTGAAAGCGCCGGCGGGAAATCAGTTCACGCACTTTTCTAGTCAGTGACAGCGCGGACGCCACAGCACTGCGAGCATGGAGCCCGCTGCGACCATCGCTGCAGTTGTGGCCGCTCTCAACGTCTTGCAGCTTATCATCCACCTTTCCCTGAGGCAGATGCAGATAAGTCAGGCGAGGAGGCTACGGCACCGCGGTGAGGGCCTGAAGTCTGAGAGTAGCACAGACCTCTCAGAAAGCACGGGACCCAGCGCCGAGGACATCACGGTGGCAATGGGTCATGTTGATGCCGTGGAACGGCGATTCTGGGCCTGGGAAACAAGCACTGAGTGGTGGGACCGCATAGTGCTGCAGGTCTGGGATGAATCCCAGTGGCTGCGAAACTTTCGCATGTGGAAGGGAACTTTCCTTGAACTTTGTGAATTGCTGTCCCCTGCCCTGAAGCGCAAGGACACCCGGATGCGAGCAGCCCTGACTGTCCAGAAGCGAGTGGCCATAGCCCTCTGGAAGCTTGCAACGCCAGACAGCTACCGGTCAGTCGCGAACCACTTTGGCGTGGGCAAATCTACCACGGGGGTTGTTGTGATGCAAGTAGCCAAGGCAATCGTTGATGTACTGCTGTCAAAGGTAGTGACCCTGGGAAACGTGGAGGCGATCATAGATGGCTTCGCAGCGATGGGATTCCCAAACTGCGGTGGGGCCATAGATGGAACTCACATCCCTATCCTGGCACCGGACCACCAGGCCAGCCAGTACATTAACAGAAAGGGGTACTTTTCCATGGTGCTGCAAGCACTGGTGGACCACAGGGGACGTTTTACGAACATCTACGTCGGATGGCCGGGCAAGGTTCATGACGCTCGTGTTTTCAGGAACTCTGGTCTGTTTAGACGGCTGCAGCAAGGTATTTACTTCCCGGACCACAAAATAACTGTTGGGGATGTGGAGATGCCTATAGTCATCCTCGGGGACCCAGCCTACCCGCTAATGCCCTGGCTCATGAAGCCCTATACTGGCGCCCTGGACAGTGAAAAAGAACTCTTCAACTACCGGCTGAGCAAGTGCAGAATGGTGGTGGAGTGTGCTTTTGGCCGTCTCAAGGGGAGATGGAGAAGCTTACTGACTCGCTGTGATCTCAGCGAAACCAATATCCTCATTATTATAGCAGCTTGCTGTGTGCTCCACAATCTCTGTGAGAGCAAGGGGGAGACCTTTATGGCGGGGTGGGAGGTTGAGGCAAATAGCCTGGCTTCTGATTACGCCCAGCCAGACAGCCGGGCGATTAGAAGAGACCAGCGGGACGCGCTGTGCATCCAGGAGGCTTTGAAAGCTAGGTTCCTGACTGAACAGGGTAACCTGTGACTTTTAAGTTAGTGTACAGAGAAGCTGAACCTGCCCCTGTTTCTTTACCCAGTTAATGTTGACTATCCTCTCCAGTTACATACCCCCTTCACCTCCTTCCAACACACGTTTAGAAATAAAATAACTTCTACTTTGTTAATGAACACCGTTGTCTTTATTACTATTTTCGCGGGAATGTTTTAAAACTGGGACGTAGACTGTGGTGGGGAGCGGGTGTAGTGTACTGACGCAAATGAAGCTTCTAAACTCCAGGATTGACAGGCTCCGCTGTGGTGGACTGGTTGTTTCAACGGAGCCTGTCACCCCTCCTGATCGGGACTGTGTGTATGGGGGGGGGCGATGTGACTTTGTGGCGGGGGGAGGACGGTTACAGATCCCCTGCTGCGTGGCTCTGTGATCCAGGATAAGGACCGCCGCTTAAGATCTGTAACTGCCCTTCCCCGCCACAAAGTCACAGAGCAACCCACCCCGCACCACAGAACATGAAAACCACCTCCCAGACTGACCAGGGTAACTAGTCACTGCATTGTGTATGTGCCCTGCTGCTGGACCTGCCCCCGCCTATGTACCCTGCCAAAGGTGACTGTCCTGTCCAATTACCAACCCCCTTCCCCCCCTCCTCCAAAAGAACATGATGTAAACAGTAATTAACAGAAACATATTTTTTATTATCAACTACACATGGAACTGGGAGGTGAAACTTGGACGGGGGCTTGTGTGAGGCAGGAAGGAAAGAACTTGTCAAATTTTGGGGAATGAGATCCTTCTACTACTAGAGCTCTCTGCGGGGGTGGAGTGAGAGTTAGCACGGACTCTGCCGCCCCTCCTTCTTTGCTCTTTCGGTGAGGGGGGTATGGGACTTGGTGGCGGGGGAGGGCGGTTAGAGATAGACTGCAGCGGGGCTCTGTCCTCCTGCCTCCGGTCCTGCAGAACATCCACAAGGCGCCGGAGCGTGTCCGTTTGCTCCCTCAGTAGTCCAAGCAGCGTTTGAGTCGCCTGCTGGTCTTCCTGACGCCACCTCTCCTCCCGATCCATGTTTGCTTGGTGCATTTGGGACAAGTTCTCCCGCCACTGGGTCTGCAGTGCTGCCTGGGCTCGGGAGCAGGCCATAAGCTCCGAGAACATGTCCTCCCGTGTCCTCTTCTTCCTACGCCTAATCTGCGCTAGCCTCTGGGAGTGTGATGCCAGGCTAGGTTGTGAGACAGTCGCAGATGTGGCTGTGGGAATGGGAAAAAGGGAGTGAATTCCTCAGAAAGATAAATGTAGTTGTGAACAAAGAACATAGTCTTTCTCTGTGAACAAGACCATACACAGCACCTATCACATGCGCACTCAGCAGAAGGTCGAATTCTCGGCCTTCGCATTCAGTGCCTGGGGTCTTGCACAGCAGATTTGAGAAGCAGGGCAGGACACCGGAATTTCTGTAGCAGGCAGACATGGTAAGCCGTAGACTTGTGACAGCTTAAAACTTTAATATTAGCACTGGCCTCATTTCACATTGAAAGCAATGTCAGTCCCTGCTGCCAGCAATCCGGCAAGCAGGAACTCTGCCCCTGTCCCACCCCCTCGCGGCTGTCCCCGGGAAAGATCCCTGTAGGCTGCCCCTCTCACGCCTCCACCGCGTGGCCGCAAACCAGCGGTTACAGTTCTGTAAAGGAACGGGCAAGCAGTCCCAACACTAACATTCCCCTACCTAATTCAAAGCAGGTCACCATGAGCGACATCACCCTGATGAGGATCTCAGACAGCGAGAAAGAAAGAATGCTTCGGGAAAGCCTCCAAAGACCAGGGCCGTATGCCACCCTGCTCTGCAGGGCAATGATCCCTGAGTACTTGCTTGTCTCGTGGCACGGAAACATTTCCTACTACGGAGGACCCAATAAGGCCACTCTCCCCAGGAACCTGATGCAAAGGCTTTCCAATTACCTCCAGGAGAGCTTCCTCGAGATGTCCCAGGAGGATTTCTGCTCTATCCCCGGACATATAGACCGCATTTTACTGTAGCTGCACTGGCAGGGACTAAACAGTAGAGCGGCTTGGGCAGAACAATCATGCAAAACCGGACATTGCTAGATTTTTTTTCAATAGTTGCACTGCCCAGGACTGAAACGTTAAACGCCCAGGGCAAACTAATCATGAGAAACCCATTTTTGTTATTCTTAATATCCCTGTTCTGTTAAAAATAAATGTTTAGATGTTTAAAACACTTACTGGCTGATCCTTCCCCAGATTCTGTGTCCGGGTTAACGGCTAGGGACGGTTGGTAGGGGATCTCTGTAAGGGTGATGAAGAGATCCTGGCTGTCGGGGAAATCAGCGTTGTAAGCGCTGTCGACTGCCTCATCCTCCTCATCTCCTTCCTCATCTTCCCCATCCGCTAACATGTCCGAGGAACCGGCCGTGGACAATATCCCATCCTCAGAGTCCACGGTCAGTGGTGGGGTAGTGGTGGCGGCTGCACCTAGGATGGAATGCAGTGCCTCGTAGAAACGGGATGTCTGGGGATGGGATCCGGAGCGTCCGTTTGCCTCTTTGGTCTTCTGGTAGCCTTGTCTCAGCTCCTTGATTTTCACGCGGCACTGCGTTGCATCCCGGCTGTATCCTCTCTCTGACATGTCTTTAGAGATCTTCTCGTAGATCTTTGCATTCCGTTTCTTGGAGCGCAGCTCGGAAAGCACGGACTCATCGCCCCACACAGAGATCAGATCCAAGACTTCCCGATCAGTCCATGCTGGGGCCCTCTTTCTATTCTGAGATTGCACGGCCATCACTGCTGGAGAGCTCTGCATTGTTGCCAGTGCTGCTGAGCTCGCCATGATGTCCAGACAGGAAATGAGATTCAAACTGCCCAGACAGGAAAAGGAATTCCAATTCAAATTTTCCCGGGGCTTTTCCTGTGTGGCTGGTCAGAGCATCCGAGCTCGGACTGCTGTCCAGAGCGTCAACAGAGTGGTGCACTGTGGGATAGCTCCCGGAGCTATTAGCATCGATTTCCATCCACACCTAGCCTAATTCGACATGGCCATGTCGAATTTAGTGCTACTCCCCTCGTCGGGGAGGAGTACAGAAGTCGAATTAAAGAGACCTCTATGTCGAACTAAATAGCTTCGCGGTGTGGACGGGTGCAGGGTTAATTCGATGTAACGGCGCTAACTTCGACATAAACGCCTAGTGTAGACCAGGCCTTAGCCTCTCCTCGTAAGTCATGTGCCCCAGCCCCCTAATCATTTTTGTTGCCATCTGCTAGACTGTCTCCAATTTGTTCACATCCCTTCTGTAGTGGGGGGACCAAAACTGTATACAATACTCCAGGTGTGGTCTCACCAGTTCCGAATAGAGGGGAATAATCACTTCACTCGATCTGCTGGCAATGCTCCTCCTAATACAGCCCAATATGCAGTTGGCCTTCTTGGCAACAAGGGCACACTGCTAGCTAATATCCAGCTTCTTGTCCACTGTAATCCCCAGGTCCTTTTCTGCAGAACTACTGCTTAGCCAGTCGGTCCCCTGCCTGTAGCGGTGCATGGGATTCTTCCTTCCTAAGTGTAATTAGTACACAAAAAGTGTATTTTCATGGTTAAAGACCCTTGTGGTATAGAATCAGTTGAAAGGCATTAATATTATTATACCAAGACAATATAAATGTGACTGTGAAAGCAAAAGAAACATTGGCCATCGCATATAAAGATTTGTATGCCCAAATAGACAAAGGAAAACATGATATACTAAATAGTTAAGAATTAATAGATTAGGTTAGGAAGAAACTGCCCCTGTGGACAGATTATTCCTCAATTGTCAACTACATGGTTTCTTGAATCTTCCTTTGAAGCTTCTGACACTAATTATCATCAGAAATAAGATACCAAACTAGATGGACCACTGCCTTCTCAGATTAGGAGATGGTTGTTACATAGTAATAAGAAGCCCTCACTATCCCCATTCCATAATGCAGCAGCACAGACCTGTTATTATGACATAATAAGGCTTTATTACCATATGGTCAGACTCAGCCATTCAGAAAAAATAGAACAAATATCATGGGGCTTCTGTGGTCAGTTGCAACAAACCAACCTTTTTCATAAGAAAAAATTTAAAAAGAACATACGTTTGTCAGGAAAACATTTTCAGGCATTCTAATACCACCTTTTTTCTGCAGAAAGTTTTGCTGAACATATTTTTTCAAATTTCATAATATTATTCCCACTTTGGGAATGTTTCACAAACTTGAAAGTAGTTGTTACAATGCAAAAACTTATAGTTGCAAATATTTCACAAAACTGCATGTTTCCTATGACTAAACAACAAAATTTACAGTCAAGGAAATGTCTTTAAAGTTTCTTGGAAGAAACAAAGTGGGATTAGAAAAAAAGGAGGGGAACAATAGATTAAATCCAACATCTGAAGCTATGATTAATGTTCCAGATAACTCATAAAACAAAAAACATGACTTTACCGACTGAAACCCTGAGAAAATATAAGACATGTATCTCCCATTATCTTCTATGGAAAGCACACTGCTTAAAATCCACATGCAATACTTTGAAAATTTACTCAAAAGAATCAAATACAGATATCAAAGCTGATTTATTAACATCCCTGAATGAAAGCACACTACCTCTAGCTATGTCAGATGACAGAACCTTCTTCAACCACTGAGATAACTTGTCAGCAATTTCTGTCTTTACAGTTTATATCAAATAAACACGTGGAAAGACATTCAAACAAAAGCTCTGTATGAAGACTTCAAACAACTAAACAAAACAAAGATTTTCTGTCCAATGTTTGAGAAATGAAAGATCAGCTTCTAGTATCTGACATTTTACAAAATGTTTAATACACTTTTTTAAAGAGTTCAGATTTATGACCATTATCACTCAAAGAAAGATTTGAAAATAAAGATAGCTTTAAATAAAAATCTTTCACCAAAAAGAGTTCAAGACCAAACAATTGTTTTGTTTTGTTTTGTTTTTCTGTAGCCTGAAATGATTTTGCTATTGGGCATTTTTTCACTTCCCCAATTCAGCCCTGAATCAAACTCAAGGACTAGATACTGTAAATTAAATCCACTAATTTTGTGTAAGGTAGAAAATGAATGGTGCTATGTCAATTTGGATTTGACACTCAATGTCTAAGAACAAATTAACAATCAGCGTAAGAGAGAGAAAACATAGATGAAAGCCAAGCCCTAGTGAAATTAGTGGTAAAACTCCCACTGACTTCAATAGGGTCAGGATTTGTATTGTTTTTTTTTTTATCTAAACAGAGTAAAGAGATGGTGGGTGTAGTGAGATGTACCTACCCCAAGGCTATTAACAGTGTGAAAACTGCCCATGCCCTACAATCCTAGAGTGGGTTTTTTTAACCCTTGTCTTTTCTGCCTGAGAATTAAAAAAAACATTGAAGAATTATTTGACAACAAATATGCACAGACGGTATATGCATTATGTCCTTTGTGTATGCCACCATGCCATGACATTGCATACCTACCCAGTTCATAGATGAATACCCCTTCCTGTATGAGTACAGCCATGGGAACTGCCAGCTTACTAAAAACGACAACAAAATCCCATAACACGGTCAGAGTTGAAAGGTAAGAGGAATACTGATATTCTGGAGACATAGTGGAAGTGGAAGAATCTGTAAGGTGCTGATCAGATTGGAATATATAGGTATTAGGTAAGCATTCTTTAAATCTACAGAGAGGAAAGGAAATCCCTCTGAACTGAATACATTTCCTGATACTCTTCTGGCTGAAAAATCTCTACAGCTCCTATTTGCTGCTGATGTTTGAGAGCTGCTTTCATATTCACTCTCTTCCATGGGTATCATCATTTTTCCCCCTAAATATACTTCAATTCACTTTTGCCCACGTAGAAACTCTACTTGACTTTATTGAAGGTGCAGCAATTTTGAAAGTACATGGCACTGACCCAGGAGTTTTTGAGAAGGGTTGCAGAGTTCAGTTATGTCGACCATTAGCAAAGCTTTTAATGTATCCATGTCAACGGATTCTGCTCCTTTGCACTCAAAGCATTTTAGCTAGCTTTCTTTTTTATAAGGGCCAGGACTCCCGAAGCAATCTTTCACCTGCAGCAATAAATAAAGTTGCAGAAAAGCTGACCCAACCTGTTTACTGTCAAAGCAGTGTTTTTGACCTATTGAAAAAGGAATGACTTTGAAGTTCTGTCTGAACTGGGTAATATCATGTGTATTATTATAAATGTGTGTAACCTGGCTTGAATATAACCTGTTTTGTCATAGATAGAATAATCTGTGTGGCTATAGTATTGAAAATGTTTGGATATTTTTTGTTCATAAATCTAAACACAAATAGCAAATTGTCATATAGAAATGAGAAATAAGTAGATATGATTTCATAATCAGGTCAAACCACTAAATAAGTTGACTTCTGAGAAGAAAAATATACATAAATTGAAAAGGAACATTCTAATTAAATGGCAACAAATTAATTAATAGGCCTTAAAATTGGAGATAATTTAAAATGAATTTTCAATATAACATGCAAGACTTTTAAAGGTTTTTTTATTAAAATGTGTAATATGGAAGCAACCATAAGTCACAGTCAGGATTTTGACTCCATCATTCTAGGCACTGTCCAAACACGTATTAAGAGATAGTCACTGCCCTGAAGAACAGATAATCTAAGACCCCAATTCTGCAATCTGATCCATGAGGGCAGAATCATATTACTTCAGGGAATCCCACTGAAATGACGGGGGTTTCACATGGATGTTGAGCCCTGAGTGAACAAGTCAGGTTACAGGATCAGGTCCTAATTTAACACATGATGCAAAAGGTGGGTGAGGTAAACTATTGCTGGAGGTGGGGAAGGAGGACAAGGGTAACGGTGATAGGAACACATAAATGTGAAGGAAAATTAATAATTTGTGCATAGACTAAATGAGATCCAGTTACAAGATTTCAAGTCATTTAACATTTTCCATTGGTAATACATAAATAAAATAGTGAGCAGCAGTGTTGACAACCCCAAGCAATCAAAAATCATGATTCATGCCCCCAAAAGCATGAGATTACCAAAAGAAAATGTTGAGTTCTTTTTATTTTTCTTCTAGCGTTAAAACATTTAGGGTTCACATTTTCAAGCTTTCCTCTGTAAATATATGTACTAAAACTAAACAAAATATGAAAGTTGAAATTCTCTTGAAATAACCTCTTTCCAGAAGCTGAGGGTTTTAAGAAAAAAATCACAAGAATTGGAATAAAATCTCAATAGCTAGCAATGCTGGATCAGCATTGCCTAGTTGTACAGTTTAACACATTTTCTTCACTGTTCTCTTAGAAGCTGCACACATGCTACTTAACATTTAGAAGGATGCTATAATATGCACATTTTCTGTGTATAAGCCTATGCCATCTGAACATTTTCATACATAAATGTGCACTTGCTCATTTTCCAAAATGTTGTCCCATAATGTAGCACAATAAATATTTCAGACTGGTCTGGTGATAATGTATGCTATCACCATGCAGGAAAGCCTAGCATGCTTCTTCTCTCGGATCAGTCTGTCCTGAGCAAGCAAGAGCTTGACATGAGGTAGACACTCTGACATTAGAAAGAGCTGTGTCTCATGGAGTGAAGGTGGCATGTGTTGTTACATCACATCCAGACACTCACAGTTTCTGGATGGAAAAATGCAATGAAAAAAATTGGAGCATACGTTTTCTTCCAATTCAAGCAGATGTTCAATACCACCTGATTAGCTGATTAAGAAGCAATGTTTATGAGTTATGGAGGGATTCCCCTCCTCTCCCCAGTCCTTGGATAACAGAATGGAGGCTGAGACTGGGGGGGGGGGAGGAGAGAGTGGAGGGAATGGGGGATGTAGAAAGGCTATTTGGGCAAAGAAAAGGTGGACGTGCAGAGAGCTCAACTCAAAGAAGACAGATATGTAGGAAGAAGCTTTTTAGATACACATGATTTATTTTGCTGGTACTATATGAAGGATGTAATAGCTACAATAGTACACATTTTATTTAGAATATATAAAAAAATATTAATGCTACCCAGGTGACAGTGTTTATATATAGCATTTTTAGTAGAGTGTCTGTAGTTCATCAATAGCTGTATTAGGATGGAAACTGTGGAATTTAAATTGTTTTTCTGCTGTTTTGTAGGATGTGCCATTAATGATATACATTTTTAATTGCAGTTACATTTAGCCAATGTATTTGACAATTGAGCTCCATTTCAAACTGTTTATCAGAACATACAAATGTTCATATTTCTAAAATGAATAATTTAGCTGCAGCTATTCAGTGATCCCAGTGATCTCACATTTTAGAGAGAGACTGTTCAGCCAAGCAAATATGAGCTAGTCATTAAAACTGCCCAATTAGAAAAGTCTTACCAATCTTAATCTCCAAATTAAGCCAGGCCACTATGGATATCATGGAAAATAAAGGCACCTTCATTAGCTATTATGCCTCTGTGAAAATACTGTGTTTTTTTAATTTGTTTGTTTTTAGATAAATACAGTTATATTCTGGAAGTGAAAAAAAAAACCCCAAACATTTGGATTAGTATTGCAATTTTTTAAAAAAATGAAGGCAAAGTTACAATAAACCATTAACATATTACATTGTATATTACTTATTCAGGATCAGGTTAATATTCAAAGAACCTGGCTAAAGATTCTAGCTTGCTAGCTGGGGAGCCCTTCTCCTCTGAGTATGCTAGAAAGAGTGACCACATTTCTAAATACCTGTCATCTTTTGGTACTTCTCTTGTATACATTCTTGGGGTGAAAGTTTTTCCATTACAAGGATAGGCCACATTTTACTATCCCATAATTCCATAGGAGGAGGGATAACACATTTCCAATAATGTGAAATACAAAGTCTAGATGCTAACAATAAAAAAGGAATTAATTTGCCATTTGGTTTAAAATGCAGATTCTTTATAGAAGTATTAATTAAGCATGTCGGGGGATCTCTGGGAACCTGGCATTTTGTCATAAAATGAATCTCTTTAATAATTCCCTCCCAATGTGCAAATATGTTACCCTTTCCCCACAACCTCTCCAGCATAGTTCCTCCCTAGTGGCAAAAACATGATGGATCTTAACTGGAGTCAAATGACATCTGTGCAGTAATTTGGAATTGCAATTGTCAGTTGAATGCTTTGAATTCGGAAAATCTACTTCTGGATTTAAGCTTTTTAATACCAAATAAATGCTATCACAGTTTCACTTCTGTAAATCAGCCATAATATTTGAGCAAGTTAATGATTTTGACAGTGTATTTAAAGTACACGTACTAATGGTTTTATTTTCAAAACCCTGTTTTGTACACAAGTAGACAAAGGTAGTCATGCATGTTTAAAGTCATATGTCAGAAAACTGGAAGTTATCTTTTGCAGGAAAAGAAGGATTGAAAAAATGATGAGAAAGAGAGGGAGAAAGTGTGTGAAAAGTTCAAAAGAGCGGGGGAGAGAGAGAGAGAGAGACTATTGCCGGAGAGGAGATTAAAGACATTCTAGGCATGGCGCAATATCTCAAGGAATATTTTGCATCGGTGTTTAATGAGGCCAATGAAGGTATTAGGGATACTAGCACCACTACAGAGGGGCATTCAGGATGGGGGATTACCGTATCCGAGGTAGAAACAAAACTTGAATGCCTTAATGGGGCTAAGTCGGGAGGACCGGACGATCTTCATCCGAGAATATTGAAGGAATTGGCGCGGGAAATAGCAGGCCCATTAGCGATAATATTTAATGAATCTGTAAACTCGGGGGTGGTCCCGTTAGACTGGAGAATAGCTAATGTGGTTCCTATTTTCAAGAAAGGGAAAAAAAATGATCCGGGTAACTACAGGCCTGTTAGTTTAACATCTGTAGTGTGCAAGGTGTTAGAGAAAATTCTGAAAGAGAAACTAGTTGAGGACCTGGAGGTTAGTGGCAATTGCGATAAATTACAACATGGTTTTACGAAGGGCAGATCATGCCAAACGAATCTGATCTCCTTCTTTGAGAAAGTAACAGATTTATTAGATAAGGGAAATGCGGTGGACCTAATATACCTGGATTTCAGTAAAGCGTTTGATACTGTACCCCATGAGGAATTATTGGTTAAACTGAAAAACATGGGGATTGATATCAAAATCCAGAGGTGGATAAGGAATTGGTTAATGGGGAGAATGCAGCGGGTCGCATTAAAGGGTGAACTGTCAGGTTGGAGGGAGGTTACTAGTGGAGTGCCTCAAGGTTCGGTTTTGGGACCCATTTTATTTAATCTATTTATAACTGACCTCGGAACCGATTGCAGGAGTGGGCTGATAAAGTTTGCGGATGATACGAAGGTGGGAGGCGTTGTAAATTCGGAGGAGGATAGGGATATCCTGCAGGGAGACTTGAATGAGCTTGTGAATTGGAGTATCAGAAATAGGATGAAATTTAATAGTAAAAAGTGTAAGGTGATGCATTTGGGGATGACTAATAAAAATTTTAGTTACAAGATGGGGACACATTGGTTAGAAGTAACGGAAGAGGAGAAGGACCTAGGGGTCCTCGTAGACCACAGGATGACTATGAATCGACAATGCGACGTGGCGGTGAAAAAAGCCAATGCTGTCTTGGGATGCATTAGGCGAGGTATATCTAGTAGGGATAAGGAGGTCCTGCTTCCGTTGTACAAGGCGCTGGTGAGACCTCATTTGGAGTACTGTGTGCAGTTCTGGTCTCCCATGTTTAAAAAAGATGAACTCAAACTGGAACGGGTGCAGAGAAGGGCCACTAGGATGATCAGAGGAATGGAAAACCTGTCGTATGAAAAGAGACTAGAGGAGCTTGGGTTGTTTAGTCTGACAAAGCGAAGGCTGAGGGGGGATATGATTGCTATCTTTAAATATATTAGAGGGATTAATACGAGGGAGGGAGAAGAATTATTCCAGCTTAGTACTAATGTGGATACGAGAACGAATGGATATAAACTGGCCGTGGGGAAGTTCAGGCTTGAAATTAGACGAAGGTTTCTGACCGTCAGAGGGGTGAAATATTGGAACGGCCTTCCGAGGGAAACGGTGGGGGCGACGGACCTGTCTGGTTTTAAGATTAAGTTAGATAAATTTATGGAGGGAATGGTTTAATGGTAAAACATAGTAGTCAAGGAAAACCAAGCAATGGTAGGTAAATTGTATAATGGCTGACAGGGGTCAGGCTGGAGACTCTTGCCTATATGCTCGGGGTCTTACTGATCGCCATATTTGGGGTCGGGAAGGAATTTTCCTCCAGGGCAGATTGGCTGAGCCTCTGGAGGTTTTTCGCCTTCCTCCACAGCATGGGGCAGGGATCTCTAGCAGGAGGGTTTCTGCCAATTGAAGTCACCTAAAACAGGATTGGGGACTTCAACAGCAGAGTCCAGGGAAGGGGTAGGGATGGTTTTATGGCCTGCAGCATGCAGGGGGTCAGACCAGATGATCATAATGGTCCCTTCTGACCTTAAAGTCTATGAGTCTATGAGTCTATGAGAGAAGGCCAAATAATATCACAGTGAGATTGAACACAGAAGGGGCTAAACTTGAGCACATATTTCTATGTACAGTATATTTTCTTGTAGAAAAAAATTGTTACTGGAAATTCTGAAAAATGTTGCCTATATTTTTCGCAATTGGGAATCATGATTCACCCTGTGGGCATTCGAAAGACTTAAAAAAAGCTTTCTTTTTGTTCTCAGCCAATAGAAACTGGAATTTTCTTAATTGTTTAAATATATTTTCAAAAGATTGTTTCTTTATTTTTTTATGAAAGCTGAAATTCTTATGTAATCATTTGACTCCAGGAACTTGGCTTTAAGAAAAACACCAAATATCACTAGATGGAGTAGGCAGTACTAATTTGGCAGTTAAATAGGATAAAATCAGTAATGTGAATTCCATATTGTAAAATAGTTTTCAGAAAAAAAATCATTCACTTGATTTACTAGTGTTGCAGTTTAAATTCTGAACTTTCTTGTGGAGATCAGAATGATGTCTTCTGCTATGATCTTATCAGATTTCATGCACTAAATAAAGGTTGGTTTGGAGCAGCAGTTGGGTGAGAGACAAGCAAAATTTGAATGAGAATGATACCAGTGGAAGGCATGGAAAGTGGTATCAATTCAATAAGTGGCATTCTGCTTTCTGGATCACTACGAAAACAATATTCTAGAATGTTACATGTTGGCATTAAAGTGCACTATGCTGCTGAGTGGGTAATCTTTTGGGTAAGAAATAAAACAGATCCTGACAATTTGTAGCACTTTTTGTATATACTAAGGTGCAACCTCAGATACTGTGGCCAAATTCTAACTCAGGCCATCAAAGAGCTAGGACTTTGATGAAGGTGACAAAATCTGGAATCTGACAAAGGTGATTTAGGACTTGCTACAGATTTTGCCTAAGAAGATCTCTGTCTAATTTTCTCTGTGTAATATTTTTTTATCCTCCTTCCACCATCTCAAAAGTTAGCCCATATTGGTGCCATTTAGAACTTGAGGACTGACTGGAAGAAATGAACCCAGAGGAATCCAGAGAAAAATCTAGATAATTGTATTTGTATCAGTGAGAATTCCTTTTAACTTGCTGAAAAATGGGAAATCACAAGGCCCTCATGGCTCCAGGGTTGAAAAAGGAGGAAAGAGGTTTTCTTCATCGAGTTTGGGGATCCATCTCTAAGAGAGGGCACATCATCTTGCTATGCACTCCTTCAAACATTTGTGACTTCTGAATCAAAACTAATTTTTATGGCCAGAAAGTCAACTAATGGAAATGAAGAATCATCCTGTCTCCCCTTGAGGTAGGAGTTTCTGTGAATGCTGTCTTTGGAAAGTGGTTCTTGCACATTAATCTCATAGAGTCCCCCTCCACACACCCAGGGCCACCAAGAGCGGTTTCGGGCCCCAGTGAAAAAATATTTTAGGGCCCCCCAGCAAGGGCGGACCAGCTAAACAGGGCCGACAAGAGTGGGGGGAAGCTCTGGTGCATCTATACAGAACCCCAATAAAGCCAATAGCACTCCACATAGGTGCTGCAGTCCTTCTTTGTATTACCCATTGCAGGATCAGGTTCTAATGTGGTTTTTCCAAGTCTTTCCTACTCCAGACTAAATATCCCAATTTTTCTGTTCTACTGTAGGAGCTGGATCTGTTTTTTTCTGATGCATTTTTCATACTTAATATAATTTCATTATTAGTCAATAGGGGCCTGATTCTGCCATCCCTTCTCATGTAGTTTCCCCAGGTCTCAGGATTTTATTACAAGTCTCCCAATAATAAGTCTTTTATTTAAAGTTCCAGTTCTTGAAGGTATGTGCTTATGAAAGAATTTCAGCTTTAATTTAGTGTGTTTGTAAATTTCTAGCCCTCATGTTTGCAGAGAAAAAATTGACAATGTGACCCATATGCATTTTAAAGGCTCAAAAAGTAGAAGGTAAATAAAAAGAACTCAGCATGTATTATTACCTTTTTCAAAATGTCATTTTTAAATTGACTGATTTTGAAGCAAATGTCATGATTTTCCAGGTCCTGATTCATGATTTTTGAACTCTTCTGGTTCATAATACAATTCACATTTAGTAGTACTTTTATCATATAAATAGTCCCATTGAAACTAATGGGAATACTCCCAGAATAAACTACTATTCAACATGAGTAAGGGTGGCGAAACCTGGTCCAAACGGAGCAGCATTAGCCAGTCACTCTCCTTTGTATTTTTTTCTGTCTACATGCACTGGTTGAAGGATTCATCTCGCCTATCTGGGCTTTTACAGAGGCATTTGGAGAAGCCAAATTGGCAGGCAAAATTACCTTTTTAAAATTATATTCCAATTGTCAGAATCTCTCATTCATATACAAGTCTTTGTTCTATTGCAATCTAGCTCTTTTTAATTAAGATAATTGCAGCAGAATTTGCTGAACTTTGAAAGGTGAGACAGATAAACATGCCTGCTACAATATTGACTTGTGGTTTTTACTTTAAATAATAATAAAAAGAATTAGACAACCTCTGGACCACTGTAGTACTTTATATTCTAATAATAGGTTGTCTACACCACAAAAGTCAATATTGAGAAGATCAAAGGAAAGGAGTGACAGAGTCTAATTTTCACTCACACTAGTAGGTCACAACATTCACCTCATCCTGATTTTAGAAAAGATGCACAGAAAAATATCTCTTTATTTGTCTCCATAACAGAATTGAATGTGATGAATAATTTCACCACCTACTGTGCTAAAAATCTCTACTATTTTTCCTTCGTTTTGCACAGTGCCTTCTTTAGATGAGTTGTCTTGAATTACTGATTCTACAAAAACTATTTCTTGATCAAAAAGAAATATTTCTATGGCCATCTGACTGACCTAGCTTTTGCCTTTTATTATCTTAGGATGCCTTTTATTCCTTACCTCCCTTTTTCTTTGAATCAGACATAATAGCTATCTTCCCTGCATACCTCTTCACGTGGTTCAATTTTTGTTTCCAGTTTGAATAATACCCAATAATGTGACCGTATTTTAAATATCATTGGTATAATCTCAATGTGCATGTTGCGTGTAGATAATTATGAGAGAAAGAATTTAAATGGTCAGAATATTTTCATACAATGTTCTTAATGTTTATTCAGAATCAATTCAACCATTTGAGACAATTTGTCCTCACTGTAGGGTTTTAACTTCCCATGATAAAAAAAATCTACCATTGGTACAAGGAGGTTGATGTTGTGAGATGATCAATATGAATTAAAATGTATGGAGATAAAACAAATCAATGGCAAAATAGTTTTAACCAATCAGATTCTGGGAAGTTTTTGGTTAATTCAAGGACTACGCTGTCTCCCAGCCTGAAGGCAATAAGCCAGAGGAGCACTTGGCATCCTGAGGCTGCTCTATGCCAAGCGATTCCAGGTGCAAGTTATAGCAGCTTAAAACTGCCAATAGCTTCAAAGGGTCATTACACTACCTGGAGATTTCTGAGAAACAGCCAACCCCCATTCACACATCCTTCCCTCTGGCCAGGATCCCTGTGCCTGCTTCAGGAGAAGGGGCTGGCATACAGTGAGGAATGGGGGCTGGCATTGTCTTCTCCTTTGTGCAGGGAAGATTCTGATGGGGGGCAGATCCATTAGGTTTATGGGATCATTTTCACCTGTGGAATAGCAAAAAGCAGGAGGAGCACAGCCTGGGATGTGATCAGTATTTAAACATGTACCATTGAGTTTTTGCAATTCAAATAATTCTTCTATTTCAGTAATTTTTTTTCTCTTGAGCATAAAATAGTGAGCTGATAACTGAGACGACGAAGCTTTATTGTGCTGACCATTTTTAATTATTATTTATTATTATTATTATTATTATTATGCTCTTATATAGGAATATTATATAACTATAAACATGATATATTGACACAAAGAAAGACTTGCATAGTGATTGGTAGCATGCATCTTCGGCTAGAATCTCATCACATTCTAGACTAAGACAATCTGGGATTCGCTTGTATTTGGAGGATGCAGAAGTGGATGAATGTCTCATTCAGCGGCACCCTTCACTCTGACTTACTATTAAACGAATACCCCAGTATAGTGTTAGAGAGCACAAGAGATACCTGCAGTACTCTCTTCTGGGTGAGATGTTCAGAAAAGCAGACTTTGACTTCCCTAGGGAACTGATGGGCAGGATTCACTGGGAGAATAACACGAGGGGCAAAGGAGTCCAGGAGAGTTGGCTGTATTTTAAAGAATCCTTATTGAGATTGCAGGAACAAACCATCCCAATGTGTAGAAAGAATAGTAAATATGACAGGTGACCAGCTTGGCTTAACAGTGAAATCCTTGCTGATCTTAAACACAAAAAAGAAGCTTACAAGAAGTAGAAGATTGGACAAATGATCAGGGAGGAGTATAAAAATATTGCTCAAGTATGCAGTAGTGAAATCAGGAAGGCCAAATCACAATTGGAGTTGCAGCTAGCAAGAGATGTTAAGAGTAACAAGAAGGGTTTCTTCAGGTATGTTAGCAAAAAGAAGAAGGTCAAGGAAAGTGTGGGCCCCTTACTGAATGAGGGAGGCAAACTAGTGACAGAGGATGTGGAAAAAACTAATGTACTCAATGCTTTTTTTGCCTCTGTCTTCACGAACAAGGTCAGCTCCCAGACTGCTGCACTGGGCAGCACAGCATGGGGAGGAGGTGACCAGCCCTCTGTGGAGAAAGAAGTGGTTCGGGACTATTTAGAAAAGCTGGATGAGCACAAATCCATGGAACCGGATGTGCGGCATCCGAGGGTGCTAAAGGAGTTGGTGGATGTGATTGCAGAGCCATTGGTCATTATCTTTGCAAACTCATGGTGATCGGTGGAGGTGCCGGATGACTGGAAAAAGGCTAATGTAGTGCCCATCTTTAAAAAAGGGAAGAAGGAGGATATGGAGAACTACAGGCCAGTCAGCCTCACCTCAGTCCCTGGAAAAATCATGGAGCAGGTCCTCAAGGAATCAATTCTGAACCACTTAGAGGAGAGGAAAGTGATCAGGAACAGTCAGCATGGATTCACCAAGGGCAAGTCATGCCTGACTAACCTAATTGCCTTCTATGATGAGATAACTGGCTCTGTGGATGAGGGGAAAGCAGCAGACGTGTTATTCCTTGACTTTAGCAAAGCTTTTGATACGGTCTCCCACGTATTCTTGCCGGCAAGTTAAAGAAGTATGGGCTGAATGAATGGACTATAAGGTGGATAGAAAGCTGGCTAGATCATCAGGCTCAACGGGTAGTGATCAATGGCTCCATGTCTAGTTGGCAGTTGGTATCAAGTGGAGTGCCCCAAGGGTCGGTCCTGGGGCCGGTTTTGTTCAATATCTTCATTAATGATCTGGAGGATGGCGTGGACTGCACTCTCAGCAAGTTTGCAGATGACACTAAACTGGGAGGATTGGTAGATACGCTGGAGTGTAGGGATAGGAAACATAGAGGGACCTAGACAAATTAGAGGATTGGGCCAAAAGAAACCTGATGAGGTTCAACAAGGACAAATGCAGAGTCCTGCACTTAGGACGGAAGAATCCAATGCACTGCTACAGACTAGGGACCCAGTGGCTAGGCAGCAGTTCTGCAGAAAAGGACTGTAGCGGGGTGGTCCCCCGCTCCTCCCCAAAAGGGCTTAAAACAGCCCTGGCAGAGGGCTGAGGCAAAGGAAAAGTTACTAGGCTGATTGGGGAAGTAGCCGCAGCTGGGCCACACCCCAATCAGGCCTCAGCTGGCCCTATACAAGACGCTGGGAGCCAGGAGATCAGCAGTCTCTCTCTGCCTTCAGAGCGAGAAGGGCCTGGCTGTAGCGAGCTAGAGACAGAATACCTGAGTGGAACAGGGCTGGTGACAGGCTGAGGAGCTGTGGAGCTCCAGCCTGGAAAGCCCCAGGCTGCGGCCTAGTAGGAGGCCTAGGGATACTGGGGGTTGCAGAGGGCAGCCCAAGGTAAGGCCAAGGCATCAGGTCCAAACCCAACCTTGCCTGTGATGAGAGGCCTATACTGCAGTCTGCCCCAGGGAGCGGGGGCTAGTTGGTGACTGGCAGTGGCCTTATTCTGAGGTGAGGTAGGGATAGTGGGTGGGGGCTCCCGAGGGAGGGGAGACCCTAGTCCTGAGGGGTGTACTGCCAGTGGGCAGCACCCCAGATAAAAGAGCACCAGGGTCCGGGAGGGACACAGGGCCAGAGGACAGGCGGATCACTGGCCTGCAGAGGGCGCTCCAGGATGCTGGAAAAGCTAATTACCGGACATAACCAGCTGGAGGTGCCGCAGGGGTGAGTCCGCTCCTCTACAAGGACCTAGGGGTTACAGTGGACGAGAAGCTGGATATGAGTCGACAGTGTGCCCTTGTTGCCAAGAAGGCTAACGGCATTTGGGGCTGTATAAGTAGGGGCATTGCCAGCAGATCAAGGGACATGATCATTCCCCACTATTCAACATTGGTGAGGCCTCATCTGGAGTACTGTGTCCAGTTTTGGGCCCCACACTACAAGAAGGATGTGGAAAAATTGGAAAGAGTCCAGCGGAGGGCAACAAAAATGATTAGGGGGCTGGAACACATGACTTATGAGGAGAGGCTGAGGGAACTGAGATTGTTTAGACTGCAGAAAAGAAGAATGAGGGGGGATTTGATAGCTGCTTTCAACTACCTGAAAGGGGGTTCCAAAGAGGATGGATGTAGACTGTTCTCAGTAGTACCAGATGACAGAACAAGGAGTAATGGTCTCAAGTTGCAGTGGGGGAGGTTTAGGTTGGATATTAGGAAAAACTTTTTCACTAGGAGGGTGGTGAAGCAATGGAATGGGTTACCTAGGAAGGTGGTGGAATCTCCTTCCTTAGAGGTTTTTAAGGTCAGGCTTGACAAAGTCCTGGCTGGGATAATTTAGTTGGGAATTAGTCCTGCTTTGAGCAGGGGGTTGGACTAGATGACCTCCTGAGGTCCCTTCCAACCCTGATATTCTATGATTCTATGTCGGGTTCCTGTTCAATAATAGACTGTAAACCCCTTGGGGCAAGGACTGTTTTTTTGTTCTGTGTTTGGACAGCACCTACCACAATGGGGTCTGGCTGCACGACTATATCTACTAGACACTATGGTAATACAAATAATTAAATAAATCATAGAGCTGGTCAAAAACATACCCAACCAATGTTTTTCTTCATGGATTGTGCTTTTTTTCTTGGGTTTGAACTCATAGAACTTGCATGAAAATGGAAAATTCTTTTTTTCAAAATGGTCCATTTTTCATTATCTGGATGTTGATGAAAATTCAAATGCTACTTTCTGGCAACTCACATTTGTCCTGTTTGAAAAATCCATTTGAAAAGGAACTGATAGAGGAAGTACTGGCTCACAAAAGCCATGGAGTGAATATATTCAAGGAAGAGGCTGGAACTATGGAGGTTCTATTTTCTATTTCTTCTGACTGGCCGTTGTACTCATAAAATTATGTAGTAGAACAATGTCTCTATTTTATAGATGGAGAAATCAAGGTCCAGACTTACTTGCCCAAGGTCAGACAACAAGTGTGTTCCAAAATCATATTTAAAAACTATGGGCTGTCTCCTGTCCTATACTTAGTCTGCTTTAAGCCATTCTGGTGGTACAAAGCAGACAATGCTGCTATAGGGATACATGGATATTCCCAGCAATGGGGAATCCCCAGTTGGATCAAACTTCTAACATAGAACTATTCATTTCCCTTAGATCACACTGAGTGCATTTCCAGCTATTCATTCTTGCATAAGTCTTAAAGTGACAAGGTTTCTTTTTATAGCATTGGGGGTGATTTTTTTATTCATTTGCATAATGGTCTAGGTAATGTGGTTTTATACCCTCATCAGCAGTGTAGCCCATATATCACACCAGCACATCTCTAAAGATCATTTCTCTAAAAGTTTCAGAGGTGACCAAGACTTCTCACCGGGCTTGAATTATACAAAATTAATGTACCAGAAAACTTCTGAATTCAGTAAGGATTTTTATTATTTTTTTTTGCTACACAAAAATAGTGTGTCATGTTTCCAAATATCAATTTTACTAACCAATATTTTGCACAATTTTGTTTAAAAAAAAAACAGATAATTTATACTCTCCCATCATACTGTAGGTGGAGTAGGCATTTCCTTATTTGTGTTCATAATTGAATGCTCATTTACACTAAGATCTGTTGTGTCAATCGGGCCTACACATTTACCCTAATTGTGAGTTCAACTATAAGAAGGGTGTGTAAGTTCACAATGACCTATAGCAACAAAAATTGATGAGAAACAGTATGAAAGGCAGACAGACATTCCATGAATTAGTGGAATGAAAAGCCTACTGATAAACCTCAGTGACTGTGTTAAGATCATGCTTGGTAAACAAGAAAAGTGTGGAACCAGAAATCAGTGACCCAAAATCTGTGTGTCAGAAATTAGGCCCAATTGGTGGACAAAATAATGAGGGGATGGGGTGACCAAGGTATGGTATGTAAAATTCCATTAGATTATGACACCAATTTGAATTCTACCTTTATGAAAATAATATAAAATTATTGATATTTTATTACTTTATATCTGAATGGTTCTCTTGTACTTTTTGAAACTACCTCAGTAATATATTTGTGAGTTCCCATGATAAAAAATAAAAGAAAATCCTGTAGAAAACCTTTACCTTTGGGTTTTACTCGCATCTGCTTTTTTCTTGCTCCTTCATGCTGACTTCACAGATTACATAGAGATGATGTGAATAGGCTTTCCCACCCAAATGAAGCAATCTGGTCAGGTCCCCATTCTGAATTAATCATTTTAAAGTGGCACTGAGGAGCAGCAGTCAAAGCTGAAGACAAATAGAGATTGGATTTTTCTATTAAATATTTCTGTGAACTAGGGATGAGAAAAGAAATAGGTTGGGAAGCAGCTGAAAATAAGACAGAAGAACAATATATATGACTCCTGTCCATAAGAACAGCCATACTGGGTCAGACCAATGGTCTATCTAGCTAAGTGTCCTGTCTCTGACATTGGCAAGTGTCAGATCCTTCTGGCAGTTGGAGGTTTAGGGACATCCAGAGCATGGGGTTGTGTCCCTGATGGTCTTGGCTAATAGCCATTAATGGACTAGCCTCCATGAACTTATCTAATTCTTTTTTGAACCCACTTATACTTTTGGCCTTACAATATTTCTTTCCAAATTCCCACAACAAATTCTACAAGGTGACTGAATTATGTTGGTTTCAAATCTACTACCTACCAATTTCATTGAGATACCCACAGTTTTTGTGTTATGTGAAAGGGTAAATAAAACTTCCCTATTCACTTTCTATATTCATGATTTAATGACCTCTATCATATGCCTCCTCAGTCATCTCTTTTCTAAATTGAACAGTCCCAGCCTTTTTAATCTTTCCTTGTATGGAAACTGTTCTATCCCCCTAATCATTTTTGTTGCCCTTCTCTGTACCTTTTCCAATTTTAATATATCTTTTTTAAGATGGGGTGACCAGAACTGCACACACTAATCTAGGTGTGGGTGTACCATGGATTTATATGGCAGCATTATGATATTTTCTGTTTTATTAACAATCCCTTTCCTAATGCTTGCTAGTATTCTGTTAGCCTTTTTGATTGCTGCTGCAGACTGAGCAGATGTTTGAGAGAACTATCCAGGATGACTCCAAGATCTCTTTCTCGAATGGTAACAGCTCATTTAGATGGCATCATTTTGTCTGTATAGTTGGGATTATTTTTTTCAATGTGTATTTCTTGGTGCTTATCGACATTGACTTTCATCACAGTCAACTTTGAACCTAACTAACTTAGTAATGTTGTATCTGCAATTTTTGCCACCTCACTTTGACTAACATATGGATGTTGTGTTTTCCCCACACACAAAAAAAGCAATGTGAACTTTCAGTCTACATTAGTTATTTTAAACTAAGGGATGACAAAAGAAAGAAAAAATATAAAACCACTGTTGTAGAAAAAGTATCCCTCTCACCCTGTAATGTCCTCCAATGGGAAATTCTGGCAGTGCTGCCCTTTTAAAGATGCAGTGCAAGGAAAACAGATTTAAAACTACATACACTTTACAATGTGGCTCTTATTTTGATACTGATGAGATGCAGCCCCAAAATAAGAATCTTTTGTAGTGTTGTGTTGCAGCCAGAACATTTTAATGCAAATCACTTTAGTTAAACTCTTCAGATCACAAAATCTATCAGCAGCAATTCCTGACTGATGCTATGTCTCCAAAAGATACCATATTAGATAGATAGATAGATAGATAGATAGATAGATAGATAGATAGATAGATAGATAGATAGATAGATAGATAGATAGATGCTGCAGACAACCAACACAATTACTACATAAATCACAGACACACCCAATAAAACTGAAACTAGAAATCTGAACTCTTAGCTCCAAAATCCACAGGTTTTTACCCCTGGGTCTTAATAAGATTTCCCTAGGCTGTCAGTGAAAGTAGAGCTGTGTGAATAACTGATTTTTCAGTTCACTGGCAGTTGCAAAACAAATCGATCTTTCCTGTTGAAGTTATTCCACTTTTTGTACAATACAGAAATAATTTTGGAATAGGGACTGGAAACCAGTTGCCCTCCTTCCCAGGTGAGTGCCCTAAACAATTGGCAATTGATTACAAGGAGGGGCATCACCCGCTATTTTGTGAATGGCACCTATCACCCCTTGTGAATCTAGTCCCAAAAATCAAATGTTTTGTTTCAGAAATTGTTTTTCTGTATTTTTTCTTCAATTGAAACAATTTGGCAAAATTGACACACATTGGCAAAATGTTTTGATTGATTCAAATCTGCATTTTCCAATTATAAAGTTTTCAGCTTTAAAATTTTACCCAGCTCTAAGTGGTAGTGATCCCTTTTGCTCTCTGTAGATCAGCCACTATGAGGCAACATTATACAAATGTGAACACACTTACAACACTATGTTATTTCTCTGTTCTTTTATTTAGATAGTTACAGCAAGTATTTTACTACCTTTTACTTAAAATGGGGATGGCAGTGGAATTAAGAAGAGGTGACAGGTGAAGCGAGTGGAGACCAGGAAAAGAAGCTGACAGAACAAATTCATAAGATAAGTCATCACTAGTAGTGATTTCAGTACTAAAGCTAAGGTAAATAAAACACCAATTAAATTCTGTAGCAATGTCATTCAGGTCAGTTAATAAGATATCTCTGGAAGAGTTAAATCCCAGCATGAACCTGGTCAAGTAGATTTCTGATCCTTGAATAAAATAGTTCACTATGTCATGCAATTTCTTCCATTACAGTAAAGACCAAATCCCAGTGTGTCAGTCCTGTGCTAACTGCACTTCTGATCATTCTCAGGTGAAAAAAAAAAGATTTTTCTCAACCTATACTCTGGATTAACACTTAACCTAACCAGCTCAATAAATTCCATACTAACCGACAGGTAAGGGGCAGTCTTTATTCTAACGAGTAAGATAATTCATTATCCAAAATATTTGTTGACAAATTCACAGTACTTGAGACTCCTAATAAGAGTAACATATCAGTGAATGCTTAATGCATTGTAGTGTGGACCTAAAGCCAAATGATCTCAATTTCAGTTTGGTTGTATGGATTTTTATGCTTTTAAACAATTGTTTCTGTCTTACCTCAAAAAGCTCAAGAACTAGAGTTTTGGGAACTAGAACTCTCTGGATTCTCTCCCCTTTCCTGTTTTATTTAGACTAACTTTATAATAGGCATCATTTTCTAGCAAATTATACGGTCATGGTCCAGATCTTTGCCAAGAGGGGTCATAGTAGTTATATTGTAGAAGACACTGACCATACTCCCTGAAACTCTGTTAGATCATCTAGTCATACTTTCTGCCCAGAAGGAACTTCCTTTTTTGAGAAGTTAGGAGTAGTGAGAGCAGAAAAACTCAGGATGGCAGAAAGGAATCTTCATCTGATGCTGCTATAAACCTGTACTATAGGTGTTGTATTGCCAGATCTGCAATAGGTATATTGTAGGACTTTTGATAAATGACTTTGGGACCGATTCTAATGATCTTATTTATGGGTTATTTTACCCCACAAATAGCCAACCAGAAGTCAAGGGTAGAACTTGTGGTGCAGGATGCTACTCAGTGTGAGTAGAAGTACCCAAACCTGGCTTGTAGTGTCTATTTTTCAAAAGTGGCTGCTAGTTTTAGATACTTGGTGTTTTAGAGTCCAACTTGTCACAGCTACACTACTCTAATGCTATGTCTAGACTGCACATCACTGGTGGTGGTGTATAGGGTACGAGTGGCTACATATTGCAGTAAAAAGCAAGCTGAATCCACACTGTGGTGTATAGCTACACACATCAGTGAAAGGATCTGGCAGGGGAAAGGCAGTGGAGGAAAGACTCTGACAGCAAACTGTTGCCAGAGCCTTTCTTCACTGTGTCCCATCTGCCAGAGCCTTTCCCCACTACCTGAGTCTTTCTCTGTGGTGGGGAAAGACTCCAGCAGCACCCTGTAGCAGAGAAAAGCTCTGGCAGTGGGAAGGCAGTGGGACACTACACAGCTAAAAATAGCTCTGCTTAAGTGTAGAGAGCCATATAGTATACCTAAGGATACAGATATATCTTTGTGTGCCTAAGCAGTGCCTCACCATCTACATCACTAATTTTACCCATACTATGGGTGCGTGCAATGTGTATATTCTACATGCCGCTGTAAGAGTTATTCAGTGTAGATATACCAAGATACAATGGGGACTTTGACCTTACCACGCAGTGTCCCCAGCACATATTGTGAGCAGCAAAAAGCAAACCAAAACAAGTCCTATATTTCTATGTTGAAAACTCAAAATTAAATATTTTATCATTATTGGGTTAACATGACAAGGGAATGAAATGCCTGGAGGATCAAATCAGAGCACAATGACTTCAGAAGAAAAAGTACATAATCCTATCAAACATAAGTTTGCATTTCAAATATGAAATCAACATACTTTTTTTCTTTAAGAATGTCGTGCAGTAGGTCAAACTGTACTTAGAAAATACATTTTATACAGACACATATACACACACAAAGTGGTTTCACTAGAATTCTGTGTAGTACTAAAGAATATAAAAAAAACATAAACATATTTTAAAAACTGGCCATAAAGGAGCATATGAATATTCTATAGTATATAAGCAAGCAATGCAGCATGAACAGGAGTAAAAGTAAAACTGTTTTATAATGAAAAACCTTAAAATCACCAAGTCGTCAATAAAAGTTATTGTATTTAAAAAAAATATATTAACAGCTTCTGGTACTGAAATACGAGGCACAAAGGGATATCATCCAGTGCCACAGGCTGGTAACTGTCAATTTACATATAAACTAGGCACCTTTGTTTTAATCTGAGGTTTCCTACACTGAATTCAGGCTTTTTAATGTAAGTTAAAATAAGACACTTCTCTTCACAAATAGTATGAACATCTGTATACACTCAAAACAACAGCCCATGCCCCGTAACCTTGGAATCTGACTAAGGACCTGATTCAGCTGCTATTGCAATCCATGGAAATCTTTCCTTTGACTTTAATGGGAATTCGTTATGGCCCTAAAAGACTTCAAGTTTTTGGTACTGTCCCTTCTACAGAACACTTACAGAAATATGGCTAATTTATTCCTTTTAGAGAATGCACATAAAATATAGGAGGAACTGAAAAATAGAGAGCACCTGAGAAGCCTTTGGTCAAAGTTATTGTACCAGTGGGACACTCTTTTGTATGTGATATGCTGCTTCTTCTTAAAAAGTTGGCAAAGTGTATGCAGAAAGATGAAAAGGAGAAGAGTAGGTGTTTGGGGAAATTCCTTACACATCAGTAGATGAGTAATAGCAGACTATTCATCATGGACCCCTTTTATGCATCTGATATAGATCTAACAAAGGGAAATTGTATGAGATACATTTTCACTGTTGCAGATCACACGAGAATTCTGTTGCAGTTTCAAAAGTTAAGTGTCGGTATGCATGGGAGAGAGACAGAAATGAGAGTCAGATGTTCTGGGTTGTATTCACAGCTCTGATGGTGACAAGTCACTTAACTTGCTTATGCCTCAGTTTATGCATCTGCAAAATGGGGATAATAATATTTCTTATATCACTGGCCTACTGTGAAGTTTACTTAATGTTTGTGTGAAACTTGGAAAAATACTAAATTATTCATAAAAATCATATTTTACTGCTAGAAATTTATACAGTGCTTCTTGTGTCAAAGGATTTACAATCTAAGGGCCCGGTTCTGCAAACCCTTACTTATGGAAGTAACCCTTAGCTGTTGAGCCCCATTGACTATTCACACAGGTAAAAAATAATATGACTATTCACTCATATTATTAAGGGTTTGCAGCTCTGTCTCTATGGCCTTATCTATGCACAAAAATTGTACTTCTTTAAGTAAACCCATATAGTTAAATTGGTACAAGCCAGCTCCCAAGTGTGAGAGTTATAAAGGTTCATATAGTGGTATAGCTTACTCACATAAGACAACTTTATACCAAAATAACTGCATCCACACTGGGGTTGTACTGATATAACTATTTTGGTAGAAAATCACTTCTTTAACCAAAATAGTTCAATTTGTACAGAAGTTGTGTTTAGACTAGGCCTAAGTAGACAAGAATGATCTGGAAGTAAATATAAATTACTACTGATACAATTTTCAGAGGACAGAGTGGCAGAATGGCAAATAATAATATAGATAGGGAAGTCATAGAGAGAGATCTGGATCACTTGGTAGAATGGACTTGTTAAAACAAAATTTGATTATAGTCAACTGCAGAATTATAGGTCTAGGAACAAGGAATGCAGACCATACCAACAGAAAGGGAGACAATATCATGGAAACAAGTTGTTCCAAAAATGATTTGGGGTTCATACTGGACAAACAACTCAACAAGAACTCCCATGGGAATCCTTTTGAAAAAAAGGCTAATGTGATCTTTGTGTGTATAAGCAGGAGAGTAGCAGTAGGGAGGTGATTTTATCTAGGTATATGGCATTTGTGAGACCGATACTGGAATACTGTGTACAGATCTGCTGTCTTAATTTTAAAAATAATGTTGAAAAATTGAAGAGGGAGCAGAAAAGAGCCATAAAAATGATTAGAGGGCTATAGAAAATACAAGTAATTGAATTTATTATAGTGATAGCTGGGTGAAATTCAATGGTCTGTGATAAACAGAAGGACAGAATAGATAATCTAATAATCACTTCTTCCCTTAAATTCTATCTATAAAAAGAACAGAACATAGCAGAGAATTTTGGAAAAACTTTAGTTAGCTAATTGATGGGTAGAGATAATTCCAGGTTTTAAGGAAGAAACTGAAGAGTTGGAGAACAAAATATACCAGATTTTCCTTAAATTAGCCTTAATGGCCATTTGTCACTCAACATGCATGTATTCTAGTATTAAAGATCTCATACATGCTCCATTTTAGGTAATGTATAAGGAACAAAAAGCAGAGGAATGGGAAATGGATAAAAGAGACTAATTATAGTACTGAAAAAGTTAGAGGTTTTAATGTAGCTTTAAAGGGTATCTAGAAAATAGGGTTGAGTGTAAGAAAGGGGTGGGGCCTCCCTCAGAGATTGATGGGGAGAAACCCCCAACCGCCCCACGGGGCAAAACCAGGACACCCACACCCACCTCACCAGAAGCAGGGGGGCGGGAGGACAGGAAGAATAAAAGGCAAGCCTTGTAGTTCAGGTGGGCTGGAACTGCAGAAGAGACATATGCCTCCTGTCCTGCTGCTGGGGCCTGAAGAGAATCCCTGCAGTGCTGAGGACTTGGCAGAGATGCCATCCCACCAGGGAACAGAGGAGCTGCTGGAACAGCCACTGGCTTTCTACCCTGGGGAGACAGAGGACATCAACAGAACTGAGGTACTGAATGAAGGGGTCGTAGGAAATAGCCCAGGGACACTAGAGTATAGTCTGGTTGGGTTGTTGCCTGACTCCAGGTCAGCATGTTTCGGGCGGATCCCCACTGACCCAGTGGTGGAACACTCCACCATTGTTAGAGACCTGGGCTGGGACCCGGTGCAGTAGGGTGGGTATGGGTCCCCCTACCCCCTGCTGCCAACTCCACCCCTGGGGTTGCAGCCTCCCCACCTTAGGCCAAGGGGCCTTCATTTGTCTGCTGTCTGACAGAGCTAGGACATCAGACAGGTTTGTGCTGCGCTGTAAGAGCCTGAACTTCTAGACTGTTTGGGGCTCTGCCCTACCCGAGGGCCTGAACTTCTAGACTGTTTATTGCATCACCCTGCCTAAGGGCCCGAGCCCCTAGACTGTTTGTTGCTTTGCCCTGCCTGTGGTCAGGACCCTGGACCGTCTGTCGCTTGGCTCTTCTTAAAGGGTCAAGGCCTTAAATACTGCTAATACCCCAGCAATCTCTTTCCTAGAGAGGGACCTGAGAGCGAGAGGACATGGCCTCCTTCTGAGATTGACAGGAAGGGATGGCCACACACTCCTACACTGGGCAACATACAAAATCTTAAATGGCATAAATAGAATTATTGTGACTGCTGAAACTGTTGAGATATTTGGGTGTCAATAACATTTTTGAAAAATCAAAGTATTTGATGACTTTAAGAAATGGTTAATTTGGATTGACCCACTGAGTCAGACTAAAGGTCCTTCCCAAAGCAATTAAATGGTGGTGGTAGAAACAATGAATTACAAGGATTGAAATTACCTGGGATCCTTAGTAGTCTGCATATTCTATTATTCTTAGCAAAAAAATAACTCTTTTTTAGAAAGAGAACTGAATAGAATATGCAAAGAGTTATAAAAGTTTTTGGTATTTGATCAAAGTAAAATATCACCCCAAATATACAGAAAGGATAGCAAGTGTGAAAAATCGGGCCAGAAGGTGTGTGTGTGTGTGGGGGTAATAGGAGCCTATATAAGAAAAAGGCCCAAATATCGTGACTGTCTTTATAAAATCGGGACATCTGGTTACCCTATATACAAAGGAGAAATTTGTTTCACTGTATCAAAAGAGGAAAGAATATGATTAAACTGAAAAGGTAACATGAAATACGACTCAAACAAACAAAAAAAAAAGAACACGTCCCTCCCCACACTCAAATATTAGACCCTATTTGTCAGACAAGTTACTTTGAACTATATCTCATATGTTAAGGTATTAATATTTTAACAAATGTCTATTAAAACATCTCCTAATGAGCCTTGTAGCTGTAAAATCATGTCAGTTTCTATATGAATTATTGCTGTGCATTGCTACAATATCTTCAAAAGAAGAGTGTTAAATGATTTTAAAATGTAACTCCAGGAAATTGTATTAACTACAGTTCATGTAAATAGGAATTGGATAGGCTACCAGAAGTTAAAACAAATGTTATAATTTAAAGCATTATCACTTGGCATTACACTAAGTCACATTGTAGGGTGCTATATTGTTTTTCTTTCCGGGGAAACAAAGCTCTTTAAAAATTATATATCTATTAAGCATACTTATATGGCCTACATCACCATAATATTTGAGGACTCTCACAATCTTTAATGTATTTATCCTCACAATACCACTGTGAGGTAGGAAAGTACTATTAATCTCTATTTTACAGATTGGGGAAAAAGGCATAGAGGGGATAAATGACTTATTGAAGTCTGTGGTGAAGCAGGGATTTGAACCCAATTTCCCAAGTCCTAGACTTAAGCTTCTACTGGACCATTTTCCCTCTGTTTAAAATGTAGAATTTAGCTCATGTGTTTCATTAGATTATAGCCCCCTTTGGAGTGGAACGTATTAGCCAGTTTACTGCAATGTACACTGTACATATGATATTAGTTACCTTCAACTACTGTAATCTAATGTGACATAATTAGAGACCTACTAAAAACTAGAACTATTTGCAACTTGTTTCTGTTAAAAGAAAGTGATAGTCAATAACTTGTCTGTTTATCATCATTTTACTTTCAGGTAATGAATACCAGACAAATTCATATAAATTGTAGAGGGCTTAATTACTAATATTAGAAGTTAGGTTCATTTTTACAGGCAACTCTCTGAACAACCAGCTAAAGTGTCTGAAAACACTGTTGATGATTAATTGTGTAGAATAGGCCAATGTGTTATTTAATTAAGTGCACAAGTAACATTAAGTTTGCCGAGTTAAAATAATAGGAAGTACAAAAGTTAATGCTCCTAAAGCAACTTTAAATCAGCTGTGCTGTAAATATGCTGTCCTAAAGTCATTTTCAGTATGTGGTTTAGTGTATTTCTATTTTATAATTATACAGCATACAAAAATATAAACATTTTCAGCATAATAAAGTTTACTTCTCTTTGGAACGTTAGCTCTAAATTTTAATCATACAGACATGTTTATAATTAAGAAAGTAAAATTAAAGAGAAATTTCATGGCAAAAAGAGAGATTTCAAGGTACAGTGTTTTTTTATTAAAACTTGCAGAATATATGAAATAATACATGTTTTAAGAGACATTTACTGTCTCTTGATTAGAATTAACTGACATATTCCCTCCACAGTTGGGTCAGTATTCTATGATGTCAATGTGAAAAAAAATCAATGACTATTATCTACTAGTTGACCAATAATTTTTATAGTAGCTGGGTTGTATTACACTAAATTAATGCTATTTAATTGCATAATACACCAATTATTTTTCAATGTCATAGCCTAGAAACTAGCAAATGAGTTTGGTAATAGAATACATCTGCTACAGTATATCAGTAAAAGGAAAATGTTTGTTGCAAACTGCTTGCAATGAAGTAAAATAAGACACTGTAACCCTAATTATCCATAAACATATCAGTGGAAGTCCTTGAACAGACTGAGCATACATATACTGCACATTAGTGAGCTTCTTCAAATGGATTTTAAAGTCTTGAAGAATTCCAAAAGTATGTGTCTGCTTCTTAATTTTGTTATTTCCTTCTTTTGATCACTACAAAGCGCCTGACCTGAAGCTCTAAATACTTTATCATACTTTTAAAATTTACAATGCATACACAATACAAAAGGAAAAACATTAAAAAAACAAAATAACTGAAACTAACTCAAATTCATTTCCCAATCAGACAATCAAATACAGGAGCAATGCTCCACCCTCCTGAAAGACCTTAAGAAACATCATATCCACCACAATATCTCTACCACTGAGAGGACAGCTATACAGTCCCTGAAATCCAATCACCAGATAGTGATCAAGCAACCAGACTAAGGGAGTGCCATCATCTCAACTGTGATGACAATGTTAACAAGCCCAACCAACAACTCTCTGATAACACTTACTATAAGCAAATGAAAGAAGACCCCACATCACAGTTCACCCAGGAATCACACCAACATCCCTGACAATGATGGCATCACTTCTACTTCAAATATCTACAAGGCAATTGACAACACTCAGATATTCATCCCAAGCACATCACCAAACTCATCAATTTCATCCTCACCCATAATAATTTAACATTCAAAAACAAACACTTTGTCCAAACCATGGGAACAGCAAGGCTTCCCCACCTTTTCATGGGAGACCTTGAGGAAGACTGTGGGCAAACTGCACCACAATAGCAATGATATAACTAAGATACAACAATGACATTTTTATCTTCTAGACAGATGACCTAAACTCCCTCATAGATTTCCACCACAAATTCAACAGCCATCACCCATCCATCACACTCTCTCTAGAACACTCCCACACCAGCATCAATTTCCTGGACACCATGATCAACTGCAACAATAAGACCTACAAACAACTGTTTACAGGAAACCCACATATCACCTCATTTACCTTCACAGATCCAGTTACCATCCCAAATGCACCAATAAATCTGTTATTTACAGTCAGTCTTTCAATAGCACATAATATGCTCCAAGGAGAAAGTCTGGAATACACACCTACCACCCAACACTAGAACCCATATGGTGTATTATTAAACAATTACAACCCATATTCAATGGAAACTACATCCTAAAATAAATCTTTCCAAAAACTCCTCTTCTGTCCTTCAAACAACCCTCCAACCTTACCAAGCTCATCATCAAAAGATGAGCCTGGCAGCTTAAATTAATAATTTTACTAGACTCTAAAATTCAAAGTCATAATAAAGGCTGTGGATTTAGGGCTTAATACAACAACCTGTAACCCACTAACCCTCCTTTTCTGTCTTATGATTGCAGAAGTGTTAGTTGGCCACTTCATTTGAATGGTCTCTTTCAATATTTGTTAACTTCTTATACAGTACTAAACAATCCATTCCACCTTGTATTTAGTTGTGACTTTCCCAGACTTGAAGAAGAGTTCTGTGTAGCTTGAAAGCTCATCTTTTTCACCAACAGAAATTGGTTCAATAAAAGATTATACCTCACCAAACTTGTCCCTCTAATTTCCTGTAACCAACATGGATACAACAACACTGCAAATCACATCTCTCCAACCATTTGAGAGAATAAATGATCTTGCACTATGCCAAGCCCATACCCTTTTAGGGCCCATGCATCCAAGCCATCCAAAGCAGATTCTAGCCCCAGTAGTCTGTCTACAGAACGAAGTAGCATTGTTCACCCTTTTCAGCAACCTTGTAGGGCAGATTGCAAAGACCATCTGAACCCGTATATCCATTATTGAGACAACATACATAAACTCCCTCCTGACTCCTTAAGCTTTTCTTCCCTGCAAGATATCAGTTGCTCATTGAAATACTCCAAACTGAGAAACCTACCATCCCTCTCCCTCTCTCTTTCTTGGGGAGAATTACTGCAATCTAATCTCAGTCCCCTGTCCTCCAAATAAGAGTGAGACTATGTTAGTTCGACGCCATGGCAAAGCTTGCACCACTGATCTCTGCGGTATGTATTCATATTCACTGGGTATTAACAGAGGATTCTAGTTTGCATGATATTAATCCAGCATATTTTATGAGTACTCCTTTGATTTAAAATGTATTTTACATATCCATATATTTAAAATTATTTAGTTTCAGAATTTAGTTTCATAACCCACACACTGTGAATTTAAAGAACAGCATTTAAAACAAAAACACAGCTAATAAGAAAGGTGCTGAAAATGAAGCTTCTGTTAAATTAGGTAACAATATGCTACAATTAAGATATTGATTTATAGAAACAACTAATTAAACTGCATGTTACTCAATGTGATGCTACAGTATCCTCCACCACTCAGACCACATCCTTTTTAAGACAGTCCTAATGAGAATAGTCTCAAGTCTGTTGCACAGGAGTTTACACCTTGCAGGCTTGATAAACAAAGTGAATCAAACAGAAAAAAAAATCATACCATCTTTCTCTCCATATACCATTAGAATCCCAAATTCCTTCAATACATCCCCAAACCACCCATATATTTGAACATACTAATACTCTAATATTATCCAACTACACTAACAAATTCTATTGCATGATTTTACTTTCTTCTGCTCACCAATAAACAGCTCTTGTGATATGCATCTATCACTATAGTAACCAGGAACTACTGAAACTTTAAATTGTAGTATTCCTTTCAAATTTCAGTGTAATACAACATTTCTTTTATAGAAATCATGAGCTTCTGATGTTCACTGGTACTACTGGGGTGAACAGGAATTTGTAGAAGATTGTAGGCTCAATATGTGGTAGGATTAACAGTGTATACATTAATATTTGGAGGAAATAAAAGAATGGATTATAGTAGTGAGGAATAGAGAACAACACAGAACAACTTACAAAAGATGCTTGTTGAATGGCAAGCAACACAGCACTGAATTTGGATGTGAGTGTTTTAGTATATTTATTTTTTCAAATATTTTAAAGCCACTCATCAGGTGATATCTAGGCTTTCTTTACATCTCTTAACAAAGCCAATGCTTTCAAGAAGGGAAAGCAGTTATTTCACAATCATCTGCAATGACCATTTCAGTTTCCTTGATGAGATATGAGCTGTCAGATAGTATTCAAAAGTTTAAATATCAGGGGAATCCAACAGTTGCCATTATTGGAAAGTCTCAATACAAAACATCTCTTTGATGTCACATCAATATTGGCCAGGAGGTAACAGACTATTTTCAGAGGTGCAATCTTCACGAAGATTAATCTTCCTCAGACACTTCAGACTACACTTGAGGGGTATCTAGCTAATTATATTTGTAGGTAAAAGGAAATTACCCCTAAGTCAGGGTGAAATTTAGAGTAGGAGATAGTGCCTCAAATAGATGTCATGCATATGGTTTAGACTTTGTAGATAGATACCAGCACTTGTAATCAAAGCAGCAGTTAGCAGAAAACATGGAGTTCAGACATTATATACTGTCATCATTCATCTTATCTAAACATTGAGCAGTTGCATTCTGCACTACCTGGATGTTAAAAACAGCATTTGTCATAGAAGAGCATGTTGCAGTAGTCCAGTCCTAAAGGCATTAATAGTGCTTCATCACGCACGAGGCAACTATTTTGGACCTCTAAATCCACAATTGCACAATCAAGAAACAGGACAACTTTGGCTAAACATCAGTTAAATGCAAGATCATACATCTAGGGAAAAGAATGCAGCCCATACCAACAGGATGGGTGATTATATCAGTGACTCTGAAAAGGATTTAGGGGTCACGGTGGACAAATAACACTGGTCTACAATTTTTGAGAAGTCGTCTGCTTCAGAGATAAAATGTGCTATTTATTATGTATTTTGATGTGCTGAATTAAAATATGACAATTAAAACAACTGATTGGCTACTGTTCCTCAGATATTTAAGTTTTTACATTTTATGTCTATGTATATTGTGTAGATAGTAGAGTTTTAATCATAAATTGTAAACCTAGGTCTTTTCATGTGTTTATGGTTGCTTTACATGAAAATATTTCACCTGTCCTGTTTATGTAACACTTTAAAAATCAGCAAAAGGATTATATAAATAAAATTTATTATGAATCAAAATTATGCAGTAAAACAGCTTTAAGACTCATCTTCGATGAATCAATGAACAGTCTCCACTCATCTGGATCGTGAACGATGTTGAGGCCTGCCATCACACCATCGATTTTGTTGCAGGCTACAAGATCACCTTCCATGAAGAAGAATGGGACAAGATCCTTTTGACTGTCACGGTACATGGAAACCCTAACATCATCTGCAAGGAGATTCCATTGCTATAGTCTGGAGCCCAACAGCTCTGCCTTACTCTTGGGTAGTTCCAAATCCCTGACAAGGTCATTCAGTTCACCTTGTGTTATGAGGTGTGGTTCAGAGGAGGAGGATGGGAGAAAATGTGGGTCCTGTGACATTGATGGTTCAGGACCAGAAGTTTCATCCTCTTCCTCTTCCTCATCTGACTCAAGTGAGAATGATTCTGGTGCATCAGGAACCGGCAGTCCTTCTCCGTGGGGTACTGGGCGTATAGCTGATGGAAGGTTTGGTAATGCACAGTCCACTTTTTCTTCTTTGACACTGGAGGCACCATGCAGAAGTAACAATTGCTGGTATGATCTGTTGGCTCTCTCCAAATCATTGGCACTGCAAAAGGCATAGATTTCCTTTTCCTGTTCAACCACTGGCGAAGATTTGTTGCACAAGTGTTGCAGCATATGTGTGGGGCCCACCTCTTGTCCTGATCTCCAATTGTGCAGCCAAAATAAAGGTGATAGGCTTTCTTAACCATAGTGGTTATACTGCGCTTTTGTGATGCAAAAGTCACTTCACCACAAACATAGCAGAAGTTATCTGCACTGTTCACACAAGTACGAGGCACCTCTGCTCACTTTGGCTAAACGGAGATGTGTCCCTTTGCAAAATCAAACACTGACAAATAAGAGAGCACAACACTGTATGATTTCTAGAGCTGATATAGGGCAATTTGTTCAGCAGAGTGATGTAAGCTTCGTTATGATTGCATCATCTATGACTTCTAGTAATAACATGATGCAATTCAAATCATGTATGACACAATACCAGCTTCAGATTGCAGCATTCATTGTTTTGCCTAAAAAGCAAGTACTGTCCAAACCCAGTCATAGATTTATTCATAGATCCAGTCAAAGATGTATTTTAGTCATTTCTGGTTTAAATTGAAATCCCTTCCCTTTATAACTCACTTATCCTCCGCCATTCCCAAGTAAAGGGTCGTATATACAGAACCAATAGCATATCTTGAAAACTAGACCCAATCAACAATTTTAAGCATCATTTTCGTTCTCGGTGACCCAGAATTAGTAAAGTTTGACTACATTTATTTCAGAAGCATTTTGACTGTAGAGCACTGTAATTCAACATGAGATTCCAGTATGGTGTTGTGGAAATAGGGCTAATACAATATTTGGATATGTAAACAGGTGAGTAATCAGAGTAGGGAGATGATTTTATCTTTGTATATGGCATTGGTGAGACCAGTACTAAAATATTGTGTACACTTCTGGTATTCACATTTTTAAAATGAAGTTGAGAAGTGTAGGAAAAAAAACCCACAAAATTGTTTGAAGGCTGAAGAAAACTTTTTACCATGAGAGACAAGTGCAATCTGTTTACTTTATAAAAAGAAGACTGCGAGGTGATTTGATTACAGTGAATAGGTATCTTCAAAGGGAGAAAATACCAGACTAAAAGGCTCTTTAATCTACAAGAGAAAGGCATAACAAGAATCAATGTCTGGTAGGCGAATCCAGACTAATTCAAATTAACCACAGGAAAAAATATCATAGGAAGTGGTGGATTCTCCACCCCTTGATGTCTTCAAATCTAGACTGAATGAATTTCTGGAGGTATGTTTTAGTCAGACAATTTACTGTGCTCAATACAGAGGTAACTGGGTGAAATTTAATGGCCTGTAATATTTAGGGAGTCAGATTAGGTGATCTAATGATTCATTCTGCCCTTAGAATCCATAGCTATCCCAATGAGGTCTGCATCTAAGAAAAATGGTTATAATCTTCTGGTCAGAAGGAGAAGCTAGGAGTTTGTGGTTATTCCTGCCCTCTGGTGACCAAGAGCAGTGATGTGTGCTGGCATATACCATCCAATGCAAAGGAATACTTGTGGGGTTTTTTTTTTAGTAAATGTGTTTCTAAATACATTGGACATACATCTACACAATAATACTTATTTCTCAACACACTGTTTCTAAACTGTCCTGCTATAGAGTCAGAATTTATGATTTGCCAAGTTGAGCCCAGTTATCTAAATATACAATGTTGAGACAGCAGACCTTTACAATTTATCATGATTTTTGTAATGCATTAGTGACATTAGAAAAAATATTACATTCTCAAATTCCCTAAATAATGTTTGACACATACAAGAAACATTAAAGTACTTATGAAAATCACATTTACTGCTTTAATTCAATTTTCCAACATTTCATGTGTGTGTACCTCTCTATCTGTCAAAATAAAATATGGAACACAACAAAAAAAAACAAATGACACAAAAAGTAGAGGAAAACAGACAATAATATAGTGAGATATTGAAAGCTGTCATAGTATTTTATATTACTGTTTTCTTCAGACAAAGATCTGAAGCTAAGATTCATTGTCAAGCAGTTTAGACTTTACGTGGGGAGGGATAGCTCAGTGGTTTGAGCATTGGCCTGCTAAACCCAGGGTTGTGAGTTTAATCCTTGAGGGGGCCACTTAGGGATCTGGGGCAAAATCAGTACTTGGTCCTGCTAGTGAAGGCAGGGGGCTGGACTTGATGACCTTTCAAGGTCCCTTCCAGTTCTAGGAGATGGGATATCTCCATTTAAAAAAAAAAAAAAAAGACACATTAAAAATAACAATTAATAGATGGCTTAAGTGATAATATCTTATATGTATATATTCCCAAAGGGCTCAAAAGCATTTTATAAATGATGGGCCTCTCCTACCTATATTTGGAAGAATCACTTCAGTCACCTCTGAGATGAAATTGCAGCTGTTTATTAGCAGCTGACTACTACCCCATGCTACTCATCCATGTGGGCACTAATGACACTGCGAGGAATGACCCTCAACAGATCAGAAGTGACTACAGGGTTCTGGGAGTAATGGTGAGGGATTCGGGAGTGCAGGTGGTGTTCTCTTCAGTCCTTCCAGTCAAGGGTAGGGGGCTCGGCAGAGCCAGATGCATCCTGGAGGTGAATACCTGGCTGCGAGGATGTTGTCGCCAGGAAGGCTTCAGCTTCCTTGACCACGGGATGCTGTTCCAGGAAGAAGGACTGCTAAACAGAGATGGGGTCCACCTATCGAGGAAGGGGAAGAGCAAATCTGGTGACAGACTGGCTAACCTAGTGAGGAGGACTTTAAACTAGGTTCAACAGGGGCAGGTGACCAAAGCCCACAGGTAAGTCAAAAACATGGAGACCTTGGAGAAGGGTTGGAATCTGGGGGGGATCATGGGCTGTTATAGCAGAAATAAGGGAGAGACAAGACAGAACTGGTTGCAGGGGGATCAAATCAGTATCTAGATGTGTGTATACTAATGCGAGAAGTATGGGGAATAAGTGGGAAGAACTCGAAATGCTAGTAAATAAATACAACTATGACATAGTTGGCATCACAGAGACTTGGTAGGATAATATGCATGACTGGAATATTGGTATAGTAGGATACAGCTTGCTCAGGAAGGACAGGCAGGGAAAAAGGGTGGCAGTGTTGCCTTATATATTAAAAATGTATACACTTGGACTGAGGTTGAAATAGAAATAAGAGACAGTCTTGTTGAAAGTCTCTGGGTAAGGATAAAAGGGGTAAAAAACAAGGGTGATGTCATGGTAGACCACCAAACCAGGAAGAAGAGGTGTATGAGGCCTTTTTTAAACAACTAATAAAATCATCCAAATCACAGGTCTTGGTGGTGATGGAGGACTTCAACTACCGAGACATCTGTTGGTAATATAACACAGCAGGGCACAGATTATCCAACAAGTTCTTGGAATGTATTGGAGACAATTTTTTATTTCAGAAGGTGGAGAAAACTACTAGCAGGGAGGCTGTTCTAGATTTGATTTTGACAAATAGGGAGGAACTGGTTGAAAGTTTGAAAGTGGAAGGCAACTTGGGTGAAAGTGATCATGAAATGGTAGAGTTCATGATTTTAAAGAATGGTAGGAGGAAGAACAGCACCATAAAGACAATGGATTTCAAGAAGGCATAGGTTAGCAAACTCAGGTGATCTTCAATGATCTAAAACTCAAAGAAGAGTCCTACAAAAAGTGGAAACTTGGTCAAATTACAAAGGATGAATATAAATAAATAAGTAGGGACAAAATTAGAAAAGCCAAGGCACAAAACAAGATAAAACTATCTAGGAACATAAAAGGAAACAAGAAAACATTCTACAAATACATTAGAAGCAAGAGGAAGTTCAAGGACCGAGTAGGCCCAATACTCAATGAAGGGGGAAAGACAATAACAGCAGAAAATGTAGAAATGGCAGAGGTGTTTAATGACTTCTTTGTTTTGGGTTTTCACCAAGAAGGTTGGTGGCAATTGGACATCTATCATAGTGAATGCCAGTGAAAATGATGTAGGATCAGAGTCTAAAATATGAAAAGAACAAGTCAAAAAATTACTTAGACGAGTTATATGTTTTCAAATCACCAAGGCCTGATGAGATGCATCCTAGAATACTCAAGGAGCTGATTGAGCAGATATCTGAGCCATTGGCAATTATCTTTGAAAAGTCATGGAAGATGGGAGACATTCCAGAAGACTGGAAAAGGGCAAATACAGTGCCTATCTATAAAAAGGGAAATAAGGACAACCCAGGGAATTACAGACCAGTCAGCTTAACTTCTGTACCCAGAAAGATAATGGAGCAAGTAATTAAGCAATCAGTTTGGAAACACCTAGAACATGATAAAGTGATAAATAACAGTCAGCATGGATTTGTCAAGAACAAATCGTGTCAAACCAACTTGAGCTTCCTTTAACAGAGTAACAAGCCTTGTAGCTAAGGGGGAAGTGGTAGATGTGGTATATCTTGACTTTAGTAAGGCTTTTGGTACTGTCTCGCATGACCTTCTCATAAACAAACTAGGAAATACAACATAGATGGAGCTACTGAAAGGTGGGTGCATAACTAGTTGGAAAATCATTCCCAGAGAGTAGTTATTAAGGGCATAATGAATGGGGTCCTGCAGGGATCAGTTCTGGGTCCTGTTCTGTTCAATATCTTCATCAATGATTTAGATAAGGGCATAGAGAGTACACTTATAAAGTTTGTGGATGATACCAAGTTGGAAGGGGTTGCAAGTGCTTTGGAGGATAGAATTAAAATTCAAAATGATCTGGACAAACTGGAGAAATGGTCTGAAGTAAATAGGATGAAATTCAATAAGAATGAATGCAAAGTACTCCACTTAGGAAGGAACAATCAGCTGAACACATACAAAATGGGAAATGACTGCCTAGGAAGGAGTACTGCAGACAGAGATCTGGGGGTCAGGGTAGATCACAAGCCAAATATGAGTCAACAGTGTAAGCAAACATCATTCTGGGATGTATTAGCAGGAGTATTGTAAGCAAGACAGGAGAAGTAATTCTTCCGCTCTACTCTGTGCTGATTAATACTCAACTGGAGTATTCTGTTCAGTTCTGGGTGCCACATTTCAGGAAAGACATGGACAAATTGGAGAAAGTCCAGAGAACAGCAACAAAAATTATTAAAGGTCTAGAAAACATGACCTATGAGGGAAGATTGAAAAAATTGGGTTTGTTTAGTCTGGAGAAGAGATGACTTAGAGGGGACATGATACCAGTTTTTAAGTACATGAAAATTTGTTACAAGGAGGAGGGAGAAAAAATGTTCTTGTTAACCTCAGAGGATAGGACAAGAAGCAATGGGCTTAAATTGCAGCATCTAGAGTGACCAGACAGCAAGTGGGAAAAATCGGCACAGGGGGTGGGGAGTAATAGGAGCCTATATAAGAAAAAGCTCCAAATATCGGGACTGTCCCTATAAAATCAGGACATCTGGTCACCCTAGCAGCATCGGCGGTTTAAGTTGGACATTAGGAAAACTTCCTATCAGAGTGGTTAAGCACTGGAATAAATTACCAAGGGAGGCTGTGGAATCTCCATCATTGGGGATTTTTAAGAGCAGGTTGGACAAACACCTGTCAGGGATTGTCTAGATAATACTTAGTCCTGCCTTGAGTGCAGGGGACTGGGCTAGATGACCTCTCAAGGTCCCTTCCAGTTCTATGATTCTATGATTATACAACAGACAAGGACAAGAAATGAAGAATATTGAATCTGTTTGAAATTGTTAGTGTGTCAGAAAATGTCAATTTTAACTAAGGAACATGTCTCCTGATGTTGAGTCATTTTATATCATCAGAATGGTCTACTGACTTAAAATCAATCCACTAAAAAGATTTCAAAGTCTTCCTACTACACCTGTGTCTATGCATTGTCAATAGACAATAAAGTCAGAATAAATGGCATTGGATTATAGAAGGCACAAAACACCCAACACCTATGATTAGGGGAAAGCCATATAATTCAATGCCTGCTGCTTCTTATGACACACAACTCCCACTTCTGTTTCTCCTGATGCTGCCTTACTGAGATTTTAAGGCAGGTATGAGACAAATGGGGACACCCCCATATATGAAAAGTGTCTGATGATATACTATACTATGATTTTGTTCTGCATAAAACCTCATGCTTCCTAGATCAGAAAATGGAAGGAGGCCATTTCAACTTATTTTCTCAGTAAAGAAAAAAGCTATAGGAGGAGGCTTGTCAGATTGTGTCATTCAGCAACATGATGCAATGTTGTTTGCTTCTATTTTGGCAGTATTGTTTCCTACATCAAATCATTCATATATTTGAACTACATGTTATACTGTCAGGGCCACGGTCAAGAGGGTTCATGAAAGAATCAGTACTGAATGAATTAATTAGTAGGTGTGTTGGTGGTTGTGAAGTTAGTGATCACCTAGCCTCAAAATGTCTCTCTGATCTGTAGTGTCATTTAGATTTTTATCATGATCAAATTCAGTTGGCAAGTGTGTATAAACTGTGGAAGGATGTATTCTGTTCCTTGCAATTTTTAAAAAAAGATATAGTGCACCACAACTATTACAGGGATAGACAAAATGTGTACCACCTAGTTATATAACTTTTTGTTTTGTGCTATGGCAATACCTTTATGCAACATATTAATTATTACAGGGTCCTGGTGCCTTTGCCTTTTGTGTGTCTCTGGAGACCCAAGTACAAATCCTCATTAGCTCACCAATGAAAGTATATTTGTTGATTTTGTTCTATTCCCTATGTGTCCATATCATTATCACACTGTGTCTCACTGCATAATTGGTTTGGAGAATGAGATCTGAAATAATGAACATGACAGCATATACTTGCCTAGCTATCTATCCAAAATAAAGTAAAGAAGGACTAGAACCACATTGTTTGTGCAGGTCATGATTAAATTTTTTGGCAGAGGTGTGAACCATGAGCTGCACCTTTTTATCTCTCTACATAGTACAAATCATTATGGTATCTGATTGTCTTACACTTCCTTTGTACTAATTCTTTCCCTTCTCTATGTGAAAAGGAAAGATCATTATTCTTTTTATGGTATTTTATTTATTCCTCTTGGAAAGTGAATTTACATTTTGTCTGAGAGTGGTATGGCATATGGTCATCCTGCTAGAATGAGTTTTCACTGGTGACTGAAAGTCAGAGTAGTGGAACTGTGAGCCAGGAATTTGAGTTTGAATCCCAGCTCTGGTATTTGACTTATAGTGGGACCTTGGGAAAGCCACTTAACCTGCTTCAGATTCTCTAGCTAGGAGTCCCTGGTTTTAAAGTCCCCTTTATACTGCAGGAATAGCGGTGAGTTATATGGGCCCATGGTGCCCGTGCTCCACCAATATTCAAGAACGAGAGCCCAGCTCCACCAATGTTTGGGCTTATATTTTCAGAACCGTCCTGTCCATAGGACGGACCAGGGCAACCACCCTGTGAACCGCACTTTGGGGTCGCTTTCGGGTCTCTCACTGCTGCCGGCACCAGGACCCAGGCTAACTTCCCAGGCCACCCTAGACCCCACGTCCCCCTGAAGGGCGGGGCCCAGGGTGGTTGCCCTGGTCCATCCTATGAACAGGACAGCTCTGCTTGGATCCATTCTGGACACCACCAAAAATGATACAAACCTGGCACTCAGGGGAATAGCACAAAAGGAACTTAACTAGGGCTGAGGATCTGGCTCAGTCTGTCTAAACAGGAAAGTTCAAAGAGTTATCAAACCAAAGAGATCTCTTCTGAAAACTGGAAATCCAACATTAGTACATCCAATAGGAAGGTGCAGAAGCTATGGCAGGTAAAAAGTTAAATGCAAATTAGGATCACTCAGAAGGAATTTGAAGAGTAAATAGCCAAGGTCATAAAAACAAATAAGACTTTTTAAACATATCAGGAACATGAAAACCTATAACAGGAATAGGTCTGCTGTATTATCTGGGAGTAAAGGCATCAATTAAGGAAGATAGGGACACTGTAGCAAAACTAGATGATTTTCTGGTATGAGCCTTCACCACAGAGAATGTTGGGGAGATGTCTTCCATGGAGCTACCCTTTAAGAGGAGGTGCTGTCTGAGACTGAGATATGAAAATACAAAGTGCTAGAAGAGATTGTTAAACTGAAGAGCAAGAGATGACTAGGATGGTATATATCCACAAGTTCTGAAGGAATTTAAGAATGAAACAAGAGCGCTAACACAAAAATAAAATCATTCACTAAAATCAGCTACTACACCAGACAAACTAATAACAATTGTTACGCAATAAGGACAACTATAGAATACACAATCTAATGGTCCTTACTTCAGCACCAGAAAAACTGGTTAAAACAATTACAATCAGAATTATAAAATGACCATGATATGATAGGATAATTGAACACAGTTCTGTAAAGTAATATTGCTAAATCTGCTAAAATTCTTTGATCATATAAGAATTTGTGGGGGGAAAAGAGAAGCAGCAGATAATAATTAATTTGAACCTTAAAAAGCATTTGACAAACTTCCTCATAAGAAGCTATTATGAAAATGTTTGTCCCAGTCCTGCACTTGACTCTACAAGGACAAAGTCCTGGGTCTGAACAGATCTGGAAGAGAATATCCTCTGAAGTCAATGGAAGTCTGCATGGGAGCAGGGGTTTGCCCAAATACAGTGATTTGCACTCTCAATATCATGGAGTGAAAGATCAAGTCCTGTCATGGAATTGAAATTTGTTCACAGAAAGAAAAACTATAGGAATACATAGTTCAATACTCTATATGGCAAAAGGTTAATGGTGAGGTCATCTGAGAGCTTAAAGAAGCCATTTGGGCTTTGAATCTCTTCTTGTACATGCAAGGATTTAGCTGAAGGATGCAGTCAGACTCTGTCAAGTATCAGGGGGTAGCCGTGTTAGTCTGTATCTACAAAAACAACAAGGAGTCTGGTGGCACCTTAAAGACTAACAGATTTATTTGGGCATAAGCTTTCGTGAGTAAAAACCTCACTTCTTCGGATGCATAGAGTGAAAGTTACAGATGCAGGCATTATATACTGACACATGGAGAGCATGCTTGATAAAGATCTTGTAGGTGTTTGTCTCTGTCTGAGGGGTTGGAGCAAATTCGGTTGTATCTTAGGGCTTGGCTGTAGACAATGGATCGTGTGATGTGTCTTGGATGGAAGCTGGAGGCATGTAGGTACGTATAGCGGTCAGTAGGTTACCCCTCAGACAGAGACAAACACCTACAAGATCTTTATCAAGCATTCGTAAAACTACAATACCCACCTGGGGTAGTGAGGAAACAGATTGACAGAGCAAGACGGGTACCCAGAAATCACCTACTACAGGACAGGCCCAACAAGGACAATAACAGAACACCACTGGCCATCACATACAGCCCCCAGCTAAAACCTCTCCAGCGCATTATCCACGATCTACAACCTATCCTGGAAAATGATCCCTCACTCTCACAGACCTTGGGAGGCAGGCCAGTCCTCGCTTACAGACAACCCCCCAACCTGAAGCAAATACTCACCAGCAACTACACACCACACCACAGAAACACCAACCCAGGAACCTATCCCTGTAGCAAATCTCGTTGCCTACTCTGTCCCCATATCTACTCTGGCAACAGCATCAGAGGACCCAACCACATCAGCCACACCATCAGGGGCTCATTCACCTGCACATCCACTAATGTCATATATGCCATCATGTGCCAGCAATGCCCCTCTGCCATGTACGTTGGCCAAACCGGACAGTCCCTCCGCAAAAGAATAAATGGACACAAATCGGACATCAGGAATGGTAACCTACATAAGCCAGTAAGTGAACACTTCAATCTCCCTGGTCATTCTATTACAGATTTAAAAGTCACTATCATTGAACAAAAAAACTTCAGAAACAGACTTCAAAGAGAAACAGCAGAACTAAAATTCATTTGCAAATTCAACACCATTAATCTGGGCTTGAATAGGGACTGGGAGTGGCTGGCTCATTACAGAAGCAGCTTTTCCTCTCCTGGAATTGACACCTCCTCATCTATTATTGGGAGTGGACTGCATCCACCCTGATTGAATTGGCCCTGTCAACACTGGTTCTCCACTTGTGAAGTAACTCCCTGCTCTCCATGTGTCAGTATATAATGCCTGCATCTGTAACTTTCACTCTATGCATCCGAAGAAGTGAGGTTTTTACTCACGAAAGCTTATGCCCAAATAAATCTGTTAGTCAGACTCTGGGTTATTTAATTGCTTCCACCTAGAGTATGTATATGGACCCAATCACATGGGTCACTTATACATATGTAAGCGTCTCACGATCTTTAATGTATTTATCCTCACAACACTCCTGTGAGGCAGGGCAATACATAGGACATAGGACTGGAAAGGAACTACTGGGACAACAACTCCAGTTCCTTACTATCACAGACAATCCTGTAATACAATCTGTTCATACATTAATCAAACACCATTTTAAACCCAGTTAGGCTAATTGACCCTACTAATCATATTTTAAGGCTATTGAGGAATTTCACTCTGATGGCCAGAAACCTTCTTCCAATTTCCAATGTATTCAAATTCATTTGTTCTTGTGTTAACATTGTCCTGTATCTTCTGCACCCACTCTTGTGTTTCCCTCAACCCCAATGTGCTTAGAGAGCAATCATATCCCCTCTCAGTCTAACAAACCCAAGCTCTTTTACTGTGATTTCATAAGATAGGCTCTCCTTTTCACTGAACATCTTAGTAGCCCTTCTCTGCACCTTTTCCAGTTTGAAATAATCTTTCTAGAACATGAGTGACCAGAATTGCACATCATATGAGGTTTTCCTAGTGCCTTGTAGAATGACATTAATACCTCCCAGTCTCTACTGGAAATACTTCACCACATACATCCTAGGATCACATTTGCCTTTTATTATTATTTATTTTATTGTAAACAGCCAGACTGCATTGGTGGCTCATAGAAGCCACTCCCTAAGTGAATGACCTTGCATGTTGTACTATTAAATGTCATCCCTTATCTATTTCTCCAGTCCATTGGTCATCCAATTCTTCCTGTATAATATTCTGACCCTCCTCTGTATTGACAGTGCCTCCCAATTTTGTGTCACTGGGAAATTCATTTGTGCAGTCCTACTTTTTGTGCGAAGATCATTAACAAAAATATTAAGTAAGATCAGTCCCAAGACTGATGCTTTAGGAACTCCGCTAGTGACTGACCACCAGGCCAATAGTCCCCCTTTCTGCACAACTTATTGTTGTCTCCCTTTTAGCTATGTCCTTACAGTTCCTGTCATTAATCCCAATCTTCTCCAGTTTAGTAATTTCCCAGGTGGTACCATGTCAAAAGCTTTACTGAACTCCAGATAGACTGCATTTCCATTGTCTGAAAAAAACATTTATCAAAAAATATCAGATTAGTGTGGCACAATCTACCTTTAATAAAACTATTTGCATTTTATCCCATTTTCCATTTACCTCCCTTCTTCAGTTATTCTTTCCTTCAAAATTTCCTCAAACTCCTTGCATTCTATTGAGGTCAGTCTAACCTCTGGTCTGTGATGGCTGGTCTGTCACATTTTTACCCTTTCTTAAATATAGGTATTACTTTTACTATTCTCCAGTCCTATGGCAAAGTATTATTACCCACATTTGACAGATGGGCTACTGAGGCACAGGCCCAAGTTTTTAAGGATATTTAGGAGCATAATTCCCATTGATTGCAATTAGAGTTAGGTGCCTAAATACCTTTAACAATCTTGCCCAGAGAGACTAGAAGACTTGCCAAAGTTTGCACAGGAAGTCTGTGGTAGAACAGGAAAATGAACCTGTATCTTTCAAGTATTAAGCTAGTGCCCAAACCATTGGAACATCTTTTTTTTTTTTTTTTCATTTCTTTCTTGCTTCTGTGTTGGAGACATGGCTAGAGGTTTTGGGAACACCAGGGAAGATTTTTCAGAGGCACAAGTTCCCATTTTTCCTTCATGTTTTGCTAATAGTCAGAATATGATATAAAATACAGCAGTTCCAGTACAAATACTTGAGCATATGAGCTTAGCATTTGCTTTCCATGTTCATTCATGTGAATACAATTATCATTCAACTGTTTGTATGGCTGACTCAAATAAGGGCCGGCTCCAGGCACCAGGCAACCAAGCACATGCTTGGGGCGGCACCTGGTAAGGGGCGGCCAATCTTGGGGTGGCAGGGGGCAGCGCGGCGCGGCAGTCCACGGGGGGGGGGGGGGGGGGGCCCCCGGGGGGGTGGGGGCGGGGGGGGGGGGGGGGGGGGGGGGCACGGGGGGGGGGGGCGGCGCGGGGCGCGGTGCTCAGCGGGGGGACTCGGCAGGGCGGCGCTTTTTTTTGCTGCTTGGGGCAGCAAAAAAGTTAGAGCCGGCCGTGCTCAAATATATTTTAAAATCTTAAGGAATATTTATGGAAAGTTGTGTGCAATATTCATGCAGTTCAACTGATTAGTGAGAAATGTAATTTTACCCAGATTAATCACCTAAAAAAATAAAATGAAAACAAAACTTTTTATTAATAATTTAGGACTATCACATAGCTTTAGATTCAAGAAATAATTAATCCTTCCCCCCAAAAAAACAAAATCGAAAGCCAAATTTCCATTTCTTTAATTCAAGCATGCCCCGATTTCTAGCTAAAGTACAAGAAAATCTCAGAAGAGTAGCAAAGTGACTGGATGACTGGAAAAGAGGGAATATTTGCATGCATACCTGAGTACCTAACTGTGCGTGCAATTGCATCATGGGCCATGAAAACTTGAGGAATTACATATGCAAATTAATATAAGATTTTTTTAAAAACAAATGAAAAATATATTTCTCGTTAATTTGCATACTGATAAAACTCCCTTGCCTAACATATAATTCCATGCTCATTTAGGCATTAAGCCCTCAATATAACCATAGCATATGTCTAACTTTAAGCATATAAATAATCCCATTGAAATCATTGGTATGATTTATAAGCTTAAAGTAAGACAGGGGCTTGATGAAGGCAGTAACATACTATATCAGGGCATCTGTTATTATTTGCAAAGATTCCTAATTTCCAGCTATACTAGTTTAAATTGCTCATATAATATTATTGCAATGCCATTACTCCACCATTTTGTGTACTCATATTTTCTTTTCTATATTGTTTCACATGCAAGTGATTGCTGAATCATATTAGAACCAGTCTTTTATATGCCAGACCAACACAGATGCAAAACAATGGGACCATAAAATATTGCCAACTACAGAAAGGACAATGATGGTTTTACTAATAAGGCAAAAACAACAAATCCCTCACTATATTGAGTCACAATGTCCTCAGAGCCCACACTGTTCAATAAAACAACACATATGGGCTTTGGATGTGACTTTTTGCAAAAAATTGGATTAATTTAAATAATGTCAATGCAGACTCATTTAACTAGTGGCCAAGGTAATGGTTAATGTGTCACACAAAATAAAGTATCCAAAATGAGTCAGGAGTGATTTAGAAAGTCATTTATATGTTACAAAGGGAAAGAGAGGGACAAAGTTATACAAGTAAAAACATACCCACCTGGAACCATGTATATTGTCTTTAGAGCTGGTTGAAATTTCATCTCCCTCCCCCCTATTTTTATTTCTCAACATTCAAAAATCTTGTAAAAAAAAATAAAATTCTGAACATTTTAACTAGTTCTCATTGTTTTACCAAACTTCTAGTATTTGGATTAAAACTAGAGACTTTAAGTATTTTTAAATGTATGTGGAACTGTGGTCCATACACCAGTGTAAATGGTGGATTCTCTGTCACTTGAAGTCTTTAAATCATGATTTGAGGACTTCAGTAGCTCAGCCAGAAGTTATGGGCCTATTACAGGAGTGGGCGGGTGAGGTTCTGTGGCCTGCAATGTGCAGGATGTCAGACTAGATTATTGTGATGGTTCCTTCTGACCTTAAAGTCTATGACTCTATCGGGGTAGGAAGGCTAACTTGAAATATTTTATAGAAAGCAGCTGGTGCTCAAAATACCTTTTAACTTGTAAAGAGACAGAACACACAAGTACAACAGAGAAATTAGGGTGTTCAGCTTCTCCACAATGGGGAAAGCAGCACACTGGAATAGAGGAGATCAGAAGTATTAGCTTCTGAGGCTGCCCCTGTAAGAATAACAGAGGGGTTAGCAGGCTGACAATCGTCCCCATCTAAGATGTTAGGAGAGAAAACAATGGGAGAGCAGAACGACTATAATACTCAGACCAACTGAGAGGGAGATTTCATTACTAGTTATTATTACTTCAGTAGCTCTATGCCTTGCCTATTTAGATTGTTTTCTCTTTGAGGGTACATCTACACTACCAGGGGGAGTCGATTTAAGATACGCAAATTCAGCTACGTGAATAGCGTAGCTGAATTCGACATATTGCAGCCGACTTACCCCGTTGTGAGGACGGCGGCAAAATCGACTTCTGGGGCTTTTTGTCGGCGGCGCTTACTACCACCTCCGCTGGTGGAGTTAGAGCGCCGATTCGGGGATCGATTGTCGCGTCCCAACGGGACGCGATAAATCGATCCCTGAGAGGTCGATTTCTACCCGCCGATTCAGGCGGGTAGTATAGACCTAGCCTGAGACAGGGATGCTCTTACCCTGTATTTGAACAGCGCTTAAAACAGTGAGGCCTCGTTCTTCTTTGGGAGCTGTAGGTGTTACTGTGTTCCAAATAATTGTAATGATAGTAATAAAAGCCCAGCTTTCTTTCCCTAATTATGATCAGAGTCTGGTGAAATATCTGAAATGCAGTCCCCCCCAACAAATTTGTTTGTTTTTGGCTTGCTCCATGGAAATGTATGTGTTTAACTGACCATGGTTATAAGTGTGATTTAAAAACCCAGCTACATAGACAAGCTCCTCACGGGTAAGTGGCATGAACACATAGGCACAAACCTATTTGAAAATTTGGTTCTAACTATGGATCCCATTTTGCAACTGATAATGTGAAAATGCGGATATTGTGTCTCCTGTGCTTTCAATACTCTCTCCACCTGCACCTAGGCAGTGTGGAGGAGAATAATGAAGTAAGCTGAAGGGTGAAGAAAACAGGGGAATAGGGTCAAAAATGGGCAGATTGGGGAAGAATGTGCCAAATCCATGTGCATGGCTGCGCTGTTTGTAACTACGCATACACACTCCTTCAGAACTTGGAATAGAATCCAAGATTCCTAATCCCCAAAATGCTTCCATTGTCCATCAAATATTTTTAAACCCTCAGGCAAAGTGTGTGTCTCATTAGCCTTTAGTATTGGTCCAGTGGAGGATAGCATGCTATTAGTTACTGCATTAGCTCAAGGAGTATAGGTCTGTGTTGTGGATCTAAGGTTCTAACCCTGCTGATGATTCATACGGGTGTGTCAATATAATGTAGTCTTAAATTGCAGGGGACTGGAGTTGATAACCCAGAGGGTCTTTTTTGGTCCTATGTCAGAAATCACATGATGACTTTTCAGTTTGCTTGCTTTAAAAAAACACACAAGGCAATTCCATAAAAAAATAAATAATAATAATAATAATAATTAATAAAAGATAATAGAAGAGTGTCAAGGTTGCAAACTCAAGCACTCAAAAGCTAGGAAATGTCAAAAATAAGGTTGCCTGTGAAACCTTAATTCACCTCCTTTCTGCATATACATTATGATAATTACATGATCACATACTATGTTTCTTTAAACATTAATTTTATGTTATGCACATACACACACATTTTGTTCCCATTATTTGCCTGTCAAAATAATGCAACTAGTATAATGCAAGTGTACCAAAACCTTTCTTCAATAACTGACTCAGAGCAAGAAATTTATAAACATTAATATCAACAAATTACATCCCTTTACGTTAAGTATGGTCCAAAGCTACAGCTCTTTCAATCAATCATTATTAATCCATTAATCACTGACAAATACAATTATATATTTAAATATGTGAACAAGGAAATAAACAACCTTACTTATTTGCATGCATGAGTAGGTAAAAGAGCTTAGGAATTAAGGGACTGCTCCATTGATTCACAATGCATATCACTGTTTTGTATGAAAACAAGTTGATTATTTAACATAAGCAAAGAAACAACAAAAGAAAAGACAAGATGCTCTAACATATTTGCAGAATGAGAATAATTAAATTAAGTTGAGAATTTAAATAAAAAACAAATATTAATTCAAATGCAAAACAAAACAAAACTATGTACACAGCTTCTAGCAAACATCTGTATTAGTGTTCTCATTTTTTTTATCTGAGGCACATCTACACAGCAGACGTTTTATGGTTGTTCCACATTGGGTAAGCCACTCAAAATGTGATAGGTGCTGTACAAACATGTAGGAACAAAGATCCTTGCCCCCAAAAGCTTACAGTATAAAAGTGAAATTAAAAAAGAGGTGAAAAATGGTGGAAGGCGGTGTGATTTACAAATAAATATGCAAACCCCAGTGAAATCCATCAGAATATTCGATTAACTAGAACGGGGGGCTAATAAGCCGTAGAGTTCCCAAGGTAATGATAAACACGTGTCTTCTTTGTTTCATGTTTTGTTTTGTGTTTTTGTTGTTTTTATCTCAACTTTTTTATTTTAGTTCAGTTGTGAAGAAATGAGCGTTCAAGAGTGAGCTGAATAAAGTGAGTGCAAAAAACATGACAAAATAAACCTACTATAGTGCATAGGAATTGGATAATATCCCTTTAAGTAGTTTGTGAGCCCTCTAGTGGCCTTCATTGTCTTCTGTATTTCAGAGGCCCCTCACCAGAACACTGCCAGACCAGTGGTGTATTTATGTAGCTAAGCCATATATATATATATATATATATATATATATACTAAACATAGTTATTTGCACCCTTCTGTACTTCTGTGGTTCCTTCATATTATGTATTTTGTGTCAAGAGCAAAAGATGAAACATATCTCTGTGGATAGATCTAGATTCACACTGTAAAATATATAGTTGCTTAAAAACAAAGTTAATATATATATATATATATGTTTCAGTCTGCAAAATCCAGGAGAAAATTAATCACCACTGTTAATAGCTGGATCCAGTTTATGAGGAGCTGGAGAAACTTTCATGACAATAAGCGACAAAGAGGCCTGTGGCACCTTATAGACTAGCAGATGTATTGGAGCATAAGCTTTCATGGGTGAATACCCACTTCGTCAGATGAATGTAGTGGAAATTTCCAGAGGCAGGTATAAATATGCAGACAAGAATCAGTCTAGAGATAATGAGGTTAGTTCAATCAGGTAGAATGAGGCCCTCTTCTAGCAGTTGAGGTGTGACACCAAGGGAGGAGAAACTGCTTTTGTAGTTGGCTAGCCATTCACAGTCTTTGTTTAATCCTGAGCTGATGGTGTCAAATTTGCAAATGAACTGAAGTTCAGCAGTTTCTCTTTGAAGTCTGGGTCCTGAAGGTTTTTTTGCTGCAGGATGGCTACCTTTAAATCTGCTATTGTGTGTCCAGGGAGATTTAAGTGTTCTCCTACAGGTTTTTGTATATTGCCATTCCTAATATATGACTTGTGTCCATTTATCCTTTTACGTAGGGACTGTCCAGTTTGGCCGATGTACATAGCAGAGGGGCATTGCTGGCACATGATGGCGTATATTACATTGGTGGATATGCAGGTGAATGAACCGGTGATGTTGTGGCTGATCTGGTTAGGACCCGTGATGGTGTCCATGCAACAATCCTCAATGCCATCTCTACCCACATATCTACACCAGTGACACTATCACAGAAACTAACCAGCTGAATCCCAGTGCCGGAGGACGCAGCAGGGGTTAGGAGTGATGGGGGGCAGGGGTGATCCCATGGCCAGACCCCATAGGCCCACGGCTGGATCCTGGGGTCCTGTTGCCAGAGCCTAGGACCCCAAGATTGGGGTCCAAGGACATAGCCCATCTCCACATGGCCAGAACCTCGGGATGGAGGAGGCAGTGAGGGCCAGGGCCGATGGGGTGTGTGTGTGGCTGGGGCTGGGGGCCAGAGCCCGCCGCCATGCAGACAGAGCCCAAAGCCCCACAGCCAAAGCCTACCACCCACCACCCCAGAGCTACAGCTGGAAGCCCGAGCCCCACCACCCTTGGGAAGGTGGGGAATTCACACTTGCTGCCTGCTCCTCTGGCGTTTATATCTTCAGAGGGGGTGAGGGCCCAACTCCTTTTGGCAGCCCTGGCAGAGGGGCCGCTGCTCTACCCCACCCCCTGCCAATTACCATCCAGGAGGCTGTGGCTGCAAAAAAAAGTCCCTGGTTGCTGCATGCGGCCACGGAGGCCACATTTGAGAAACACTAACCTAGGGTCTGAGCTAAAGATTATTGAAGTCCACAGAGAACACTTTCTGTTGACTTCGATAGGCTTTGGATCAGGACTTGTATGAGGGAAAAGGAAAAAAATACCATATGACCTCTTTGACCAATCATTCCCTGATAACAATTAATAGAGATTATTCAAAATAGGCTCAAATTGCACAAACAGTTCAAACTATTATGAACAAATAAATTAACAGCAATCAATATTAGTTCATGAAAAATTGCATTCAGAAATAAGAGGATCGGAATTTGGCCCTTAAAGAATAATCTGACCAATTCCATTTTTTAAAAAAGTAACCAGCATTTAATAGGTACCAACCCTTCAGGATGACAGAGGTGACATAAATAGCTATCAGAAGGTGGTAATTACAAGGAACTAGCCTTGTATTCAAGATGGAAATTTACAATGATCCTTATTTATTAATTTATGTAAGCAGTAACAAGTATTTGGTGCAATCTTATAATAGCAAACATGGGTGAAATCCTAGCCCCATTGAGGTCAATGGGATTTTGCTATTGATTTCAGTGAGGGCAGGATTTTACTCTATCTGAGAAAATCAAGCAAATATGCCCAAACTTTATTCTGTTTCTGTAAGCCCATTTTTTTTTTCTGGGAGAGTATACAAAAATAGAGGTAATTTATTATAAAAATGAGTATTAGAATTTTGAAGTTCATTCAGGCAGCCTACGGGATATGTAAGTAAATAATTCAGAATCATTTTGGAAACATACTACACTAAAAAGGGCAGACATTCACATGTTTGCTGGTGTAATATATACTACCTCATTAAGAATGTGGTTTATAGAATACTTTATATTCTGTGTGACAAATGTTGTGGTAAGCACATTAATATTAATTGAATAGTATAATAAGTACATAATAATAGACTGACTAAAAAGGGCTATGATAAATTCATAATTACCCTCAATGAGGTTTAACATACATGTTAAGTCTGGAAAATATTTTTAAAAATAGTATAAATGCATGTAAATTATGCCTGAGATGGGAATCACCAAGAGCACTATGAGAGAACCCCATTGAAAAGAAAATCTGGGATCTTCAATTGGGCTATGGGAGTTGGGCACCCCACTCTCAGCAAAATTATTAGGAATGAGATGCCTAGCTCTCTGAGGCTCCTTTGAAAATTCCAATGTAAATATTCACACAGGGCTTGCCTACCTGCAGAAATTCATGTGCAGCTAGCTAGTGCAAGAATTTATAGTGCACTAGCTATTCTTCACTAACTCCCCATGTGAACACTTTTACTGTGCACTAAAAGTGTCTTAACTTAATACACTAAAGTTTACTAAGCTAAAGCACTCAAGGACATTTATGTCTGGTGTACACTACACAGTTAGGTCAATGTCAAGCAGCTTACGTCAACTTAATTATGTCAATGTCTACACTATAAGCCTCGTCCCGCTGATGTACGTGCCCTACTACACCAACATAATAACTACACCTCCACATCGGTTGTTGCCTGTCAGATTCATGCTCGAGCCATGAAGTTGACAAGAAAGCTGGACAACTAAAGCTCAGATCCCCCTGGGTCTCTGCTCCCAGTTGGGCTGTGCCCGCCCCGCCCCCCCCCCCCCCCCCCCACTGCCTCTCTTCAATTGGTGGAAGTGTTCCTGATGAGGACGCATGCCACCGACAGTAGGAGGGTAGTGTGGACATCAGCCACTACAGTACTTACCTACCTAATATAGGTCTTAAGACTGAAGTCTGTAGTGTAGACATGCCCTGTGCCCACATAGGAATTTAGTACAGAATAGCTAGTGTGCATTAATTTACACCTCAAGTTACTGTACATTAACTTCTCTGTAGATAAGCCTACAATACCTTACTTCAATATATTCCACAATGTACACTTAAAATGGGTAATATTTATTGTGTATTATACATTCATATTCATTTTCCCTTTTGTATTCACCAGTTTAAAATCCATCAGTTTTTTTTTTTCATTTAGAATATAGGAATGGTTAAAATGTATTATCTGTATGTACTGACTCAATTTTTTTAAGCAAACGCTTTTGGGAAGATTGTTAAACCTATGCAATTGGAGAAAGCATATATAAAATATAAAAGAGTAAACCATAAAACATATTATTTTAGAATTGTCTTCTTATTTCTCACTTAAAATTGCTTAATACACTGGAAGAAAATAACTGAAATCTAAATAGGTTATTATGGTCACTTCCAAATAATATATCTTGTAAAGCAAAATGTCAGTATAAAGCATATTGACAATACATCTCTGGTATTTTGGCACATTGGTTTTTCTATCTTGTTTGAGCTTGTAAGTTAGGTAGAGTGGCTGTCTTATCCAGAGAACGTGTCATTCCTTAAGAGAAAGTGATAGTTAATTAGGCAGCTACATCTCCTGGATAAGTCCTAAGAAAGGTGAACCACATGTCTCTGGCTCCTGTTTTAGCCTTAGCAACTCAAATGTAGACTTCCTTAGCTGGCAGCTTCTGATACTAATCAGATGTTAGCTCTACAGATGGCATAGCATTATCCATAATGATATTTGCACTGACATTTTGTTTTGCAAGTTTTACTCTCTGGAGGAAACTAACTTGGCTTTTTTATAAAGAATAAACTGCATGGGTAAAATATATAATGTCACATAATTATTACTATTTTATTTATTAAGAGGCAAATCCTTTTAGCCAAGATGATCACAGATTCAATCCCTTGCTCTGGGTGTCCCTAAGCCTCTGATTGCCAGATGCTGGGACTGGAACCCGGACTTCAGAAAAGCAGACTTTGACTCTCTCACGGCACTGATGGGCAGGATTCCCTGGGAGGCTAATATGGGGGGGCAAGGAGTCGAGGAGAGCTGGCTGTATTTTAAAGAAGCCTTATTGAGGGCGCAGGAACAAACCATCCTGATGTGCAGAAAGAATAGCAAATATGGCAGGGGACCAGTTTCGCTTAACAGAGAAATGTTGGTGAACTTAAACACAAAAAAGAAGCTTACAAGAAGTGAAAACTTGGACAGATGACTAGGGAGGAGTATAAAAATATTGCTCGAGAATGCAGGGGTGTGATCAGGAAGGCAAAAGCACAATTGGAGTTGCAGCTAGCAAGGGATGTGAATGGTAACAAGAAGGGGTTCTACACATATGTTAACAACAAAAAGAAGGTCAGGGAAAGTGTGGAACCTTTACTAAATGGGGGAGGCAACCTAGTGACAGATGTTGTGGAAAAAGCTGAAGTACTCAATGCTTTTTTTTGCCTCGGTCTTCACAGACAAGGTCAGATCCCAGACTGCTGCACTGGGCACAGGGCCGGCTCTAGCATTTTTGTCGCCCCAAGCAGAAGGGCGGGGGGGGGGGAAGGCCCCGATTGCAAGCGGCAGCAGCTCTACCGCCGCTTCATTCTACAGCGGCAATTTGTCAGCAGGTCCTTCTCTCCCAGAGGGAGTTACGGCCCCGCCACCGAACGGCCGGATGTGCTGCCCCCCTCTTCATTGGCTGCCCCAGAGACCTGCTTGCTGGGCTGGTGCCTGGAGCCGGCCCTGACTGGGCAGCACAGTATGTGGAGGAGGTGAGCAGTCCCCAGTGGTGAAAGCACAGGTTAAGGGCTATTTAGAAAATCTGGACATGCAGAAGTCCCTGGGTCTGGATCTAACGTATCCAAGGGTGCTGAGGGTGTTGGGTGATGTGATTGCAGAGCCATTGGCCATTATCTTTGAAAATCTATGGTGATGAGGGGAGGTCCTGGACGATTGTAAAAAGGCAAATATAGTGCCCATATTTAAAAAAGGTAAGAAGGAGAATCCAGGGAACTACAGACCGGTCAGCCTCACCTCAGTCTCTGAAAAAATCATAGAGCAGGTCCTCAAGGAATCCATTTTGAAGCACTTGGAGGAAAGGAAAGTGATCAGGAACAGTCAACATGGATTCACCAAGGGCAAGTCATGCCTGATCAGCCTGATTGCCTTCTATGATGAGATAACTGGTTCTATGGATATGGGGAAAGCAGTGGACATGATATAGCTTGACTTTAGCAAAGCTTTTGATATGGGTCTCCCACAGTATTCTTGTCAGCAAGTTAAAAAAGTATGGATTGGATGAATGAACTATAAGGTGGATAGAAAGCTGGCTAGATTGTCAGGCTCAACGGATAGTGATCAATGGCTCAATGTCTAGTTGGCATCCAGTATCAAGCGGAGTGCCCCAAGGATCAGTCCTGGGGCTGATTTTGTTCAACATCTTTATTAATGATCTGGATGATGGGATGGATTGCACCCTCAGCAAGTTCGCAGATGGCACTAAGATGCAGGGAGAAGTAGATAAGTTGGAGGGTAGGGATAAGGTCCAGAGTGACCTAGATAAATTGGAGGATTGGGCCAAAAGAAATCTGATGAAGTTCAAAAAAGACAAGTTCAAAGTGCTGCACTTAGGAAGGAAGAATCCCATGCACAGCTACAGGCTGGGGACTGACTGGCTAAGCGGCAATTCTGCAAAAAGGGACCTGGGGATTACAGTGGATGAGAAGCTGGATATGAGTCAACAGTGTGCCCTTGTTGCCAAGAAGGTTTGACAAAGCCCTGGCTGGGATGATTTAGTTGGGAATTGGTCCTGCTTTGAGCAGGGGGTTGGACTAGATGACCTCCTGAGGTCCCTTCCAACCCTGATATTCTATGATTTTATGATACTAAAACAATTGACAATCTGCTGTGTGATGAACGCTGCTGGCTACAATAAACATAACTGTTTCACTGTTACCTTGTACCCCCTACTGTTTCTTGTTACATACTAGATGATAAACTTTTTGGCACAGTGATCATCTTTCTGTTGTTTGTGTGTATAGGGTCTAGCACAATTGGGCCTTGATCTTGTCCATTAAGTGCTACAAGAGTGCAAATACATAACTATCTGTTATTCCTAAGGGATCTTAACCAGGAGACCTACTTCAGCTGAGGCTCCCTACGCATCAGAGTGCAGAAGGACTTTGGGGATCGGCATCAGGATGGAAAGGCCTGGGAGGTTCTGTGATGATTACAACTGGCCAAAACTTGAGTTGGGGGGTTGGCTGTGCAAGTTTTTTTTTGTTTTCATTTTGCTCCATCTTAACCTTCAGGGGCTGGCAGGCTCCCTGCTGGAGCTGTGGACCTTGGAACATCTACAAGTTTCTAATGGAAATCTGCCTGTTTTTCTACGAAACTACTGTTGTATCTGTAATAGATTTCACTAAATCAGAATTTTCCAACAATAATGTGTTTCATCAGAAAATTTCCAACAAGCTCCGGTGTGGGTGCACCTCATCTAGGACTCCTCTGACACAGGAGAAGGAAGTCCAAGTCCATGAAGCTAATCAACCCATTACAATAGGCTGAGTGGCAGTCAAAAATGGCTCCACGGAAGATCCGTGTTTGGAAGAAGGAATCAATCCTGATTCCTCCCATGAAACTTTCCAGTAGCAACTGAGTTATTTGTATCAGGACAGTTAATACTTTGGGTCCACAAGTAAAGTAATTTTATTTGTGATCTGACTGCATTCAAGGAAATTTTTTACCCATACAAAAAGTGATGCTGCATTAAGCTGAATTTTAACACTCAAAATCCTTTAATAAGGTTTTGGCAATTTATTTTATTTTATTTTATTTTATTTTAAATGGAGATATCCTATCTCCTAGAACTGGAAGGGACCTTGAAAGGTCATCGAGTCCAGCCCCCTGCCTTCACTAGCAGGACCAAGTACTGTTTTTGCCCCAGATCCCTAAGTGCCCCCTAAATGTGCAGTGATATACATAAGCTGTCTTTTAAAGGACCAGTCCTGCAAGATGATGATTGCCATTAACTTCCATTCACTTCAGTGCTTGAAATTCAACCCTCTGTAAAATCCTTATACAAAATTTCAATCCTGCAGTCACAGAACACAAAAAATTCTCATTGACTTCATTGGAAGCCTCACACACACAATGGCTGCAGGATGTTTTGTGCATTCTTTATCTGAAAGGGTAAAGGTGCAATCGAAGTGTTAGAAAGCACTGAAATCATTATATTGTCCATAAAAGAGAATAATATCCCATGCCAATGAAAAATGACTGGACATTTCAGAATCTTTATTATTCTCCTTAAAAATAAACCATCATCTGCAATACTTACAATAATTAGAGACATAATGAATGGTGTAGTAAAAATGAATAAATCTAACTGCGGTACATGGCTAATATTATTGCTTTCTGCTGCATAGGAGTTGAGGATTTTACCTCTTCTTTTTAATTGTGTATGTACTTCTGGCAGATATATAGATAGATAGATATAATCTATATCTATCTAGCTATATAGCTATTATATTTGTTTTATTATTATTACATTGACAAGCTATTAGTAAAAACCTTCTCATATTTATATGTTTCCTTTTAAAATACTTGCATCTTTCTCATTTTCTAGTGGAGGCATCAAGCAGAACTGCATAAGTGATTATTTGGATGAATTACATCCTACTAGTAAGGATTTGGGGCTCTGCTCTTATACTAATTTTGGTGAAAATGGACCTGTCTTCTCCTATAGCACTCACTGCAGGACAGAGTGCTGAATGGGTTAAGTGAGATTCTGGCAACCAGTCATCTGGAAGTGGGCATTCTTCGGTTTATAATGTCATGCCTCTGACTAATGCAATGAGCAAAGGTAGTCTTTGGATTCTTGCTGTCTGAAGCCAATGCAAAAGCAATGTTTTAAATGAAATGGAATCATGAATTGCATTTATTATTGTTCGAAATGATGAATAAGATGTTATTTTTTCTGAAAATAGGATTGCCACTAATAGATTTCATATGGCAAAAATATGCATTAAGGAATCTGCCATTCAAGTGTGTCAAAATTGTTGAACAGTTTGCTGCAAACTTTCTGGACAGTTTTATTGTGTCTCTCCTCTAATTGGATTTTTTTACTTATCAAACTCCTATTTCCACAAGGAAACATTTATCAAATTAACAGTGCACTAAAAGGCAAAGGTAAGACCCATTATTGTGCTGCAGCCTAGATTTTCCCCAAATTCTTTTCTAGCAAACATTATTAATGATTTTTTATATTATTGCTCCTGCTGTGTTGTAATCAGTGTGAATGACTTGCTTATCTCCCTTATCCCAAAATATACATAAAATAAAATAGTCCTAAGATGGCAGGCTGTGGGTGCTTGACTATTTTATGATAAAGGTACAGCAATATATAAGGAAGGTTTATACTAGAGTCATTACATTGGAGCAGCTGCACTGGTGCATCTGGTGAAGACACTCTATGCCGATGGAAGAGTGCTCTCCCATGGCATAGTTGCTCCACCTCTAAGGGAGGCAGTGTCTCCTGCTGACATAGTGCCAGTGTGGACAGCACTTAGATCACTGTTACTTGTGTCACTTAGGGTGGTGTCTTTTTCACACCCCTGAACAACTTAAGTTAGATTGATTTAAATGGTAGTGTAGACCTGCCTATAGAGATCCTTTCACTTTTAGGTTCACAACACTAACTCATGGTGAGACGGGGGTGAGCAAAAGTTGTTTAGCCCTGATGGCTGTTCATTAGTCTGTGAACTGGCTTTGGTAAGGTTACAATAGTTTGAATTGGGCTGAAAAGATTATAACATTTTGAACTGGGCTGATATTTTCCATTCTGGGTGTCTGCCTCAATTTGAATTATTCTGGAAAATTTCAGTCCAAATGGGACACTTGCTTCTGAGAATGAGATTAGGGAAATTATGTCAGTAAAGACAAGTGTAAATTACTACATTTAGGAAGGAAAAAACAAATGCATAAATACAAAGTGAGGAGTAACTGGCAGTGCAGTAAGTAGTACTCCGGAAATTATCTGGGGGCTATAATGGGTCACAAACTGAATATGAGCCAATAATGTGATGCAGTTGCAAAGAAGGTTAATATAATTCTGGGGTGTATTAACAGAAGTGTCATATGTAAGAGACGGGAGATAATTATTCTTGTCAGTACTGGAGAGGCCTCAGCTGGAGTATTGTGTCCAGTTTTGGGTGCCAAACTTTATGAATGATGTAGACTAATTAGAAAATGTCTAGAGGAGAGCAGCTAAAATGGTGATGGGCAACCTTCAGCCCGTCAGGGTATTCCGCTGGTGAGCCGCGAGACAGTTTGTTTACATTGACCGTCCACAGGCATGGCCACCTGCAACTCCCAGTAGCCGCGGTTTGCTATTCCTGGCCAATGGGAGCTGTCTTGCGGCCTGCCAGTGGATTACAGTGATGGGCCGCGTGCGGCCCACTGGCTGCAGGTTGCGGACCACTGAGCTAAAATGATAAAAGTTTTAGATAACCTGACCTATGAGTAAAGGTTATAAAACTGGGAGTGTTTAGAGTTGAGAAAAGAACACTGAGGAGGGACTTGATAACAGTCTTCAAATCTGTTAAAGGCTGTTATAAAGGGGACGGTGATCAATTGTTCTCCATGTCCACTGAAGATAGGACAAGGAGTAATCAGCATAATCTGCAGCAAGGAAGATTTAGGATAGTAGGAAAAAAAATTTCTAACTGCAAGGATAGATAAACACTGGACTAGGTTACCCAGGGAGGTTGTGAAATCCCCGTCACTGGAAGTTTTTAAGAACAAGTTAGTTAAATACCCACTCTAGGTATAATTGGTCCTGCCTCAGTACAGTGGGATAGATTAGATCAGTGTTATTCAGACCTTAGCGGTTCAGGAGCCAAATTAGCGATCAACATTACCCAAAAGAGCCACAGTAGTGTGAATTCATTGTTTCATTTACTATTGTACTACATATTCATATTTAATCAGTATGACAGGGGAAATATGTAGTTTACATATATTATTCTCACCGCAAAATGACTGACAAAGTATTATTATTTTATCAACTACGATTGGTTAATAACATATAAAATCATCCTGATTGGTTAATAATTTAGATTGGTTAATAATTAAATCACACAGTGTTTTAATATCATGTGCCGCAAAGAGTCTCAGGAGACACATTAAAGAGTCACTTGCGGCTCATGAACCTCCGTCTGAGTATCACTGGATTAAATGATTTCCTGAGGTCCCTGCCAGCCCTATATTTTTATGATTCTACGATGTTCTGTCCATGTTAAAAAATTCTGGCAACCTTTTGTTCAAAAAGTTCTAGCATCACCATGTTTTCGAATAAGAACTTAAATTTAGAATTAGGGATATGCCCTTTGCTGTCTTCATAAAAATCCACCTAAATGTAATGATGAAAATAAACCTTGCAAGTTCCACTGTTGTCGGTTTGTTTCTTGTTCATCTAACTCTCTCCACCCTTCCTCCCCTTCCCCATAACCTTACACCAGAAAGGAGAACAGAGGATTAAAATTCAAAACAATCTTGACAAATTGAAGCATTGGTCTCAATTCAATATTTAAAAGCCTTTGAAAAATTGCAGTTCCCATATGTTTACTAGAGACTTCTTAGATTATAATAGCAAAATTTTCCAAAGGTTCAGTTCACAGCTATTTATGGGTTTCTGTGGGTTTCAGGCTGGGTCTGAGCACCTGAAGTGAGAGCAGGGAGACTCTCCTGTGCTCTCAAGGATCACCCTGCTGGGGCCAAGCAATGTGGAGGAAGAAGCTGCCTGATTCAAATGCAGAGGCAATAACATCTGGATAAGAAGGTGGGGGGGGGAGAAGGAGAAGTAATTTGCGCCAAGGAGCAAGGGACTAAGGACACTGTGATCAGATGAGGAGCTTGGAGAGGGAGATTGGGTTGGGAGACAGCAACACGGGCTGGGGAGGGCGGGGGAAAGTGAGAGGAACTGAAGGCTGGGGAGAGGAGAGAGATAGGTCAGATGAATAACCAGGAGTAGGAGAATTGGGACTCGTTGGGTAAGGAGAGTGTGGCTGGAATTGTGTGGGGCAGACTTGGATGCAGATTCCAGAGGGGTGAGATAGGGCTCACTGGGTAAGGAGACTAGCACTGAGGTGACAAACTGAGAAGTGGAAATTGGGACTGGCTTGGTGAGGAGAATCAGACTGGGATGAGGAGTCAACAATGGGAAAGAGAAGGATTGAGGCAAGTACAAGGGGATGGGGCAGAAGGGGTCAGACTTGGGAGATATGATGGTGGTAATCTAAGTATCAGCCCCCTGGCCAAGGTCTAGGTATCAGTTGAGAACTGACAACCCCACAGCTGGAAGCCAGGCCAATTCACTGTTCATTAGTATAGATCAAAGTGATTGTTAAATGTATAATGGACTTGGTGTTTAAAATCATGAAAACTAATGGGGTGTTACATGCATGGTTTTCATAATTATCTGTATCCTGTTATAATATAATAGCAAACATTCATATTATATATACTCAAGAGGCCTTGTGCAATGCAAATGAAGAACTTTAACAGAAAAGTGCTAATTCTTGCGCATTTGAAGGTAAGTGATCATTGTGTGTGTGTGATGATCATAGATCAAAGATTCTAAATGCATTCCTCTCTCTTTTCCATCAAAAAAAGAGCCCATATAGGTAGTGACCCTGTCAGCTTGTTTTCTGTGAGAAGAAGCTATAAGAATGGACACAAGGAAAAATGCCTCATCTCTGGACTGTTTGGATTCTAACAGGACAGAATAACGAACAAGAGGACAAAGATCCCCAGAGTTACTCTGGGTAGCCCTAAAAGACTTTTGGGAAGAAGGGAGATTACTACATCTCTGCTACCTTTTGGAATTATAGACTTTGACTCACCCACACAGCTATTTGACCTCCTTTAACCTCTCAATAACTCTCATTTCTTATTCTAAGCTAATAAACATTGTTAGTTCACTATAGCATTGGCTACTAGCATTGTCTTTGGTGTGAGATCTAGGATGCAAATCAACATGGGTGAGTGACTGGTCTCTTGGGACTGGGTGAAACCTGAATATTGTGTGATTTTTTTATGTAAGTAACCATTTATCATATAGTCCAGCTTGCCTGGGTGGCAAGATAGACTGGAGTGTATAAGGGGACTATCTGTTACTCCATTATAATACTACTGTAGTGCTTTGGGAGTTCACATTTTGTGCTGGGTTGGTGAAATCTAATTTTAGAAAATACCAGCAGATCAACGGTATCTTCCCTGCTTTTAACAGTTTGCCCTGAGGTAAGCATTCAGAGTCTTGACCCAATCCAGAGGGCATGACAAGAAGAATGGGCAGAAGAGTTTATGCCCACAAAAGCATAGTCCCTCAAAAGCCTGGTATGAAACTCGAGATTCTCAAGAATCTCAAGTTTCACCATTCACCTGTTGTCAGCAAATATCTGTGAAACACACTCACAAAATGTCCCATCCTTCTCTGGTGCTGGTCAAAACAGAGGATGGCAACCTACTACTTCTATCAGTTACTCCATTAGCTCACATGACTTATGGGGTGTCAGTATGATGCCACATGATGACATTTCTTTTGTCTGTTTGCTAAGTTTATTGTATTTTTTGTAAAACTTGGAAATTACACATAAAATATATATTAAAAAAATATTACGTTTGCAAAGTCAAGCACTTAAAAGTTAGGAAATGCTAGGTGTTAGAATATAGATATGCAGACCTGCCTGTAAAGGCCTATACTTTAAGAACTTAGGTGTATTTTTATCATTTAGCTAGTTACAGGGGTATAAAACAAAGAATCAAAATCACAGTCTGCCTGTGTATGGGCCTTCTCTCACTAGGATAGTCTGAGGCCTTGTTCTTAGGCTAAGGCATTTGGCTAAGCAGCAGGGGCAGCCATAAACTGGGGAAGAGTACAGTCACATCCTCACATTCCAAACCAGTCACATTGAAATAAGGTAGTATTGGGCTGTTAGGAAAACAATCCTGTCCTGATAGTGCCTCTCACCACCAGATAAAGAAACAGATCTTAAGATGGTTAAAGAAAACTTAGTTTAATAGCATCCTGTCTGGCAAGAAATCACTTATCAATGGTTGTGGTTCTGAAACCATCATTTCTGTATTGTTTTATCTTTATGGCCCCAACTTTTCTATTGTTAATCTGTCTGATTCTCTAATTATTTCTGTCTGCTGTATAATTAACTTTGCTAGGTGTAAGTTTATTAGGGTAGTGGGATATAATTGGTTAGAGAATTATGTTACAATGTGTTAGGATTAGTTAGTTAAATTTCAGTAAAATGATTGGTTAAGGTATAGCTGAGAATATTACTATATAAACTGGGGTCAAACAGGAAGGGACACAGGTATCATGTTTGCTAAGGGGGGGAAATGGGAACAGGGAATACGGAACGGGGAACAGGGACAAAGGCTAGGCTCTGAGACATCAAAGCTAGGAAAGGGGACACGGGGTAAATGCTCTGCGGCATCAGAGCTGGGAACGGAACACTGGGGAATAAACTCTATTGGCGTATAGAGATAAGTCTGACTGGTGTGAAGGGCTTCAAAATATGCTTGCTTGGAAACTCACCCCAATAAACATCGCATTGTCTGCACTTCGGACTTCTGGTCTTCTGCTTTCTGTCTACATGACAAGAATCAGGGGAGAGGCTGAAGGGAAAACCCTCTAATACCAGAACTAAGATTGCCTGTGCAACCTTAATTGCTCCCCTTGCACATTGCATTATGATACAATCTTAATTGCCTGGTCACATACTATTTTTTTTTCCACAGGAGCCCCTCTCACTCAGTGCATAGTAGATGGTACTCACTTAATGATCGGTTATTCAATATATTGTTTTATCCTTATTCTTTGGTGGATGGCTCCAGGCCTTTTTAACTACAAACTATTCAAACCCTGTTCTGAACGGAGAACTGTTAAATTACTCATGGACTTTTCTGTGGCTCTCGAAGAGCCGCAAAATATCAGGGTTCCCTGCTAGTAAATATGAGTCCCATTCATTCACAATTGGGACAGTGACATCTGTGTCCCAAACAGGAATAGGTCCACTGGGAATACAGATGAGACATCTCTGGCATTCAAATGTGTACAAGATATATGTGAAGCCCCCAACTGAAAATCAGAGTCCAATGATGTGAACGTACCAAATTTGCTATTTATCCAATTTTCAGGGGCAAGGAGTCAGGAGAGTCTGTGTTTGGATCTGTGGGCATAGTATTGAACATTGGCTCACAGGTGGGTAGCCAGTCCTCTTAGAGGGAAGGCAAGGCAATTCTGAGTTGGCAAGGCAGGAGGGTGTTTACTCTGGGACAAGCTGATGACACTCTTACACTCTTTGGCAGCCAGGAAGCAACTACGTAAAATGATTATTGTACGCTTGGTGAAAAAGATTTGGGATTTTGTAAAGGGGTTGTCCTAATCATCAGGCCAAACCAGGGGGTGACTTTAAATTGGTTTGAAATGCTGCAGAAGAGGGTATGATGGAGAGCCACTAGGCCTCCATGTGCTGACAAGACCAGAAGATATGTGAATCAGGAAGTGGTTAAATTTGTACACGAACAACAATAATTGGTGATTAGCCATCAAAGCATATGTTTGGTATCCAAGTTATGCAGGGAATAACTAGGGAGCAGATATATTTGACCATGGGGCAGATATAGTTTTGGCTGATATTCGGGCAGGAATTATCAACTGTCTGGGAACCCACCTAGGAGTGAGGAGAAGGTGGCCAAGCTAATAGATGGTGCCTCCTTGTGTCAAGAGTCCAACGCAGGTGATTGTTCAGCAGAAAGTCCAGATCCCTCATCAACTGGAATTGGAAGTGAACTTAGGGGGAAGGCATCCCCTAACAAAGCTGGGGAATGGGACTGAAGTGTCTAATGTCTGGTACATCAAGAAGGCAACTCCCTTTCCCCAGGATCTTACCCTCACTCCTACCATGAGGAGAGGATGGTGCTGTCCCAGCAACAGACGAGGGCCAGCTGTGGAGGGGTGAGGGGCTGATGGCAGCCCTCCAATAGATGGAAACAACTCAAGAAGGAATCATAATTTGCCCTGTACAAGTTGTTGCCAGATAGTTTCCAGATGAGTTAAGTTAATAAAGTTGGGCCTAATTAAACCCCATCCCTTCATTCATATTTTTCTTCCTGCATGTCCAGGACAATGTGGTATTCTCTCTAGTGCTTTGGTTATTAATTGTGACAATCACTTGGAGAAGGAACACTGAAGTGTGTATACAAATATATAAAGTTTTATGAATCATAGAATATCAGGGTTGGAAGGAACCTCAGGAGGTCATCTAGTCCAACCCCCTGCTTAAAGCAGGACCAATCCCCAACTAAATCCCCAACTGGCCCCTTCAAAGATTGAACTCACAAGGATTTAGCAGGCCAATGAGCAAACCACTGATCTATCCCTCCCCCGCAAGGAGAAGGGCTTGTCAAATACTTTATTTTACAATATAATACTTCTGTGTTTTGTCAAGCTGTGTGCTCATTCTTGTAGCATAACTACGAAATCCAGCCATTCATCTTTCAAGATATAAAACATCATACAATAGTTAGGTAAGGCCAAACTTTCAATGAGTGTGATGGATGATGAAATATGAGAATAGTGATAAGTAGACAGTCACTACTTTGGTAGAACAGATGTATATGATAAATGACTAGCTATCATAAAACAATGTTAAAAGGTAACCAGCTCTATTTATGTCCAAGACAGTGTCCACCAACCACTTTTCAGTACTGAAACTGTCAAGAATTGTTGAAAGGAATATTAAAGTATTAGAAATGTGTGCCTATTCCCACTAATACTGTGGTCACATTCCAGGATGGAATCCAGACCAGTGAGAGGTTATATCAGTGCCTGCCTCACAACATGAGTGACCCAGAATGCTTTGTTGTTGTAGCTCCCAAGCGGGCCACTCACAAACAGTTTACCACCATTCAGGTTATACCCTTCATTTCTGTGTATAGCTACAGCCCTGGTCCAGTAACTCTGACCCCAGCAGCCCAGCAGCAACACACCAGACACACTTTGGCTTTCAGATGCCCTAGTTACTATCTGCAGGTTGATGCCAACACACTTCCAATCCTGAATTTTCCCAAAAATGTGTGTTCTGCACTGCCGAGCCCTCTCCTGGGCAGTTCACATATTAGAGGTCTGTTGCCCCTGTAAGGGCAACATACAATAGTTTGCTACTTTAATGGGAATTATTAAACAGTTCCGTTTAAACACAACACTGGATTAGTTTTGATTAAAAATAAAACAAGTTTATCTAACTACAGAAAGGTAGATTTTAAGTGAGTATATGAATTAGGTATTAAAATAAAAAATGGTTACAAGAGAAATGAAGATAAAACACCTTCTAGTAACTAAAACTTAACAAACTAGAATTGATTCCAAGTAAAACCCTCACCACATGTTCCCAGCAAAAGGGCTGACCAAATCCTCAGGTCAGAACCCCTCCCAATGTCCAAAGGCTGGAAGTCTTTTGCCTTCTTATGTGAAAAAGAGAGAGAAAGAAAGAGAGCTCCTCGGGTGTTTTTGCCCTCTCTTGCCCTCACCAGTCACCCCTTGAAATGCAGTTTCCTAAGGTTACCCCTAGATAAATTCCTTCCAGCTGTGAGGCCAGAGACATGGAGTCTCATGGTGAAGGAGATTCCATGTTGTTGCATGTTAAAATGTTGATCAATCTGGTCCTGCCCCACTTCATTGCAAAAAATGGCCATTTCACAGGTGATTGGCAATTACCTTTAATGACACCTAGCTGGAGGCATTAGCTTGTCCTTTGCCTTTGAGGAACAGGCCTATCCCCTCGTCAAATTAGTCTGGTAAACACATTTCAGTCATAATTTCAGATTATGTTGATAACTTTACATACAATGTGGCTACACACATTTCACCACATTATTACTGACCAGTGAGTTATTAGTTTTCAAATGATACCTTACAAGGCATATTTTGAACAAACAACACAGCAATAGTATGTGGGGGTGAATACAGGGTTGCATTTGGTCACAATTGCATAGATACCCATTTGAATCCATGATTTATAAACATTCACTGATACTCTACTACTGAATAAAGACCTAAATTCATCTGTTTATATTACATATTCAACTTTCAGCTCTTCATTAACTTTTTTTCTTTCCCACTGTAGCTATCACTCATTTTGTAATAAACGGTCATCAGCTAACCTGGACTTTCTCCACTTTTCCATAATCTCCATAAATTCACTTTGGTCATTTCTTCAACCCTCTTGATGAAAGAACTGATCTAGTGAATGGTGAGATAATTTTTTTATCTTTTAATGTACTGGACAAAAGTACCAGGATCTTCTCAAATTGTTTAAGTGTGAGAATGATAACATCTTATTCTGGAGAGAAAAACCCAATATTTGGTTACTGCTACAAAAAGATAAATATACAAAGGCATACTGTATTATAATAAAGCAGCAATAGATTTCAGAAACCTTGATTATTGTTGCTAAATTGACATAATGACAGGAGTGATCTAACCCAGTCATTTCAAGTCTGTCTAGATAATTGAAGGCATCTTTGCCCTGTTTGTCAGATCACATTAGCCCAAATCACCAAGCTAGTCAATGGTAAGGGCTCACCCCCAGTGTCAACCTCTGGCTTTATTAGTTTTCTGTTCTGGAATGAAAGTGAGACATGCTGGAAAGGAGAAACTGACTGTGAGGAAAAACTGACTGTGCTATGTACTGTTACTATTCCAGAGCTTTCCAAATGGCACCACTTTCCCATAGACAGCATTTAACTTTCTCTCAGCTTAGTTTGGTCTTCATTTTCATAGCAAAAACTACAATTTTTCTCAGATTCTGTCAGAGTCTTTGAGCTTGTCTACAGTGAGAGCAGTGTAGTAGCACAGCTGCAATGGTGCAACTGCACCGCTGTAGTGCTTAGTGAAGACACTGCCTACACTGACGGGAAAGCTGCTCCCATCAGCATAGGTACTCCACCTCCCTGAGAGGTGTTAGCTGTGTTTCTGGGAAAAGCACTCCTGTCGCCACAGTGCTGTTTATACCAGGGGTTAGGTTGGTATAAGTATTTCACTCAGGGGTGTAGATTTTCCACACCCCTGAGCGATGTATTTATACCGACATAAGTTTGTAGTACAGACCAGGCCATGCTGTAAGTTTTCTTGTTTAGTCGGCTCTTATTTTGGATCTACATAAAAGCTACTATAAGTGAATGTTTTTTTCCACCTTCATTTTTGTCACTCACAAAGTAGGGAGGGATTTTGGTTCTAGGCTTCCAAGCTACAATCAGGAGGCCAAGCCATGGCCTTGCCCCTTTTCTTGTAGGCCATTAGAGCTGGTCCTACCCAGGGGAGCTTATGCTGCACCCATAAGAGGGTAAGGCAGATTTTACCCCGGCAGGTGCTCTGTCAGACATTCCAAAGGAATTTCAGCTGACACATTTCCTCACTGTTCCTATCCATCCTTGTATGTCAGCACACCCGAATGAATACACATTAAACATTACACACCGTATCTACAACCATTCATGATATGTTGTGTGATCATATAACTACATGTTTCATAATGCATATCCACAAAGGAGTATAGCTAAGATTGTATGTGCAATGTCCAGGTTGCCATTTCTTAACCTATGAGTACTTAAAATGAAACTTTAATATTCTCTTAAATGCAATTCTATTCTATTCTATTCTATTCTATTCTATATCTTGCTTAATAAATTCAGCTTACTACTGATGAGCAATTCATTCAGTTTGGAAGAGTCACTGATTGTATATGGGACTGAACACTTTATATAGTAGTCTAGTTTGGATGTAGACAAGATATACAAGATTTAAAAATTAACCTTGTTGCCATAAGGTTTGGTTACTGAAGGTTGAGGGAATCTATTCTATCATCTGACTTCTCTGTTTTCTCTGTTAAACTCAATATTGATTCCTGAAATCATAGAGCTTTCTGAACCACCATGGGAATGGCTAATGGATTCTTGAAGTAAAGAGTAGCTTGTTTTAATTACAAAAGTGAAGCGGGTTAAACCTCTTGCTACAAATAAAGTTCTCCAATTTACAAACTGCTTTTGAGACTATTATTTACAAAATAAATCATTAAACAGTTAAGACAAGTCTCTGACACTGATTTAGCTGGGCATTTTTATGTATACTACATCTATGGAGGCAGACATATATAGTGTATGTGTATATTAAAACCAATCATAATGACAGTGAACTTAATATAAAAAATAATTAAACTACAAATTGCTTCTGGCTTGTTTTTCATGAAACAGAATCAACTTGTAGGTGTAAATAGAGAAAAAAAGATGTCTAGGTAAGAGAGTACAGTGGAGAGCTATTTAGATGCTCATAATTCTAAGACATCATTAGGACTCAATCTTCAAAAACATGAAGAAAAACTTTGTTAGATAAATCATAATGCTACTATTCTTATATTCTATTAATACATTTCATGTTAACTTTCTTAGTGAAAGTGACCCTTCTCCAGTCAACTGCTGAAGAGTTGTTAGAAAATTATGTCTGGCTCTAACACCTTTCCACCATAAAGTGTAAGTCTGAATCTCACTAATAGAGATATTTGTGGAATAACAGCTTTTACAGCAACATTAGTTGTAATGAAGTTGGCAAAAAGTGAGCATTTGCTTTCTTGCGAAAGTAGGAAAGAGATTCTTTCCTGGACATCTTGTGGCAGTGTTCGTCATACTTATATAGAATACCTATTTTAATCTGAATAAAAAATCTCAAACTATATTGGGTTCTCAGGTACATGAGGACATTAAGGAAAACTTCAGAAAACTATCACATTATCTCCTAGCCTATATCTCTTGTCCACTGGAGAGTTTTAGAGAAAATATCCATGCAAATACATACTATAAAATAGTACATGTATTTCTGGAGAAAGATTTGCAAAATTGCAGAAGTTTTAGACTAAATGAAAACTAAGGGTTTAACTGTAAAAAAAAAAAAAAACACCTGTGGCTGGCCCAGGTCACCTGACTCAGGCTTGTGGGGCTCAGGCTGAGAGGCTATAACACTGCATTGCAGACATTCAGGCTTGGGTTGGAGCCCAGGCTCTTGGACCCTCCCACCTCGCATGGTCTTAGCCTGGACTCTAGTCTGAGCCTGAACTTCTACATGACAATTTAATAGCCTGAAGCACGAGCCCCTGTGAGCCCAAGTCAGCTGAACCGGACCTGCCATGAGTGTTTTACAGCAGTGTAGACATACTGTAAGAAAATTTGTTTACTATTAAGAACAAAAAAGAGTTAGTTTCAGCTTTGAAACCTCATAAAATAACTATAAAACCTACAGTTAAGTGAACTTTATTAATTAAAAGTAAATGCAATGTATCTGTTAGAACATAAGAATAGCCATGCTGCATCAGACCCGATGATCCATAAAGCCCAGTATCCTGTATTCCTACAGTGACCAATACCAGGTGCTTCAGAGGGAATGAAGAGAACAAGCAATCATTGAATGATTCATCCTGTCTTCCACTCCCAGCTTCCGGCAGTCACAGGAGAGGGACACCAAGAGCATGGGGTTGCGTCTCTGACCAACTTGGCTAATAGGTGTTGCAGGACCTATCCTCCAGAAACTTTTCCAATTCTTTTTTGAACTCTGTTATAGTTTTGGCATTCACAATGTCCCCCGGCACAACTGTGTATTGTGTGAAAAAGTATTATTCTAATAATATAATACCAACAGGATCTTATAAGAGGGATGAGGCAAAATGCCAGGTTTATTGTAAATACAGAGAAAGAGTGAGAAATCAGGATATGCAATTCAATTATTATTTCACTACTATTCCTTATTCATTCATACACTCATTCATACAAGTTCTGCAGTGTTGTTATAGTTACCAGCCTAGAGGTTGCTTGTGACAGAGTACTGGCCAGGTAGCCTGCACATGAGGGTGGAGCCAAGTCCTTGTCAGATGCGCATCTGATGCTCCTGGAGGGTGTTTGCAGAACCAGACTCAAAGTTTTCAGTCTTTAGAGTCTGTTTTTATAGGATTTTATTCCTATGCCAGTCTATGGGAATTGCTTCATCATGCTGTTACTGCATTTGAAGTGTTAATCACTCACTTTTCTCACGTTTGAAATGATAAGTCCATCATGCAGATGGCACAGCAGTGACAGCTCCATGATGGCTGTCAGGTGTTTATCTTGTTCTTTGATTCTTTCATTCTTGGGATTGTTGGATGGACTCCTATTTGCCCTCCGGGGGTCATCCGGTTACCTCCACTCTGTGCATTCTTCTGCCAATCGAGACAGAAGTTGTAATTCTTAGGCTGGCACTTTCCTGACCATTCATCCTTTATCTAAATCAAGCATTCATCCACATACATCCTCTATTTTAACATACATTTATCACTTATTACTTCACTATCTCTTTTAACTTCTAACAACTCTCAGGATGTTGCAAATCTACTTAAACTTTAACATAAATAGCAAACAAGTTAAAAGCAATGAAGAGTGGGAAGCTGTGTTCTGTTTTGAAGAACAATTACAGTTATTTTTGCAAAGCCTTATCACTCTTTGAGAACAGACTTTCTGTCTTAGGATGTGTTAACACAATTAGCAGTTTGGCCGTGCATGTTTCTCACAGAGAGGGAGAGACACAAAAATTAAAAATCAAGAGGCGGGTTCTGTTACCAATATCTTGGAGTTTAAGCTGTGGGGAATTCAACCTTACCCCTTGTCTCTCTTGGTCTCAGACTTGTTATACACATACACTTTATGGTTCTAATACAGAAATTCCCTGATATGGTTCAACAAAAGTACTTCCTTTTGTTTGTTTTAAAGTTGCTAACTATTAATTTCATTGTGTGACCTCTGGTTTTGTGTTATGTGAAGAAGTAAATAACACATCCTTATTCACTTTCTCCACACCATTAATGATTTTATAACCCTTTGTCATAGCTCCCTTAGTCGTATCTTTTCCAAGCTGAAAAGTCCCAGTCTTTTAAATCTCTCCTCACACAGAAGCTATTGTATACCCCTAATCCTATTTGTTGCCTTCACTGTACCTTTTCCAATTCCAACATATCTTTTTAAAACTGGCATAACCAGAACTGCATTCAGTATTCAAGACATGGGCATACCATGGATTTATATAATGACATTATGATACTTTCTGTCTTATTATCTATCAGTTTCCTGATGGTTCCTAATGTTCTGTTAGCTTTTTTTGACTGCCGCTACACATTGAGTGGATGTTTTCAGAGAATTATCGATAATGACTCGAAGATCTCTTTTTTGAGTGGTAACAGCTAATTTAGATCCTTTTGTATATGTAGTTGGGATTATGTTTTCCAATGTGCACCCAGTTTGGTGAGAGCCCTCTGTAACTCTTTGTAGTCAGCTTTGGACTTAACTATCTTGAGTAATGTTGTATTGTAATGTCAGGAAATGTTGCCACCTCACAGTTTACCCCTATTTCCAGATCATTTATGAGTACATAGAACAACACTTGTGCCATTACTGATCTCTGGAGGACACCACCTTTTACCTCTCTCCATTCTGTCAACTTCACTTAAGAGCCTTTGATCAGGGACGTTGTCAAAGACTTTCTGAAAGTCCAAGTACACTATATCACTACACTCCTGATGTACCTAATGTATCTTATTAATTACTCCAGAAGATTCAGATATTTCATGTATTTTCTATAATAAGTTACATTTAAAAAAAAAAAGTTTTTACCATTCAATTATATCCATCAAAGCATTTCCCCCCAACTTAAATGATTTTTAATTCCATTTGGAATTGTATCTATTGATTTTGTAAAATCTTTCTTATTGTTGAAGCTATTTACTCATCCTTACATACTGAAAATCTCAAGGCAGTGTTGTCTTGTGATTATAGCATGGCATTGGAGTACAGCAAATCCTCAGCTCTAACATCAGCTTTCACAATGGGTCTCTGGCCTTTGAGCAAGTCCTTTAACCTGTGACTTATCATCCTGTTGGAAGCACAATAGCATTAATATTTACCTACTAGTAATTCTGAGAGTGTTGTTTTGAGAATTAATTAACTATTATTCTTAAAGTAATTTGAAAATGAAAAACTCTACATGGGTTAAGAACAAACTGTATATTATATACATTCATTGTACATTATATACACACATAAGTGCTCCTTGTGACAGATTTACTGGTCCCTTAAAGAAATTTAGGAAGCATGGGGTCCAGAGGGATGTAGTGGAAATTAGGGCTGCAATGTAAGCAGGAATAGATCTGAACAAAGCTTTAAAAAGGAGAATGATGAGCAGTTTGTATATGCTACTGAAACCAGAGGAAACCAATGCATCAGCTGCACTGCACAATTATAATATTAAAAGACAACCAACAAAATACAGTAAAGAATAACTCAGAGGAAAAAAAAAACATTTTAAAATCTGTCTTTCAAAATTCAAAGGAAGTCAATACTACAATCACACAATGGGTAAACATGTATAATACATTCATGGCAAGGAACATTCTTGTGCACTTTATTTTATTATGTATTATATGTGTGCAACACACCAAAATATCATATTAATAGAACAGTAAGGTTGCAAGCATTCAGAAGGTAGGCAATGCCAGTATTAAGGTTGCCTATCTGATCTTTCCTTGATTCCCCCCTCCAAATGTATCCATTTTCATATAGTCTTGCCCAATGTGACACAGGCTTCGTATGTGACAGCTGGGAATAGAACCCACCTCTCCCGGTTCCTTAACACAGGAAAACATCCTTTCACTTTTTGCAACCTTCTGCTTTATTAACTGTCTCTCATACACATTTAATAAAGCAGGGATCCTGTGGAACTAATAGCATGTGAACATGTAAGTAAAAATTATAACATAAAGCACACATACAGGGAGAAGAATTACTGCTGGCAGGTTTTGACATTTGTTCTGTTGTGGAACAAAAGTGAAACTATTCAAAATTTGAGAGAGAGGGAAGAATCACCCCAGAATAACGAGGTGGGCATTCATTTAGGATGTGTGGGACACAAATTCAAACCTCTGCTCTGAAATAGGCAGAGCACCCTCTTAAAACTCCCGTTTTGCTTTCCATAAAACTACACACACACACACACACACAAACACTGGGGATAAAGGAGACCCAAATTCAAGACCCTGCTTTGAGCTGGGCATATACCGAAAAGAAATCCAAACACTATTTTGGAGCCAGAAATGGTGTAAATTGTAACTTTGCACTTGTGTCTTCCAGCAATCCCCACAATTAAGGAAGAAGGCCAAAATGTTTTAAAAAAAGACCTGGTTTTAAAAGAAAGTGAAGGAAGTGAAATAAAGATGTATCTATATCTAGATAGATGAAGATATAGATATAAAATGGAAGAAAGGGGAAGTTGATAGTAATGAATGTAAATCAGAAGCTCGGGATTGTAGAAAACTGAGAAGGCAAGCAGAGGGACAATGATAAATCTGTGGCTAGCAGAATTAAGAACAATAACAAAAGGAGTTTGTAAGTGTATAAGGAACAAAAAAAAATCTTAACAATGTTATTTTTCCATTACTAGATGGAAAAGGTAGAATTATGAATAATAATCAACAAAAGGCAGAAGTGTTCAATAAATATTTCTGTTCTAAAAACAGATGGTGTCGTTATATCATGATGATAATACTAACATTCTTTCCATTCCACTCATATTTCAGGAGGATGTTAAACAGGTTCTACTGAAGTTAGACATTTTAAAATCAGCAGGTCCAGATAACTTGCATCCAAGAGCTTTAATGGAGTTGGCTGAGGAGCTCGCTGGACCTTTAATGTTGATTTTCAGAAACTCTTGAAACACTGGGGAAATTCTAGAACATAGGAAGAAATCTAATTCTGTGCCAATACTGAAAAAGTGCAAACTGAATGACCCAGATAATTATAGGCTTGTCAGTCTGACACTGATTCTGGGCAAGATAGTGAAGCAGCTGATATGAGATTTGATTAATAAAGAATTAAAGGAGCGTAATATAATTACGTGAATCAATGTGTTTTTACAAAAAATAGATCCTGTCTAATCAAATTGATATGTTTTTTTTTTCCTGGTGAGATTACAAGTTTGGTTGATAAAGATAATATTGTGGCTGTGATATACTTAGATTTCTTTAGGGCATTTGACTTTGTACTGCATGACGTTTTCACAAAAACACCTAGAAAGGTATAAAATTAACATGCCACACACGAAAGGGATTCAAAGCTGGCTAATTGATAGTTCTCAAAATATAATTGTAAACAGGGAATCATCATCAGACTGGTGTGTTTCTAGTGGGGTTTCTCAAGGATCATTTCTTCTACCAGCATTAATTTAACATTTTTTGTTAACGACATGGAAGAACAAATAAAATCATTATTGATAAAGTTCAATAACAGGCCCAGGTCCTGGGTCAGGGCAGGGCAGCAAACAAACAGTCTGGAGCTCAGTCCCTCAGGGAGGGGCTGAGCAAATAGTTCAATAGCAAAACCCAGGCTCCTGGTTCTGAGCATCTGGGATGAGGGGGAGACTGCCACCCATGAGTGGGGTGGCAGGGGGGACGCAGGCCCGCCCTCTCCACTGCATCCCAGCCCGGGGCCTGCCGCTGTGTCAGTGGGGATCCTGGCCGCAACACACTGACATCGTCTCTGGGTCTGCTGCAGCCAGACTAGGGTCGGCTGCCCCCAGGCTACTTCCTACCTCCCCCTCTAGCAGTACCTGCGTCTGGTTGGTGTCCTCCACAGAATCAAGCACAATGGGCTCCTCAGCGTACTCGGCGAGCAGTAGGCTTGGCAGCTCCTCTGGGTCGCTTCTCACCGATAGGCTTAACAGCTTCTCCAGGGTCTGGTTGTCATCAGGCCTTGACTGGTATGGCCAGTCCTCAGGTCCGTCACAGGCTGCAGGAGTCTCCCCAGCAGGAGCTAGGCCCCCAGCGTCTGGCTTCTCCGGCAGCCAGGCAGCTTCTGAGGCCTGTGGTGGGGCTTTTATACTTCCTGTCCTGAGCTTTGACCTTTGGGGGGGTGGGCGCAGGCTCCAGTGGATCCGCCCACTTTGGCATCCGGAGGGGCTCGTCCCTCTCTGGGGCGGCTGGGAGCCAGGCTGCTTCACTACAGAACAAAGCATATAGGCCACCTTTATAGGATGGGAGACACTATCTTGGGAAGCAGTGACTCTGAAAATGATTTGAGGATCATGGTGGATTATCAGCTGATCATATGTTCCCAGTCTGATGCTGTAACAAAAGGGCTAATGTGATCCTTGGATGCATAAACAGGGGTATAGAGAGCAGTAGAAAAGTTATTTTACCTCTGTATTTGGACTTGTGCGATTACTGCTGTGTCCAGTTCTGACATTTGCAATTGAAGGAGGATATTGATAAACTACAGAGGGTTCAGAGAAAAGCAACAAGAATGAATAAAGGACTAGAAAACCTGTCTTATAGTGAGACTCAAGGAGCTCAATCTATTGAACTTAACAAAGAGAAGGTTAAGGGGTGACTTGATTAGTGTATAAGTACAAGGGAACAAATATTTAATAGTAGGGTCTTCAGTCTAGCACATAAAGATATAAAATGGTCCAGTGGCTGGAAGTAGACAAATTCAGACTGGAAATAAGGTGTAATTTTTTTTACAGTAATTAACCATTGGAACAATTTATCAATGGTTGCAGTGGATTCTCCATCACTGACAAATTCTAAATTAAAATTGGATTTTTTTTTCTAAAAGATCTGCTCTAGGAATTATTTTGGGGGAAGTTCTATGGCCTATGTCATACAGGTCTGTGTTATAGGAGATCAGACTAGATTATCACAATGGTCTCTTCTGGCCTTGGAGACTATCATAGAATCATAGAATATCAGGGTTGGAAGGGACCTCAGGAGGTCATCTAGTCAAAGCCCCTGCTCAAAGCAAGACCAATTCCCAACTAAATCATCCCAGCCAGGACTTTCTCAAGCCTGACCTTAAAAACCTCTAAGGAAAGAGATTCCACCACCTTCCTAGGTAACCCATTCCAGTGCTTCACCACCCTCCTAGTGAAAAAGTTTTTCCTAATATCCAACCTAATCCTCCCCCACTGCAACTTGAGACCATTACTCCTTGTTCTGTCATCTGCTACCAGTGAGAACCTCCTCTTTGGAACCCCCTTTCAAGTAGTTGAAAGCAGCTATCAAATCCACCCTCATTCTTCTCTTCTGCAGACTAAACAATCCAAGTTCCCTCAGCCTCTCGTCATAAGTCATGTGCTCCAGCCCCCTAATCAATTTTGTTGCCCTCCGCTGGACTCTTTCCAATTTTTTCACATCCTTCTTGTAGAGTGGGGCCCAAAACGTCCCCCGATCTGCTGGCAATGCTCCTACTTATACAGCCCAAAATGCCGTTAGCCTTCTTATCAACAAGGGTAAGACCATTGTAACATCTAGGTCCATTTCTGCAGAACTGCTGCCTAGCCATTCGGTCCCTAGTCTGTAGCAGTGCATGGGATTCTTCCATCCTAAGTGCAGGACATTGCACTTGTCCTTGTTGAATCTCATCAGGTTTCTTTTGGCCCAATCCTTTAATTTGTCTAGGTCCCTCTGTATCCTATCCTTACCCTCCAGCATATTTACCACTCCTCCCAGTTTAGTGTCATCTGCAAACTTGCTGAGGGTGCAGTCCACCCCATCCTCCAGATCATTAATGAAGATATTGAACAAAACCAACCCCAGGACTGACCATTGGGGCACTCCACTTGATACCAGCTGCCAGCTAGACATGGAGCCATTGATCATTGTGATACTATGAAAGTATGCATTTAAACTGTCCTTGACAAAAACTGACAAACTCCTTAAAAAATGGTTCTAACTCTAGCTTCTCATTTTCTATTAGTGCAGTAGTACTTCCCAGGTGATTCTGCCCCTGAGTTTCAAAATCAAGAGAGGGGGCTAGGAGGTGGAATCTTCACTCTTTCTCCAAAAAACATCTGTCAAATCTTATTGAATTATATACCACTCTGGGACACTCTGTTCACAGTTAGCGTTTTTTCAAACACCAACATTTTGTCTTTTAATTTCCAAGTGAAGGAAGAAAATCTGACTTCTGAAAAAGTAAAATTTTGAGAAGGTAAAGTTCACAAATTGCTGTCTATTTTCCCAATGGTTATTTTCCCACAAGGAACACAGATGGAACAGTCATGCTAGATTATTGTCAATACTACACCAGTTTCAGTTAGCTCCACAGGGGGAATAGGGTCAAGACATTATTGTAGTCTAAAATACAAAAAAAGTCGTTGAGAGTAGTAGCATTGTTTGCCAGTGGAAACCCAAACTACACAACAATTTTACTAGGAGTGACGTACTTACTCAGGGCCTTTCAAAAACTGTCTCTCCTTTAGTACATCTCTCAAAGGGAAAGAGAGGACCTGGAGTATGGATCAAGCTGAGTAAACCCACCACCATTGACATGTCCAGACAAGCCCTCAAAATGTTGCAGTTTATGGATTAATTACACTGCTCTACAGCCAAAATGCTTCTGAAATAAATGTAGTCAAACTTTACTAATTCTGGGTCACTAAGATTGAAAATGATGCTTAAAATTTTTGATTGGCTCTAGTTTTCAAGATATGCTATTGGGTCAGTATATACGACCCTTGACTTGGGAATGGCGGAGGATAAGTGAGTTATAAAGGGAAGGGATCTCAGTTTAAACCAGAAATGACTAAAATACATCTTTGACTGGATCTATGAATAAATCTATGACTGGGTTTGGACAGTACTTGCTTTTTAGGCAAAACAATGAATGATGCAATCTGAAGCTGGTATTACATCATACATGATATGAATTGCATCACGTTATTCATAGAAGTCATGGACGATGCAATCATAACGAAGCTTACATCACTCTGCTGAACAAATTGCCCTATATCAGCTCTAGAAATCATACAATGTCATGCTCTCTTATTTGTCAGTGTTTGATTTAGCAAAAGGACACATTTCTGTTTAGCCAAAGTGAGCAGAGATGCTTCGTACTTATGTGAACAGTGCAGATAACTTCTGCTATGTTTGTGGTGAAGTGACTTTTGCATCACAAAAGTGCAGTATAACAACTATGGTTAAGAAAGCCTATCACCTTTATTTTGGCTGCAAAATTGGAGATCAGGACAAGAGGTCGGCCCCACACATATGTTGCAACACTTGTGCAACAAATCTCCGCCAGTGGTTGAACAGGAAAAGGAAATCTATGCCTTTTGCAGTGCCAATGATTTGGAGAGAACCAACAGATCATACCAGAAATTGTTACTTCTGCATGGTGCCTCCAGTTGAGAAAGGTGTGTCAAAGAAGAAAAAGGGGACTGTGCATTATCCAAATATTCCATCAACTATACGCCCAGTACCCCATGGAGAAGGACTGCCGGTTCCAGATGCACCAGAATCATTCTCACTTGAGTCAGACGAGGAAGAGGATGAAACTTCTGGTCCTGAACCATCAATGTCACAGGACCCACATTTTCTCCCATCCTCCTCCTCTGAACCACACCTCATAACACAAGGTGAATTGAATGACCTTGTCAGGGATTGGAACTACCCAAGAGTAAGGCAGGGCTCCAGACTACAGCAGTGGAATCTCCTGGCAGATGATGTTAGGGTTTCCATGTACCATGACTGTCAAAAGGATCTTGTCCCATTCTTCTTCATGGAAGGTGATCTTGTAGCCTGCAACAAAATCGATGGTGTGATGGCAGCCCTCAACATCGTTCATGATCCAGATGAGTGGAGACTGTTCATTGATTCATTGAAGATGAGTCTTAAAGCTGTTTTACTGCATAATGGCAATGTTTTGCCATCAATTCCAGTTGGTCATGCAGTCCATATGAAGGAAACTTATGACAACATGAAACAACTTTTGAGGTGCATAAACTATGACCAACATCAGTGGCAGCTTTGTGGCAATTTGAAAGTTGTTGCTCTCTTGCTTGGTCTGCAGACTGGATACAGAAAGTACTGCTGTTTTCTCTGTGAATGGGATAGTCGTGCAAGAGATTCCCACTACATCAAGAAAGATTGGCCACTCCAACAGTCATTGGAGCCTGGGAGGAAAAGTGTTCAGCATCCACCACTTGTTGAATCAAGGAAGATTTTGTTACCACTCTTACACATCAAGCTGGTCTGATGAAGAACTTTGTCAAGGCCATTGACAAAACACAAGCAGCTTTCAAGTACCTCCGTGGAAAATTTCCAAGGTTAAGTGAAGCTAAGATAAAAGAAGGTGTCTTTGTTGGTCCTCAGATTCGTGAACTTCTTCGAGATGATGCATTTCACCATGCACTGCGTGGCAAGGAAAAGACAGCATGGAAAGCCTTCCAGTTAGTGGCAATAAATTTTCTCAGAAACAACAAGGCAGACAACTACAGGATGTTGGTGGAAAACCTCCTCAAGGCATACAAAAGCCTTGGTTGCAACATGTCACTAAAGATACATTTTTTGCACTCTCATCTAGATTTTTTTCCACCGAACTGAGGAGCAGTGAGCGACGAGCACGGCGAGCGATTTCACCAGGACATTGCAACAATGGAGAAACGCTATCAGGACAAATGGAGCCCATCAATGCTTGCAGACTATTGCTGGACAGTGACAAGAGATGCTCCATTTAATGAATACAAGAGACAAGCCAAGAAGCGCTGAGTAGACACTGAATAGGACTAAACTATGTACATAATAGTTTTTTGCCTTTTGTTTCATAATAAATTTTATTTATATAACCCTTTTGCTGATTTTTAAAGTGTTACATAAACAGGACAGGTGAAATATTATCATGTAAAGCAACCATAAACACATGAAAAGACCTAGGTTTACAATTTATGATTAAAACTCTACTATCTACACAATATACATAGACATAAAATGTAAAAACTTAAATATCTTAGAAACAGTAGCCAATCAGTTGTTTTAATTGTCATATTTGAATTCAGCACATCAAAATACATAATAAATAGCACATTTTATCTCTGAAGCAGTCGACTTCTCAAAAATTGTAGACCAGTGTTAGCTGTGATTACATCATGCCTTCAACAACTAATGCTAAAACTTTAGAGTTGAACCTCATTGGAATAGCCAGATTAAGATTTTGGTACTGTGGACGAATCCATAACAAACCTCTGATCTTGATCTGAAAGAGAGCTAAAGCTATTTCAGGTCTTTGGTCAACTGCAAGCCATTCCATTTTTTAAAGCTTTAACTCCTTAACCACTCCATATGATGTTAAAAGGACATCTGCTCTCATTCTGGTAACTAAGTGGAGTGACCAGATTGTCAAAAATGATCTGCATGAAGAATGTCCTACTGAAAACAATAAATTTAGAATCCAATGGGAGATTCTGTGTCAAGAATTTTGGAAAATCTAGCCCTCAATCTTGATTTAATACACAAGCCTTCAACCTATTAGTCCCTTCTAGGAAAGTCAGAACTAATAGTTCCATTGTCAGATAAGTATCCTTTTTTTATGAATCTCAATTCTTTCTTTCCTCTTACTAGCACTGTCATATTGAAATGTGTGTACTTCTTTTTGATGGTGATTTGCTGCTAAATTTGCTAGAACAAGCTCTATAGGCTGGTCATTTTTCTCTTTCCCTTGCAAATATAGCCTGGGAGAATTCTCCTGTATCTGACTCCCTCCGTTTCTCATGAAACTCAGTAGGTTTTGCAGACATCTAGCACAAGGATGAGTTGGCTTTTCTCTTTTCCTTGCTACAATGCCAATTCTTCTTTTAAAAAGGCAGGCCTGATTTCTTACTCAAGTTTTCCCTTCCTGACTGCCTTATTGCTTTTGCTGTTACTATTTGTTAGTGCTACTGTGATTTCTTCTGCAGATTTTCTTCTAGTAATTGCAGGAGCATCTATGAGACAGCTGCTGTAGACATCATTTCCTCCTAATTTCTTTGACTTTTGAGGTATAGTTTTCTATTTGCAACAAGTTCCCCCCCCCCCCAAATATTCACGACCAAGATAAACTGCTCTGCTTTTTATCCAATGGCTCTATATTTATTCTCTCATACACTCCCCCCACACCTAGACATAATGTATATCTTTCACATATACATTCACAAAACATGCAAACATTACAGACCCTAAAACAAACCTTCTGTACATACTGCACTAACATGTAAGGACCTGTTGTGCAATTTTTCAGTATATAGAACTCACACTGACTTCAGTGGGAGCTGTGTGGCTTTGAAGGACTAGTCTTGTCTGTCAGATGCTCAGACTTGTGATATAACTTGATCTGAATCCAGATGAGGTCAGGTTCTTGATGGCAGTTAGTACACATAAGATACAACAGACTTTGAGAACCCAGCTATCAAAAGGAGATTATGCTTGACACTTATTAAAGATAGATCCAAAGTGTAAATACAGTGTGAAGCAGTGTGAATGTGCTTGCCCCAAAAACATCAGGTGTGCTGGTATATCATTAACATATATTACACACTATTTAACTCCAGTAGGTTTTTTGGTTTTTGTGAAATCTGGGACTGCCATGAGAATAATTGGTAACCAAGTGGCAAGAACAGATCTGGGACTGTATTAGATGGACAAGATGCATCCAAGCTTATATTATTGATGTTCAGGCTTCCAAGAATGGAACTCTACAGGGGGTAGATTCTCTTAAATGTATCGGAGACTTTGGCAGCCCTTTTTTTCCTGATTTTATTATTATTATTATTTGGAAGTCACTAATTGGTAAAACAGGTCTGTCCCTAAAGAAATCAGATAAAACTTCATACTAAACTTAAATACTTTCCACTTTTATAGTGTTTTCCATTTGACGTTTTAAATGTCAATATGATCCAGATAATTCATAGCACTTAGATAGCATGATCATAAATGCCTTAGAAAAATTGTAGATAGACAAGCAAACTGACAAAAAATATTAAGCAATATCTCTATGTACCTAGAGCATTTCTTGTTTAATCAATTTTAAAATGTGTTCAAAATGTTCCAGTTATTTAAGTAAGTCTAATAAATACAAAAAAATAAAAAAAGATTTTAATTTAACCTGCTTTAAACCTTTTGCGTCTAATGGTTGCTAATATTTTGATCGCAGATTGACCTAATTATACAAATGTTAAAAGATATCTCAAATTAGTCTCTCAATTTACATCTAAACTATTTTCACCTATAGTTTTGTTGACACAAGCAGTTGCACTTGCAAAATATAGAAGGCATGTACTTAACTACCTGATTTGTTGTTCATATGTTATTTGTACACAGAAAACAAGGTGGCCAATATAAGATTTTAAAACATAGCAAATAGAGTAGAAGATACTGAATTTCCATTGGATTAAATTCAATAATTTAAAGTATGATATACTGTAACAATAGGATGTGTAGTTCTTTTGAATATCTGTTGTTTGAGGATAGCTGTGGTAATTTAATTACTCATAGAGGGACTAATTCTGCAAAGTACTGAGCATTTTCTGAGAGGTTATGAGTAAGGCTGTGTTTTAGGCACTGGTATTTTTAGTACAAGTCATGGGCAGTAAACAAAAATTCATGGCCCGTGACCTGTCCATGACTTTTACTAAAAATACCAGTGAATAAAACTTGCAGGGGAGTTTCCCAGGGGCCCCATGGGTCCTGGGGGAGGGTGGCCCGGCTGCTTGGGGGAGGGGGGTGGCACCACGAGGCCCAGGACCCTTCTGGTGCTGGGGGAGGGGTTGGCAGAGCTGGCAGGCACCCTACCTGGCTCTGTGCCTTCCACCCCAGCAGCAGAGTTTGGGTGTAAGGGGGGAAAGGGGTCAGGGCATGGGATGGGGTGAGGTGGGCTCTGGGCAGTGCTTACCTGGGGGGCTCCCCGGAAGTGGCGACATCTCCCTCACTCAGCTACTAGGTGGAGGTGTGGCCAGGCAGCTCTGTGCGCTGCCTCCGCCTGCAGGGACCACCCCTGCAGCTCCCATTGGTCACGGTTCCTGGCCAATAGGAGCTGAGAAGCCAGCACTATGGGCGGAGGCTGCCTGGCCACGCCTCTGCCTATCAGTTGAGCAAGGGGGATGTCGCTGCTTCTGGGGAGTCTCTCAGGTAAGTGCGGCCCAGATGCTGTCTCACCCCATCTGCTGCTCCAACACCCTGCTGCCTCCCACACCCAAACTCCACTGCTGGGGGCAGCAGCCGGTAAGCCTGGTGCAGGGGCTGCCTGAGCTGCCCCTGAGCTAGGTGCAGCGGCCGTTGCAGAAGTCACGGAGGTCACAGAAAGTCATGGAATCCATGACTTCCATGACAAGCTCACAGCCTTAGTTATGAGCACCCTCAACAGGAGTTGAAAGCTTTTACTATCTTTACATTATTGGACTCATATGGCAAATACAAGGCAGGAAAAAATAAGCTTTAATCTGCAGGATTAATTGATTTTATGACACTCGTCTTTACTGGTTTGTTTTGCTGATTTCAGGTAAAAAGTCAGAGGGTCACATTTTCCTTAGCCCTGAACTGATGCTTTGCAAAAAAGGCAAATACCACTTTCAGATGTATTAACAAGAATGTTGTACATAAGGCACAGGAGGTCATTGTTATTCTCTATTTTGCAATGGTAAGGCCTTAGTTGGTGAACTGTGTCCAGTTTTGGGCAGCACACCAAGTCGAGCTGAACAAATTAGCGAAAGTCCAGAGGAGAGTAACAAAAATGATAAGAGGTTAGGAAAAGAGAGGAAAGGTTGAAAGAAATGGACACGTTTAGTCTAGAGAAGAGAAGTGTGAAAAAACAGGGACATAACAGTTTTCAAATATGTAAAAGGATGTTATAAAAGGGATGGTGAGCAATTGTTCTCCATGTCCATGGTCCACCGAAGACAGGACAAGAAGTAATAGGCTTCATCTGCAGCAAGGGAAATTTAGGCTGAATGTTAGGACAGCATTCTAGCTATAAGGATTGTTAAGCACTGGAACTGGTTAACAAGGCAGGTTGTGGAAGCCCTGTCATTGAGGTTTCTAAGGACAGATTATACTAAACACCAGTCAGGCCTGGTCTCGGTCAGTGGTTCTCAACTTATTTACCATTGTGGGATGCATTCAATACTACCTGTATGGCCCTGAGGATGTCTGTGGCTCTGTGCTGATTGGGCCACAAGTGGCCCGTGGGAGCAGGTTGAGAGCCGCTAGTCTGGGTATACTTGGTCCTGCCTGAGTGTAGGGGGATGGACTAGATGATCTCTGGAAGTCCTGCCAGGAGTACATTTATATGATTCTATGTAGGTTTTAAATTGCATACCCCAGCCCTTGTGTGACCCACATAAGGGCCAGGCAGAATTCCAGTCTCTGTGCTCTGGGGACCACAAGGACTGCTCCTTTTGGAGCATGCACTTTCTCAAAAAGGATAGGAAGAAGCAGGGCCATACCACTTTCCGCTCTATGCAGGTGGCTGGACTCCTGCAGTGTAGAAGAAGCTGCATTTAACAAAGGTATGCACCAGCAGTCACATAACCTGTATGTGTCCCAGACCTCCAGAAGCCATTCTGACCTGATGAGGCAGGATGCATCTGTTTTCCCACTGGAGCTGAGTAACTCAGCCCTGTTCCTGAAGCAGAACTGCACATAATGTGCACAACATAAGTCAAAGTGATGAATGAGGAATTAATGGAACGCTAATTTCTGCAGGCACATGAGTAACTTAGGTAAAAGCAATCAGGCACCCCCTGCCCTACCTAATTTGAGTATATAAAGACTGGCAAAGAACATGGTGATTTTTTTTCCTTTTTAAACATTTCCTGCATTAGCTTATTGGGACAAAAGATGATGTATCAAGGAAGATAAAGGTAGAAATCTATTTTTTTCTTATGGAGTGTTTTCTAGTGAGATCACAATAAAGAACCTTTTGGAGGAGTGAGCAAGGTATTATACTTCAATTTATTCTATTAAAGAAGCATTACTTAGGTTGCATAGTCAAACACTTGAAAGTTAGGAAACGTATCAATTAAGAACCAACAGAGGGTCCTGTGGCACCTTTAAAACTAACAGAAGTATTGGAGCATAAGCTTTCATGGGTGAATGCCCACTTCATCAGACGCAATTAATGGAAATTTCCAGAGGCAGGTATAAATCAGTCTGGAGATAATGAGGTTAGTTCAATCAGGGAGGGTGAGGTGCTCTGCTAACAGTTGAGGTGTGAACACCAAGGGAGGAGAAACTGCTTCTGTAGTTGGATAGCCAGGATTAAACAAAGACTGTGAATGACTATCCAACTACAGAAGCATAACCTGGTTATCTCCATACTGATTTATACCTGCCTCTGGAAATTTCCATTACTTGCGTCTGATGAAGTGGGCATTCATCCATGAAAGTTTATGCTCCAATACTTCTGTTAGTCTTAATGGTGCCACAGGACCCTCTGTTGCTTTTTACAGATTCAGACTAACATGGCTACCCATCTGATACTTGATATCAATTAAGGTTGTCTGTACAGGCTGCCAAAATTTTGCTGACAATGGAGGCACAATGGAAGGGAAATGACAATGTTCAAAAGTTTACAAGTCAGCTAACTCTGAACTGAATTTCATGGGAGAATGAAAATTCACTATTCTAACCTTAGGGCTTTTCCTCCAACAAATTTCAAAGGCCTGTTGCTAAAAATGGATATGTCAGATCTCAAAATAGAGGGAAAAACCTCTTTTACAATGGAAAGCATGCGAAAACCTAACTACTGCGGTCTCTACCAGCTCTCACCATATTTTGTTTTCAGAAGGCAAGGAAAAAATAATGTTGTTGAATAAAAAAAAAAATCCCCTTCATGACTCTTTGTATGGAAAAGCAAGGTTATAATGACTGAGCACTGAGGTTCAGACAAACAGCATCTGATCAGCATTGCTGATCCATCAGCAATAATATTTCAAGTTAAAAGGAACAACATTCTTCAGGATAGCTAGTATGTGGTTGATGTTGCTTCACTCAATCATTTGAGGAATATGTACACATTCTAATATCTTTTTGTCATATTTTACTGAAACAAAACCAACAAGCCATCACACATTTTTCATGAGTCTATTTTTCAAATTTGCTTTTTTAGTGTACCACATAAATTCATCATTTATTTTTTATTATCTTGTAACTCAGTCCTATTCCTTTTATTTTTCTATTTTGATGATCTCTTAGTATTTCTATTTGCATAAATCCACTGTCCTAATTCATATCCAGTTATTCAGTCAAAGATGTATTTTTAGCAAAGAATAAACATATAACACCATGTTCTGAGAACTCCTGGACTAGATGACCTCCTGAGGTCCCTTCCAACCCTGATATTCTATGATTCTATGTAGGGGGGTTGTCTCGGGGTTCTGGTGTGCAGGAGGGCTTGCCTTGGGTGGAAGGGGCGAGGCCAGGGGCTAGCCTCCCCGAATGGGGTGTTCACTTGCTACCCATGCATGCAAGAATTAATATGATCTGGGGTAATAACTGTTTTGAGTATTTTATCTCAGGCTGATCTAGTAATGCATGAAAACATCAACTTCAACCTTTGCTCCACCAGCTTTCCCACGTGTTATTCTCCCCTGTTGCCCCTTACGTATAGAGGAAAAGCTAGTAAAAAGCTGATTGACCTTCTTAGCCAGTGCGGATGTGTGGAATGGTGCTGAGAGGGTGAGCAACACCCTTGGGCTACACTGTAAAACCAGTCAGTCAATGAGCCTGCTCAGCTGGGAGGGTACTTCATACTGGATAATCCAGGTGTTTACAACAGACTCCTGGGTTGGCTGACTGAGGAATAAGTCAGTTAATAAAGAGCCATGCCAGGTAGAAGGGGCCTCTTTTTTTCTTCCTTGAGTATCTTTGTTTCTAGCGGCAAGTGCTAGATGGAATCTATGTGAACCATACTGTTTGGATTACAGCACATTATTGTACTCTGGACTCATGAACGGGCAGCAGTGCATCTCCATGGGGCACTGATGAGCTTCTCTCAGAGCAATCATTCAGTCAGATGGACATCCTGTGGGATGAGCAGATGTCCTGGATTCAAGAGCTGTGGGGATAGCACCCTGCCCTGAATTTCCATCATGGAAGCAACAATTCAGTTGTAGACAAGGACATGTGAAATGTGACTGGATAGCTCTGAACCTCCTCTCTCCTTTTATCTTGGAGGTGTAGTCAGAGTTGCTGCTACCATGCAGAGTTTGGAGAGGTGCTCATGCACCAGTGGCAGTTGGGCTAGGAAGCAGATCAATAGGATAATGAGATGGTTTGCTGGTGTGGTTGCAGAACAAATGCTGAGGCAAGAGAGAAGATCATAAAACTCCCTTAAACATTTTTTGTCAAGGTTGCATGCACCTATTAGATGTTAGAGTGGATGACTTCAACTGGGATATTATGACTTTGTTTCAGAAATAATTGTGGGCTCTCCAGAGAGGAAATGTCAATTCAGTTTTAGTCTAGAGACTCCTGTGGCAGCAGGTGTGTCAGAACCCTTATTCATCAGGGTAGTTATTGGAAGTGGTTGTCTCAAATCTTCAAAGGGGAGGTTTGGGAATAATCCCTTCTCCCCCATGAATCAGGCATCAACACACCTTTCTTAGAAAACCATTGGATTCACACAGAAGTTCTGAGCCATCTTGTGAGTCTTGGCACTTTCCCAGGCAGTAGACTATTTTGGGTTCTAGGACAGTATAGGCCTTTGGCAATGGTTCTAAGGCCTTGGTTCTAAGTGGGCAAGTTGAGACATGGGAGTGTGATGCTTTAATTTCAGGAGCACTGGTGACGTGTGAGAATCCATGCTCTTCCCCCTTTTCCTTTTCTGGAAAATAATCCTGCTATGGATTTAATGATGTTGCAGCCAGTTGGTCAAAATTCCTGATGTCTGTGTTCATCCTCATTTGCTCCTGCCAGTCACAACCTTGACAGTCATTACTTTATCCTCCTTCAGATCCCTCCTTAAAACTCATCTGTACTGTGATGTTTGCAAAGCCTAGCTTGCTGATCATGGTTAGACGGGTGATAAGCTTTCACTAGTCTTCTTTCCTTTTCCAGCTTCTAACCTAATTTAAAAAGCCTTCAGCACATTTGTACATTCAACTTACAAAGTTGCAACAATTTTTCTTCACATTTATTTGCTTGTATGTTGTATCCCCATCCTCTGCCCTTTATCTTGTTGTGTTGTTAGTCTGTAGTCCTTTTAGGGCAGGGACTGTTCCTTTTCTGTGCCTGAAAACTGTTCATAACAATGGGGCCCTAATCTTGATTGAAGTTTTTGGGTCCTACCATAATAAAAATATTTAATATTAATAATCATAGATCAAGAGTGGCAAGGGTGAGGGGAAGACATGGTAGCCCTTTAACCCATCCTGATCCCTCCTTCCTCCTGCATGGACACAGAATGCACAGAAAGCCCTCCGCAACATTGAGGGAGAGAGGGTATGCTCTGTAGATGCTCCTGAGCCTGACCTTTCCATGAGGATGAAAGGAGGGAAGGGCATAGTCTAGGCTGTTCTCAGGAATATGACTATCTTGTAGGCACAGATATTTGCAACTTAGGTAGTTCTCCTAAATATAAATAAATCTTTCTGCACTAATGTGTTAGTTGCATACATTTCATATTTTATATAGAGAGTAATCGATACATACTCATATTAAAGAAGGTACAAGATCTTTGTAACCAACGTGCTTGCAATGTATGTTCATATAAAATTTGAACTTAAGAGTGCATGTCTATAAAAGTTAACAATTTAAATAATTTAGCTTATTTTCCTTTCACTTACATACAAAGATTAACTATGTATGAAATACAATGTGGCAAAACACATGGTACAAAAATGTAGAGATAATATTTGAAAAAGCTCTATGTGGATTCCTTTAAATATCATAAGATTAAAGATATTAGTGTTACATTCTATATTACCACATATTAAAAGGAGAATATTCTGCAATAAATGAAGTATGAAACATTTTCTGGGATATTAATATGTTAGCTATCAAGCAAGTAGAAAACAGTACCCTTTAGGTCAAATAGGATACTTAAGCATTTAGCAAAAATTATTGAGTACATTGCTTGCAAGAAAATTGTAAAGCTATAAAATGATTCAGTTCAATGATTCCAGTATGGTTTAATGATAATGAATCTTTTGTATCACCCACCTTGGGAATATCTAACATTACTGAGTCCTAATACTTTTAATGACTTTTTGGTAAGAAAGAAGGATATGAAAACACACATGTGCATATTGGTTAATGCAAGACAAGAATTATTCATATTTAATTTAATCAGCTCAGTAAAAAATAAAATTGCAGAAACATTGAATGTTTCAAACACAATTTTGTATATAGTCAGGCTAAGAATTCATGTTTCCCAGTTTAATAGATTTCTTCTATTTATATATGTAATATATATTTGGTTATTAAAAGTGTTAACAATGTCATAAAAATAGGAGTAAATAATATCACTGAATCTTAATGTGCTTTTTCTTTTCTGTTGTGAGTTGAGTAGTTTCAGTGTACCTGGCCTATTATTTGACATACTTTTACAACTAAAACTATTTTTTTGAAAATGACTGATAAAACATGCTAGAAAAAAAAGTAGCAAAGGACTGCAAAAGACTCCAGGCTTTCAGGAGAAGACGGAGGAAAAACTGAAGGATAGTGAGTACAGAACAGATATGCCCACATCCAAACCCCAGTAGCTACACTGACAACTAGTGTAAGTCCCTAGCCTCTGTTTGTCAGAAGCTGGGAATGGGCGACAGGGGATGGATAACTTGATGATTACCTGTAGGATACTGGCCTAGATGGACCTTTGGTCTGACCCCGTATGGCGGTTCTTATGTAAACATGTAATGATATGGTTGTGTCGGTCCCATGATGTTGAGACACAAGGTAGGTGAGATAATATCTTTTATTGGACCAACTTATGTTGGTGAGAAAAACAAGTTTTGAGCTTACAGAGAGCTCTTCTTCAGGTCACCTTTTAACCTGAATTCAAGCTCTGTGTAAACTCAAAAGGTTGTCTCTCTCATGAACAGAAATTGGTCCAATAAAAGACATTACCTTGTATATAAATCTTGTATGGGGTTGAATCTAGCAGTAGAGGCACCATAAGATTTTTATTTTTTATTTTTATATAGAGCAAAGGACTTCCAATCCTCCCTCCATCCAAATAAAAATGCAAAATTGGAACATTTGGCTAATAATGGCATTTCTTTGCATATACAGCTACAAATTAACATCTTGTGTTCTTCACAGTGTAAAGTTTTTTGTAACTTTTAAAAACAAATAAACTTGGTTCAATAGATGTGAGGGTAAATCACTTCCACTCCTATGTTTTCCCCATCAATAAAATGGGTATAATGATTCTTCCTTTGTAAAGTACTTTGAGATCTATGAATGAAAATACTGTATAATAAATTAGGGATTATTATAATTAGAGACATACTTCAAAATATTCCGAGATTTGCGCCAGATCTGGTTACTTATCCATTTCCTTCTCTCCTCCCCCAGGTATTCTGCTTGAATTGTCACACAATAATGCTCTTTCATGATTTTTTTAATATACTTTGTGCTCTTGTTTGTGCTTGAAATACTGTAGCAAGAGCATCTCTCGTGATAGTTTGGCACTTCTTCCATTTGCAGCTCCAACCAAGAAGCATACAACTACATAATACAAAAATTAATGACTCAATTGTTCTAAACCTCAGAAAATGCTCTGATTCAGTCTGAGGTTTGGAGAAGAGGTTTGAATCAATTCCTAATTTAGCTCAAGTGACTAGTACACATATCCTAAATTAGGCTTCATGCCTGCAAACATGTATGCTTGCGAGACACTTTACATATGTTAATTGAATGAAACTATTCACATGTGTAAAGCTACTCATTTGCATAAATGCCTACAGTATTGGATTTAGTATGTCATTTATATGATGATGCATATTTTATAGTATTGGGAAAAATGCTAATCTGCAGAAAGTGACAGACTTTTATACTTTTAGAATCTATTCTGTTTCCCAGTTTATGACAATACCTCTAGTTTACTGAGCTCCTCATTAGGCGGGTGAATGACTCCTTCCAGAGCTGACAAGAATGTAGGCTCATTTATTGGTTAGCAAGGATAGTTATTAGATAAAATGCACACACATGCTTTATGAGTGAGATTCTGCATCTAAGTTTCTCAGACATGAAAATGTCAACTGCCTTGCATTCATATGATGATTTTGGATGAACTGAAATAAATCCAACAAGTGCCATTAAAAATCAGCATTTAGTTATAGTTACCACAAATTCATATGTAGATACTGATAAACAAGAGTTTGATCCTGAAAAGTGCTGAGCACACTTCAATACTCAGCAGTTTACAGGAATTTGATCCACAGGCTTTATTTTTAGAATAGAATTTAACCAATATTTCAGATAACTGGTACTGCTGAGTTGGGCTGACTTTTCAGTGGCAACTGTTTTCCCAACTATTTTGTGACCATTTTATTGAACTACAGTACTAATTAATCAATGATTCATCATTTGACTTTCATCATGATTCAATAAGAAAAGTGTGTGCTTGCTACACCATCAACAAAAACACAAAGCCGACTGCTATCATTTGCAAGTAGAAATGCCCAACATTGCCCTACATTATATCTTTTCCTCTCTCTCTCTCTCTCTCTGTCATGTTGAACTCTTTCTTTCTCTCTCTAATCTCTCTGGCCATTAAAGATGACTAGGAATTTCACTTAAAACATTCTCCATTGTGCTTCATCAAGTTAGTAGAATCTTTCTGAAATGTCTAAAGTTTAGATTACTGATCTACTCATTTCTTAAGAGTGTTTTTCATAGAATTAATAAAATGCAAATATCACTGGCAATATGCAGTAGTTCCATTTACAAACTAAACTGGACAATGTGGAATATCTAATTTAAATTGTAAATCTCCAATTTGCATATTTCACTCGTGTTATTATGTTCTGCACCTTTCTGACTGGTCCCTTGATTCCTGATTGTTAGTGTCTATTTGTTTCTGTCACTTCTCACTCAGATGCATTTTCTGTAACCATTTTATTTATTCTGCTTTTTTGTCCTCTTCCATCTTGTTTCCCCCCCCCCTACTATTAGCTCCTTGAATACTATTACTGTGAGTTGCAAAGATGTACACTTAGTAGAATTTTTTTTTTCCCACAAGAAACCAATACTTTGGAATATTTCAAACTCTGTTGGTAACCCATTGTTTGGGTATGTGCTTAAGACATGAAGCTCATTTTGTCTCTTTCAGAGAATAGGTAAAATGGCAATTCATCAGCAATAGATATTCAGCACATATGAACATGACCCCACCCTGGCAGTCTCAGAGGTGGGGAGATTTTGTCACAGCAAAGAAAACAAAACTGTTCCCCTCTTCTTTGTTTACCTTCCTGCCTCATGGCACTAAGGAGAGAAGCTCTGTGTTTGACTGGCTGGACAGACAGGTGCAGCCAGGGGCGGCTCCAAGCACCAGCACAGCAAGCGTGTGCCTGGGGCGGCAAGCCATGTGGGGGTGGCCTGCTGGTTGCTGTGAGGGCAGCAGGAAGGCAGCTTTCAGTGGTGCACCTGCGGGAGGTCCGACGGTCCCGCGGCTTTGGCGGTGGGGACGCCGAAGGCGCAGCACCGGCGGACCTCCCGCAGGCGCGTCGCTGAATCCGCGTGACCAGTGGACCGCTCGCAGGCATGCCACCAAAAGCCGCCTACCTGCCGTGCTTGGGGCGACAAAATACATAGAGCCGCCCCTGGGTGCAGTGTAAGACTATGGGCTCCCATGCACTCAAAGGGACGAGTATATAAGCTCTTCTCCTTGCCCAGGACACTATTCTGCATTGGGAAGAAAAGTTCTCTTCTTGGGGTTAGAGTGAGACGAGGTTTTGGGGCCCTGCCATGGAAAAAATGCAAACAACGTTAATGGTGTGGAGGGTTTGTGTGGGGAGCTCCTCCAGGTAATGTAGATTTCAGTAGGAAGGATGATCTACACTGGACCAATTTTTGCCAGATAGTTCCCAGATGTGTGATTTAATAAAGATGTGGTCTAGTTCAATCACTTCCCCAGTGTCTTGACTTTCTTCCCATTGTCTCTGGGACAATACAGCCATTTCTTTACATACCCAAGTTTGAATATTTTGACTAGTATTACAAATCATGCTCAAAGAGTATATTCAGTCAGTATACATCTCAAAATTTGACTAGACAGTTAAGTTTGTCATGTTAACGGCCTCATTCTGCAGTTCTGCAAATGTCCTACACATTTCAAGCAGAGTATGGTTGTCTAAGGCTACTGGACTGAGCCATTTAAACATTCTAGCAGCGGACAGTTTCTTACAGCATGCCTACATTTTTCCAGATCTTAAGAAAATTTAATCTGGGTTTTAGAATGATTATTTTTATTTCACTGAACCTCTAAAACAACTCTGGCTGATTTCAAAGCAAATGGTCAAAACCTGCATATTGAAGGATTGTATTATTTTTCGGTGATCACAAATTGTTCCATGTAAACTATAAAAGTACTTTTAATTTGTTTTGAAGTTAAATCCATATGAACATGACAGTTCTACTGTTAATGGATCCAGTCCAAACCTTTGGAAGTATGTCTGAATCTATAAATGTTAATAAAGGACAAGATTAAATTGATTTTTTTTATTTATGCTTGTTATTAATTGAATGACCTGCCTGAAGCCTTAAGTGTTTGTGCCATGAAGCTATTAATTGCTTTAGGTTAAGAGAAACAGGAGGTAAAAAATAATTTGTAGTTGGCTAAAGGCAACAGCACTGCAAAATGCACTGAGGAAAAAACAGTCTGAAGCTAGCTCCTTTCACTAAATTAGGTGTCATTAGAGTTCTTTTACATTTCTTTTTTTCATGTGTATGATTTTTTTTTCAATTAACATAAATACAGTATATTTAACAAATGAAGTTAACACAGCTCAGCACAGTATCATTTTAAAAGTTAGTTCATGGGGTAGAAATGGAACCACTCCGTTACAGAAAGCAGTTCAGCTTTTAGAGGTGACAATCCTGTTTCCCCACCTTAGAGTGCAGAGGGTTTCTGAAGACAACAAGCCAGTTACACTGAGCAGCCTAAGCCCATACTAGGGTCTGAATCCAGTCAGGTACAGAGCAATTGTGCAAAAGCCACAGACATGGCCACTGTAGGGTCACATATCCAATGCTCCACAGTCTGGGGGTAGGGCAGTGTTAAAGATTCTCTTTCCTCTTACTAGATTCCTTCATGAGCAGCAATAGCACAACAGGCCACTCCTTGGCCACTGGATCCTGACCAGCACCTGTGCTATCTGATATGGGGGAAAAGGGGCACAATGCACCGATAAATTATTTGTATTGCAATAGGCCCATAGGCCTCAGTCACTATGCTATGGTCTGTTCTAACACAGAACAGAAACTGTCCCTGCTACAGGGAGCTTACAATCTAAATAGAAGATTGAGACAACAGATGGATACAGACAACCAGATAGGGAAGCCCAAGGAAACAAAGCAATATTCAGTATGATAAACAATAGTTGCATTTAACTGTTGTCAATTTTTTTTTGTAGTCGACACAGGAAAGTAGAGTTTGAAGGGTGCATTTGAATGAAGACAATGGTGTGGCTTTGCAGATGTTTATGAGGAGCTATTCTCAAGCTTAACAGACATCTTGGAAGAAAGCACAAACGTGCTTGTTTGAAAGTTTAACAAGGGGGCAATGAAGTTTGGCATCATTGCTAATCTGAGGCAGTAATAGATAGCTGGACAGTACATGGAAGATGAGAGATTGGTTGGGGATATCATGAAGGACTTTGAAAGTGAAACTCACTCACTCCCTCAGGCCCGTCACCCCAATCGGGGTATGGGCCGCCAACCACATATCTCCAGAGTCCTCTATCCTGGGCCATTTGCTCTAGCTGGTTCCAGGTATAGCCCATTTTTATGCTATCAGCCTGAAGGTCATGTTGCCAGGTGTTTCTTGGACGGACTCTTTTCCGCTTGCCTTGGGGGTTCCACCGCAGTGCCTGTCTAGTGATGTTGGTTGGCTGCTTGCGTAGTGTGTTTCCTATCCAGCCCCACCTTCTCCTTCTAATTTCTTCCTCTGCTGGAAGTTGACGGGTCCTCTCCAAGAGTTAGATGTTGCTGATTGTGTCTGGCCAGCGGATCTGGAGAATCCTTCTAAGGCAACTATTTATGAAGGTCTGGATCTTCCTGGCGGTTGTTTTAGTTGTCCTCCAGGTTTCAGCTCCATACAATAAGACTGATTTCACGTTGGAATTGAACAGTCTAATCTTTGTTGCCAAAGACAGCTCTCTGGAGCTCCAGATGTTCTTGAGCTGTAAGAAAGCTGCTCTTGCCTTACCGATCCTTGCTTTGATGTTTGCGTCCGTGCCACCCTGTTGGTCGATGATGCTACCTAGGTAGGTGAAGGACTGCACTTCTTCCAGAGGGCTTCCGTTCAGTGTGACTGGGTCATTACTGATGGAGTTAATCTTGAGGATCTTGGTCTTGTCCTTGTGGATGTTGAGGCCAACCTGTGATGATGTGGCTGCCACTATGTTGGTCTTCTCTTGCATCTGCTGTTTGCTATGCGAAAGGAGTGCAAGGTCATCGGCAAAGTCCAAGTCACCAAGCTGGGTCCACAACGTCCACTGGATTCCATTCCTGCGCTCATAAGTGGATGTCTTCATAATCCAATCAATGACAAGGAGAAAGAGAAATGGTGACAACAAACATCCTTGTCTGACTCCGGTTCGCACCTGGAAGCTGTTTGTAAGCTGCCCTCCATGGATCACTCTACAGTGTATGCCGTCATATAAGTTCTTAATCAAGTTAACCACCTTTGCTGGGATGCCATAGTGCTGAAGGAGCTTCCAGAGAGTCTCTCAATCCACGCTATCGAATGCTTTCTCATAGTCAACAAAGTTGATGTACAACGAGGAGTTCCATTCCATAGACTGCTCGACTATGATGCGGAGCGTTGCTATCTGGTCCATGCATGATCTATTTTGCCGGAAACCTGCCTGCTCATCTCGTAGCTGTGGATCGATGGCATCCTTCATTCTCTCTAAGAGAACTCAGTTGAAGACCTTCCCTGGCACCGACAGAAGAGTGATTCCTCTGTAGTTAGCACAATTGCTGAGGTCTCCTTTCTTGGAGATTTTAATAAGGTATCCCTCTTTCCAGTCTGCCGGAATCACTTCTTCTTCCCATATCTTCTCAAAATGGGGGTACAGCATTTAAACTGAAGCATCTAGATCTACTTTCAGGGCCACTGCTGGAATATCGTCAGGTCCAGCCGCCTTCCTGTTCTTCAGGTGTCAGGAAATAAATCAGGGGAGACACGGCTGTCCAACCAATAGATGGCTGGCACAAACAGGACAACACAAGAGTGCTTTCACTTAAAGCTAAACTTTACTTAGTCTCAAGAACTTACACACATCCTCAATAGGTTAGTAAAACCCCCAACCCTCGATAATTGCTGAAGCTGAGTGTGGCTCTCGAGTGGCACAGTGGCAGCCCATCTGCCAGTGGGGAACACAAGATGCATCCAGAGGGAGAGTCCAGTCCTGAAGAGTCCCCTCCCCACCCCAACTCTTGCCCCTTATTTTATACATTAATAACACAATGACATGTCCCTTAAAGGAAACTTGTTAACATAGCAGTTTCAATGGTCAAGCAAGAGTTTCCTTCTGATTACTGATTAACCAGGTGTGGGGTTTTTACAGAGTTTGCAGCCTTGAGGCCCCAATAGACATTCCTGTGGCACATCCTGCTCTTCTAAAATGCATGTATCAGCAACTTCAACACAATTCTTATCAGGAAGGATGTGGGGTCAAGCTGCCCTTTTTGTGACACCAAAATCCCCTCCCCTCCTGCCTTGGTCAAGCTGAGCTTGCTACATGGCCACTTTACGGCCTGCTGCTTTGGCTGCTTTTAGCAATAATCCATAGTGGTTTCCGGCACTTTACTGGTTTGCCAAAATCTCCCCGTACATGGAGTGGAGTTCTGGGAGAGGGGTGTGTCCAAGGGTGAGGATTCTTAAGGGTGAGCACTGTGTCCAGAGGGGCAAGGTGGCTGGGCAGCAGGTTCTAACATTCAGATAAAAGATTGTCCCCTGAGAGTATGCCTAGGGACCGTGAGTTTGGAGCAGTGGTTGGACTCTTTTCAGACTCCTGGAGCTTAAAAACTCCCCCTGGAAATCCAGAGCACAGAGCTAAACTTGTAGCGCAGTAAGTCAGACTGGTCACATGATTTTTGACTGAGATGCTCCACAGTGTAAGAGCAGAAGTGGGGAAGTGGGGCTGAGCCAGGGCTGACTCCTACAGGGGTGTGCACATGAATAAAAATTTGAGGCTTCTGGAGGGGCACGTTCTGTGACCCTTCCATGGCCCCAGGGCCAGAGGAGCTCACTCTGCCCACTGCAGCAGCAGGTCAGAGGAGTTCTGTGCCCCCGTGGGTTACTGGAGGGGGGCTGTGTCCCTGCTTGCCCCCCTTTGTGCACTCCCTTGGACCCCTGCAATGGGAGAGTGGACAAAAGTGTCAAAAGTGGGGGAGGAGATTGAAACTTGGAGAGAATCAACAACTATATCAATGCAAGAAAGGGCAGGGAGGAGAAGGTTGAGAACATTCTACTTCTTACTCAAGACTGTGTCTTTTTTAGGCTAATATAGTAATCTCTGAAATAGGTGGTCTGCATTGTATCTGGACTTGCAGGGAGGCCTCTAACTCCTACAAGGATCTAATTAGTGGGTCAAACAGGGTAACTCAGTGCTTGGTGAGTCAGAGGAATATGGATTCATAGCCATATATTTACAGGAATAATTAATTGAAAAAGTTGTTTGTCAGTTTTGCATTTTACAGTTCAGCATTTCAGTAGATACAGCCGGTGTGTTTGGCCCTTTAATGACATTACAGGTATCAAAGTGATGATCATCACATCTGGCTGCTTTTCCCACTGGAATGATTTAATGTTTTTACTTTAAAAATACTAATTTCCAAAAATTAGCACCTAGTACTTTTGTTTACTTCCAGAAATTTGGAATCTTAGTTTTCCTGTAAATGGCATCCCATCGTTATTCAATGGAATTCACCCTGCAGGACAAACTAAATTAAGCAAGTGCTGAGACAACAGCAAAATCCAGAAATTATTTTTGTCCTTCCAAGTGATGACTAAAACCCACTGCAGTCATTTTAGTCATCCAAACATTTAACTATATATAACTTGTATATACTTTTATCAAGTCACCCATTTGAATTACTCATTGATTAAATTTGTTTACTTTTAAATATGAAGAGGTACAAATGTGTCATTGCAACAGAAGAATAAACACACATTCTTTTAAGGAAAATAATACTAACACTGTGCATCTTTCCACAGTAACTTCGATCTCAAGGTGTGAATCTGTTTTTAAAATGTTGCTTAATTAAGCATCATAACACTAATGTGAATCCCTTTTCAATGGACTTAATGTGCAAACATATTCTGCACACAAACTCTGATTCAAATATAACATTTATAAACAGATGAAGTACCATTAGACACTAGAGTCAACTTCTGTATAGGGCAAAAATACCAGCGAAAGATAAGTCATTATTCAAGTGTTACTATTTGGGCTGTCCAGCGATTAAAAAAATAATCATGATTAATTGCATGATTAAAATAATTAATTGTGATTAATCACATTGTTAACAATAATAGAATACCATTTATTTAAATATTTTGATGTTTTCTTCATTTTCAAATATACTGATTTCAGTTACAACACAGAATACAAAGTGTACAGTGCTCACTTTATATTTATTTTTAATACAAATATTTGTGATGTAAAAAACAAAAGAAATAGTATTTTCCAATTCACCTCATACAAGTGCTGTAATGCAATCTTTTTATCATGAAAATTGAACGTACAAATGTATAATTACGTACAAAAAATAACCACATTCAAAAACAAAACAATGTAAAACTTTAGAGCCTACAAGTCCACTCAGTTCTACTTCTGGTTCAGCCAATCACTCAGACAAACAAGTTTGTTTACATTTGCAGGAGATAATGCTGCCTGTTTCTTGTTTACAATATCACCTGAAAGTGAGAACAGGCATTTGCATGGCACTGTTGTAGCCGACGTCGCACGATATTTATGTGTGAGATGCACTAAAGATCCATATGTCCCTTCATGCTTCAACAACGATTCCAGAGGACATGTGTCCATGCTGATGACAGGTTCTGCTCGATAATGATCCAAAGAAGTGCAGACCAACACATGTTCATTTTCATCATCTGAGTCAAATGCCACCAGCAGAAGATTGATTTTCTTTTTTGGTGATTCGAATTCTGTAGTTTACGCATCAGAGTGTTGCTCTTTTAAGATTTCTGAAAGCATGCTCCACAACTTGTCCCTCTCAGATTCTTAAACCTTGGGTCGAGTGCTGTAGCTATCTTTAGAAATCTCACATTGGTACCTTCTTTGCGTTTTGTCAGATCTGCAGTGAAAATGTTCTTAAAATGAACAACATGTGCTAGATCGTCATCCAATACTGATATAATAAGAAAAACATGGCAGAATATGGGTAAAACAGAGCAGGAGACATACTATTCTCCATTAAGGAGTTCAGTCAAAATGTAATTAACACATTATTTTTTTAACGTGCACCATCAGCGTGGAAGCATGTCCTCTGAACTGATGGCCAAAGCATGAAGGGGCATACAAATGTTTAGCATATCTGGCACATGAATACCGTGTAATGCTGGCTACAAAAGTGTCATGTGAATGCCTGTTCTCAATTTCAGAAGACATTGTAAATAAGAATAAGGCAGCATTATCTCCTATATATGTAAACAAACTTGTTTACCTTAGCAATTGTCTGAATAAGAAGGAGGATTAAGTGGATTTGTAGGCTCTACAAAGTTTTACATTGTTTTGGTTTTGAGTGCAGTTATGTAACAAAAATCTACATTTGTAAGTTGCACTTTTATGATAAAGAGATTGCATTACGGTACTTGTATGAGGTGAATTGAAAAATACTATTTCTTTTGTTTATCAATTTTACAGTGTGAATATGTGTAATAAAATAATAATATAAAGTCAGCACTGTACACTTTGTATTCTGTGTTGTAATTGAAATCACTATATTTGAAAAATGTAGAAAAACATCCAAAAATATTTAATACATTTCAATTGGTATTCTTTTAACAGTGCTATTAAAACTGTGATTAATCATGATTAATTTTAATCAGGATTAATGTTTTGAGTTAATTGTGTGAGTTAACTGCAATTAATCGACAGCCCTAGTTACTATACAATATGACTATATTTCTTGTATTTTAAATCCCATTTTAAAAGAAGCAATAACACAAGTCTGGACACAAAGAAAGATTTTTCATGTTAGCTCAAGGACAACTGTGAGAATGTTACTTCTCACTTATATGAGTCCAGGATATTTACAAAACCAAGTTGTCCTTGGTAGTTGCCACCATATTTTCTATCACCAGTCCTTTTAAGTAATGATACCATTATGCAACTGGCTATTAAAAATTCTTGATACTGATGTGGGTTTCACTTTGGTAACCAGTCACCACTAGGTCATGTATAATTACATCATAGCACTATAGTAACTGAAAAAGGTACTGCAGTATGAACAACAGTAATGTAACTTGATTACGTTGTCTGTTACCATTCACGAAGTCACACTTTTTTTTTCCTAATAGACCAGATTTTTAAACATTTTTTTTGCCATTTTCATGAATGGTACACATTGCTGTATACAGTGTTTTGTGTTCCCTTGTGGCAGAATTTGATTTGAATCAATGATGTATGTAGCTTATTACCAAAAATAGAAGTTAACTCTTGAATGCCTCTGCTTGACTTCAATGGGTCCAAAATGTGTGCAGAATCAGATGGAGAACTCCTATACTATGTAGTACCTGTATTCCCTTTTTCTAATACTGGGGAAAGACTATGTGCCATCCTCACATTGCAAATTAATGACAAGTAATGACAAATCATTTGTCAAGTAAATATCTGATTTCCAGGCTGGTTTGAAAAGGCAGAGTTCAAAAAAAGCCTGGTAGCAAAGATTCTGGAATTTCAAGAGAACAGTAATGAGAAGGTCTTAAAACAAGGAAGATACAGGAAGATGGAGAAGGGCAACAGGGAAAGTGGTTTGTTATTCAAACTAAAGAATATTTTAAGCACAGAAACAAGAAGGAAAGGGCGAACAATGGTAGCAATGCAGTCATGCTGCAACATAATTATGTTGAATATAAAAGTGCACTTCTTGTTTAGTACTCAGATTGCTGAATCTAGTACTTATACAGTAGAGTAAGGAAGACACAGTGTGGTCTTTATAGAGTAAATCCAACTAATCTGAAGCCTAGATTTTGTTTGACCCTGTAAGAGTGCACCAAGAATTCTCACTGCTTTGTGTTATAGCACAGGGTCCTTGCACTCCCAGAATACAAGAATGAGGAGATGATACTGGAAGCTTCTGCTGTGTATGCTTCCCGTAATCCCACTTGGAGACACTGTGCCTCCCTCAAACACAGTGTTTCTATGAGAAGCTGCTTTTTCACAAGATAGGACATTAGACTGTGGCTGCTACAGACAACCAAATCATATTAAGGAACAGGATGACAGGCTCCATACTGATGATATGTAGGAAAAAATGCTGTGTGATCATGGTGGATGTCAATTTGGGTGACATATGCTGAGACCTCATGCTGCCAGTACTAAAAGCATCCTTGGAACTTCTAAATATTACAGATGACAATTTCCTAACTCAAACAATGTTGCATCCAGCACAGGGGAATTCTATATTAGTCCTTGTCTTGACAGATAAATAGGAACTGATCACAGAACTAAAATTTAATGGCAGTTTAAGTTCAAGTGATCATGTCTTGATCACATTTATAATGCACAAAAAGTCCTGATCAGTGTGTGTATATATATATGTGTGTATATACATATGTACATACACACATGGCACTTTAAAAGGTCCATTATCACTAAACTGAAAGTAATTGAGATAAATCAGCTGGAAGGAAGAATATAATTAGCAAAAATATGAATTATAATTGGCAATTGTTTAAGAAAATAGTATTGGATGTCCAAAAAGCTGCAATCCCACAAATAAAAATAGACCTGGGTTAGAGAAGAAGTGAAGATAGTGCTCACTCTCTCTACATACACACACACACACACACACAAACAAATGGAGAAAGAAAGGGGAAGTTGATAGTAATGAATATAAATTAGAAACTAAGATATGTAAAAATTGATAAGAGAAGTAAAGGAACACAAGGAGAAATCTGTGGCTTGCAGGCTTGCATAAGGACAATAACAATGAGTTTTTAAGTATATTAGGAACAATAATAATCCCAAAAACGGTATTGATCCATTACTAGATGTAAATGATAGAATGATCAATAATGCCGAAAAGGCAGAAATGGTCAATAAATATTACTGTTCTGTAGTTGGGAAAAATAGATCATGTGAATTTCCAATGTGGGACTGTGGCCAAAAGGGCTAATATGATCCTTGGATGCATAAACTGGGGATCTTTAGTAGGAGTATATGGTTATTTTACCTCTGCATTTGGCACTGGTGTGACTGCTGCTGGAATACTGTGTCCAGTTTTGGTGTCTACAGCAGACATGCCAAACCTGTGAAAAAAACGTAGAAATTGGGCTTGTTTTGGCTTAATTGGCTTGTGAGTTGCCTGTTGGCTAGTTTTTGGCTTGTAGCTTGTTGCTTATTATAGCTTGTTGTTTCTTTCTTTCTTTTTTTTTGATCGGCTCCTGGCAAGCAGGGGCAAGGGGGAGAGAGAGTCAGGGGTGCACAGCGGGCCCACCACAGTCCCAGACTGCACACCAGGGGGATCTAGTCACATAGAGTGTTGGGGTTCTTAGGTGATTGAGTTGTTTTGGCCTTGTTTTGAAATAGGATTAACTTGATTTTTGGCTTATTGTGAAAGTCAGGGTGCTTGTTTATCGCGTGAAGTTTGGCAATTGTGTTTAAGTTCAAGGAGGCTATGGATACATTGAAAAGAGTTTAGAGAAGAGCCATGGGATTGATTAAAGGATTAGAAAACATGCCTTACAGTGATAGACTCAAGGAACTTAATCTATTTAATTTAACACAGAGATGGTTAAGGGGTGACTTGATTACAGTCCAAATAGTTACACGGGGAGCAAATATTTGATAATGGACTCTTCAGTCAAGCAGAGAAAGACACAACATGATCGAATGGCTGGAAGTTGAAATTAGGTGATTCAAAATAGAAATAGGGTTTATATTTTGAATGGTGATGGTTATTAACCTTTGGAACAATTTGCCAAGAGTCATGGTGGATTCTCCACCAATGGTATTTTTTTTTTAATCAAGATTGAGTATCTTTCTAACAGATTATCTTCATCAAGCTCCAAACTTTAATATTTTTGTTTGACACAGAGGGTGTTTTACAGGGATCCACTGGAATGGTTATATTCATAGTAATTCCGCAAAGGGTGGCATATGACTTCCGAGAGCCAGTTGCCCCCGGTAATCATAATAACTGTGAAATGTATGTACAGATAGTATTTAAGGAGCTATATATCTATAGAAAATTATGTTCTTAATGTATGGGAGTTAAGGGAGATCACCAGAAGGTGACATATCTCGGATGTGTCCTTTTCAGAAAGCAGGTAGCAAATGCTTCTCTCCATTTGGTCATCTGTGTATTGTCCATTGTATGTTTTACAATGGATGCCTATTTGCATACTGAGCTAAATACCATATGTAACACTGAAATCTACAAGAGAGAAAACCTTCAGGAAAAAAAATAGCAGAAGTGTGTCCAGTTTATGACCTAACATCAAAATATTAGTGTGAGTATCAAATAATGCAAGGAAACACACAACATCTTCCACTGAGAAAGCAAGGGACAGTGTGACTTGTCTCATGAACAGACTGTCACAGGCAAGCCTGTCTGCAAAACATTTGAAGGACTTTGGATGAGCAATGCTCTATAAGACATAAAAAATATCGAGTTAAATAATTCTGGATTCTAGAATGCATGTTATGATTTTTATTTTACACACAAAAATCTGTGTCCAATACTTCTGCTTGCTATTACTATAATCTCTATGCTTTGTTAAATAAATCTATGTTTGTTTTCACTACAAACATGTCTAAATGCTGTGGGTTAAAAGGAGCAGTGATGTAAGTGGAATCAATTATGAAACATTTAGAGGAGAGGAAAGTGATCAGGAACAGTCAGCATGGATTCACGAAGGGGAAGTCGTGCCTGACTAACCTAATTGCCTTCTATGAGGAGATAACTGGCTCTGTGGATGAGGGGAAAGCAGTGGATGTGTTATTTCTTGACTTTAGCAAAGCTTTTGATACGGTCTCCCACAGTATTCTTGCCACCAAGTTAAAGAAGTATGGGCTGGATGAATGGACTGTAAAGTGGATAGAAAGCTGGCTAGATCGTCGGGCTCAACGGGTAGTGATCAATGGCTCCATGTCTAGTTGGCAGCCGGTTTCAAGTGGAGTGCCCCAAGGGTCGGTCCTGGGGCCGGTTTTGTTTAATATCTTTATTAATGATCTGGAGGATGGTGTGGACTGCACTCTCAGCAAGTTTGCAGATGACACTAAACTAGGAGGCGTGGTAGATACACTAGAGGGTAGGGATCGGATACAGAGGGACCTAGACAAATTAGAGGATTGGGCCGAAAAAAACCTGATGAGGTTCAACAAGGACAAGTGCAGAGTCCTGCACTTAGGACGGAAGAATCCCATGCACTGCTACAGACTAGGGACCGAATGGCTAGGTAGCAGTTCTGCTGAAAAGGACCTAGGGGTCACAGTGGACGAGAAGCTGGATATGAGTCAACAGTGTGCTCTTGTTGACAAGAAGGCTAACGGCATTTTGGGCTGTATAAGTAGGGGCATTGCCAGCAGATCGAGGAACGTGATCGTTCCCCTTTATTCGACATTGGTGAGGCCTCATCTGGAATACTGTGTCCAGTTTTGGGCCCCACACTACAAGAAGGATGTGGAAAAATTGGAAAGAGTCCAGCGGAGCGCAACAAAAATGATTAGGGGTCTGGAGCACATGATTTATGAGGAGAGGCTGAGAGAACTGGGATTGTTTAGTCTCCAGAAGAGAAGAATGAGGGGGGATTTGATAGCAGCCTTCAACTACCTGAAGGGGGGTTCCAAAGAGGATGGAGCTCGGCTGTTCTCAGTGGTGGCAGATGACAGAACAAGGAGCAATGGTCTCAAGTTGCAGTGGGGGAGGTCCAGGTTGGATATCAGGAAAAACTATTTCACTAGGAGGGTGGTGAAACACTGGAATGCGTTACCTAGCGAGGTGGTGGAGTCTCCTTCCTTGGAGGTTTTTAAGGCCCGGCTTGACAAAGCCCTGGCTGGGATGATTTAGCTGGGAATTGGTCCTGCTTTGAGCAGGGGGTTGGACTAGATGACCTCTTGAGGTCCCTTCCAACTCTGATATTCTATGATTCTATGATTCTATGATTCTATTATTCCTTTGGGAGCAGTGCATCTGTGAATACTGTGAGGATCCAATGGAGCAGGAGCTGGACACTCCACGGAGAGGCTTGGAGGGCTCAGAGGTTGCTGTGTGCTATTGCTAGTCTATAAAGAAATAGCAGGGCCAGCCTTGGACTAGAGGGGAGTGCTTGTGTTGCCTCTGGCTGGTGAAGTTGGGGAGCTGACCCCCGGCAGGCACAGATAAGGTTTCCTCATACTAAGGGCAGGTAGTAACGAGGTGCCTCGCAACCCTGGGTAACCCCTGGGAAGCATCACGTCATCACAAAATACATAATACCCAGACATAAACATGTAAAGGAAAAACAAAGTTCAGCCTTTGCCTTTGATTGCTCTTCTTGATGTAGACATAGAAACAGTGAAACACAGACATCATATTATCGTTAAATTTGGAGGCCACAATGTTATTAAGATCTATCACCTATTCAAATTACCTGAAAACTACCCAGCCATTTGTTCCAGTATGGATCTTAAGTGACATCAGAGTTCACAGTGGCCTATAAAACAGAGGATGGGTGTGAAGGCCATGCTCCCATTCTGCACTGTAAGGACTGCCAAGAGCCCAGACTGGAAGTCAGAGTTCAGGCCAGCTTTCAACTTCTACATTAGAGATAGGAAAGCTAAGACGAGGGGACCCACTTTCTGCAGGAAACATAGAAGCAAACCCCTTCACTGTGAAATGCTGGGCTCAGAATCTATGCCCAGGCAGCCCATTGGGTTAGATAGTCCTCAGTGGGAAACTTTCTAACCAACCAACCATACTGGAACTTGTCATAGTTGCAGCAGCTGTAACCTAAACCCCCAAACCAGACTTTCTGTGTACCAGATGGATGATAAAAAAAACACACAGTTTGCCAATTTTACATTATGGGAAAAATCCCTTCCAGAGTCCAACACTGGTGATCAGTCTAGCTCCCTGACATCACAGCAACTAGATTAAGGCTGGGAAGAGTAGGGCTGAAAAAGGGAATCCACAATGGCTATCCTGTCTAAGCAGAAACTGTATCAATCCCCATAACATGACACCACTGAAAGGGGAGCCAATCACCTGGCCCCAACACTACTCCCTCCCCATCTAATGGCAGCAGCAGCTGTGAGCAGGACAGGTGCTGGAGCCCAATACTCAAATGCAGCATCTGACTTTCTCCCTCTCCTTCCTTCTCCCCCATGGGAAAGGAAGAGGGAAGAAGGCATTCCCACATAGTGAAAGGGGGTTGAGAGAGAAGGGATATAAAGGAAATGAGAAGGGACACATGGAACACTGCCTCAGCTACTCCCACTAAGATATCTCCCCAGTCTCAGTGCTAGTCCCAGAAAGTGTCTCCACTGCTCCTGGACCCATCAAAGTTGTACCTCCTCTTCTAGTAGGGTGAACATTTGGTGATCTCTTTAAAGTTTTATTTTCATTTTAAGAAAATAGACTTGCTTGAATTGTAGCCTTCACATATGGTTGATGTATATAAAATGTGTTCAAAATCATCATGTAACGGAACAGACAAAAATGTGTACTCAATTATAGTGCTACAAGGATAAATAATTTGTTGGGGCTAATGTTATTTTATGCATACACACACTAAGTTACCAGCTGTTAAAATAGCATTATGCAGCACAACCCAATTATTAATACATTTTCCACCACCATTAACTAATATTCAGGGCTTTTCTAGCTTTTAAAAAGCAGGAACACAGCCAAAAAGTTGAGGCCTGAAGTCTGACCTATTTTAAAAACTATTATAATCTGTTGGGAACATACTTCAAATTCTAAATATTTTTTCTTCTTAAGAAATTTCAGATTCATTCTTCAGATGTTTGAAGGAGATTTTCTGTTACACACATGCTGTTTTTAGATTTTATACTTAGGGAATGATGTATAGCTTTTTATGATCAATATCAGGGAAATATGTCCAAAGAAGTTGCAATTTTGTATTACTTTCAGATCTATTCATTCTTTGAAAAACAACAACAACAACAACAACTAATAACATTTTTAAAGTAATGATTAAAAACTCATCAGTATGAGTTCCTGGTCCTACTTCCATTATATCCAGGAACTTCTGGTACAGTTTCCAGTGGCTGCAAGTCTGGGCCTTAGGTGTCCAAAACACAAGTTGGCAGCATTAATTCATAATCCTGCAATTGTTTTGCTCATGCAGAGCAGCCAACCAACCAGCAGAAGCAGCTCAATTAACTAATAAAACCTTTTCCCTTAACTCCGTGGGGATCAATGAAATCACAGGAAGTTACCTTTGTCAAACAAGGAAACACTGTGGGTTTCTAAATGGTGATGGATTGATGGAATGTGTGTGAAAGGTCAGAACTAGTAAGGAAAGAGATATTACATTTAAAATTTAAGAGTTTTAGACAGAATAAAGAGTGATCAAAGTTTAAACATAAGTACTTGACAGTGCCCTTTACGCAGTAGGTGTCTTAATGTAACCTTTTGCCTATTGAATACTACATAGGGGACTTATTCATTGTGATAATGACTGGTTCTGCATTCTCAGACTTGAATCTTCTTATTAGAATATACTTCACAGGTCAGTGAGTTTTAGGGCTCCAAAATGCAAGGAAAGCTTATACTGTTCAACAAATGAAATACTACATTATATTTCTCTTTATTACTAAAATATATTTTAATCAATAATACTGCAATATATACTTACATAGCAACAAAGGTTTTATAAGGACTTATAAGATTTATTGCATATTGGATAAAAATACTAATAATATTGTATAATTAATTTTATATTTTCCTCATGTTACTTATCTAAACTGAAAGACAAATATTTGTTTTTCTAGTTATCCACATTTCAAGACAAACCTAATTTTTTTCTCACTATCCTAGAATGGACTATAAATAAATGGTCATGAAAACTTGGCCCGTCTTAAGTGAAGATATTTTAAATGCAGCATTGGCCTGCTAAACTCAGGGTTGGGAGTTCAATCCTTGAGGGGGCCACTTAGGGATCTGGGGCAAAAATCAGCACTTGGTCCTGCTAATGAAGGCAGGGGGCTGGACTCGATGACCTTTCAAGGTCCCTTCCAGTTCTAGGAGATAGGATATCTCCATTAATTATTAATTATTATTATTATTATATCTTTTTTTAAGAAGAATGAACTCACAACTATTTAGTGCACATCACTGGACCTGATTCATGGCCCATTGAAGTGAAAGGAGTAGTTCCATTGACTTCAGTGAGTATTGGATCAGGCCCATAGTGCTTATATCCATTGACTTCAGTGGCACTAAGCCTGGTGGGAAGACTATCTGGTAATGTTTGCAGAGTGAGCCTTTATTCTGAAGCCACTGAAATCCTATTGAGTTATGGGCCTTGGAAATAGAACATTATTGGATTTCATACCCACTAATACTGTATGTCTAAAAATATTGTTTTGAACCAAAGTTTTTTGACCTCTTTCCCGTGTAAAGAAGAAAATAAACCTGAAGATATTGACTGAGCGTCCAACCACTAGAAGGACCAGCGACCTGGCTGTTCTGTAGAAGACTGGACTTGTTCACTTTGTGTAGGATCACATTATACTTATTCTGAGATAATTAATTTAAAATAATGAAAAATGTATCTTTGGCAGCAATTAGTAGACAGCTATAGGATTAAAAAGTTAGCTACTTGGACCACATTTTAACTCCTCAAAAACTTATTTTTATACCATTTAAATATAGGAATCAAGCCAGTATCAGTGAGATTGAGCAGAAAGTAGCTACAATGCCATAGGCCAGATTCTCAAACCCTTACTCTACAAGCCATCCCACTGAAAACTATTGGACTTCTGGTCTGAGAACACTACTACTCAACACTAATAAGGGTATCAAAATGTAATCCATAATCAGGAACAAGAATTGTGTTGCTAATGGATGCTTGATAACAGTATCACTGCTAACTCGTGAGGAGTTGGAAGCTAAGGCTGAAAGCTATAAAAAGTGATAAAAAATAAGCAGATGTCTTGAAAAAGAGTTTACTCCCTATTAATTGGATTTCAGATCCACCAGGGGCCTTGCACATGATGTGAAGATTAATTGACTCTCTAGGGTGTACCAAGGCAGTGAATATCCCAAAAGTGTAGCTTTGTGCAAGTGATATTTCCTTTTATTAAATTGTTTGAGTGCAAAGTAAACAACTGAAATTTGCTTCAGATGATAAAAGGAATCCAAATGATATCCAGATGATAAAAGGAGTGCAAGAAGGAAGTTACTGTATAGAATTCCAGAGACACAGCAAGATGATGCCAGAAATAAAGAAGTGCAGTATGATGCCCAGAAACCAGAAAGACAATAGGAAGAAGGCAACATCTAGAAGGGCATCTGTGGGTAACAGAGATAAAGTGCATTGCAAGCACTCAGGGTGGAACAGTATGTGCATTACCTGAAAGCTATACCTACAGGGAAATGAAATATGCATGCTTTATATTTAACTGTTACCAAGATTCAAATATCATTCTCACCGTTGTGGAAGCAGAGAAAGAATTGACAGGAAGGGGATGCAATGCATGACAGTTCGTTAGCAAGAGTCAGGCTAACTGTAACCCTAATAACACGAGATTTGTAGAAGCGAGGATTGTGTGAGGCGAGTGGGAAAGAACTGTGTGAGAAGTTGTTGCGACCTTGTGTAGATAATGTGTAGAAAATATTGTATGTAGACTAGACTCAAAACAAGTGAGAAAAATAAGATATCAAGATGGCCTATGTATAAACAAAATGCAGCTGTTGCTTATTATTGTCTGTAATGAAAGGTATACAGGTTTGCTGTAATTGTTTACCTGTAGAGAGACCAGTTTAGCTCTCTCCCTCTACGCAATTGTTAGAGAAAATGAAGTATCTGACTTGCTATACCCAAACAAAAAGTGATAACTCTGTTATTCTCCGACACCATGTTATCAGAGAGTTCAAGCTATTAGATTCACATTGTTGGTGGACAACTCAGAAGACTATCCTGAGTTGCCTTTTGTTAAGAGATTCCTAGAGTTTAAGACCGGGGGAACCATCATGATTGACTATTCTGACCTCCTACACACTGCAGGCCACAGAACCTCACCCACCCTTTCCTGTAATAGGCCCATAACCTCTGGCTGAGCTATGAAAGTCCTGAAATCTTGATCTAAAGACTTCAAGTTACAGAGAATCCCCCATTTACTCTAGTTCAAACCAGCAAGTGACCCATACCCCATGCTGAAGAAGAAAGAGAAAAACCTTTAGGATCTCTGCCAATCTGATTTGAGGAAAAATTCCTTCCTGACCCCAAATATAACAATCAGTTAGATCCTGATCATGTGGGCAAGATCCACAAGCCAGACCCCTGGAAAAGAATTCTTTGTATCCAGGCAATAATTTTAAACTCTGACTCTGCTGATATAAGAAAAAAGGGTTAATATGGAAACCTTGGTAAATTTTCCTTCACAATTTTTTAAACTCATCTGCAAAGACACAAAGAAAAGAGCTGGTGGCACCTGCTAATGCACTGTTTCTATAATGACTCTCTCTCAACGTATTTAGCACAGAACATAAATGGCTATAAATTTCACAGAGTTTAGGACTGCACTGATTTGAATTAGAAATAATTGGATTCAAAGGGTAGATCATATTCAGTATTTGTAATGGTTATGAGAATACCCAGGACTGTGGGTGACCTTGTTATCTTACCTCCCTCCGCCTGAAAGATTTCCTTGTGTTTAACTTGTTGTTAGCAACCCAACACCTCCAGCCTGTTAGCCACTCAAACAATCTTATTTGATCTGTGCAAGGCCTTACTTTGCCTTTCAGGTGAACAGTAAGTGCACCCCAGTCCCCGAGTTCCTTCCAAGCTTTCCTCTGTACTGTGCCACTCCTTCTCCAGTGAGCAGGCACAGACATACCAGGTCTTCTGTCCCCAAGGTAACAGTGCACACACCAGCTTGAATGATTCAGTTCAGGATCAGAGTTTTGTTTAATACCACAGCACTGAGAAAACAACTATAAGTTTATTATCAAACATTCAAGATTTAAGAGACAGCGAGTAAGGATAATAGAAACAACAGGTTACATACAAAACAAAATTAGTCACGCTTTCTAGAAACTAAACTTAAGAGGCTAACATCTTGTCTCAATAAATGTATCTCACCCAAAGTCTTTTGGCTACCAAGGTAGCCAGAGATCCTGCTTTCATGAATATAAACACACTGTCCATGAACTTCCTAGGTTCAGGATAAAGGGATGTCTTCTTGCCTTCTCCTTGTATCCCCAAGAGTCAGGATAACCCTCTGTGGTTTATTCTCCAGTGTGCTGTCTCCCTGAAGATTTTGCATCCTTCTCCATCCATTGACTTTGTATGTAAAAGACTCTCTGTTGTATTAACTTACAATGCTTAATTTACATACCAAGGAGACATATGAAAAAACATGCTTTCTCAGACAGAAAACCATTTTGTCAGCTCCACACTGATATAGACTTTAAAGCAGGGGTCGGCAACGTTTGGCACGCGGCTCACCAGGGTAAGCACCCTGGCGGGCTGGGCCAATTTATTTACCTGCTGACGTGGCAGGTTTGGCCGATCGCAGCCCCCACTCGCTGCGGTTCGCCGTCCCGGGCCAATGGGGGCGTCGAGAAGCGGCGCGGGCGAGCGATGTGCTGGCCGTGACTTCCCGCCACCCCCATTGGCTCGGGACGGCGAACCACGGTGAGTGGGGGCAGCGATCGGCCAAACCTGCTGCATCAGCAGGTAAATAAACTGGCCCGGCCCACCAGGGTGCTTACCCTGGCGAGCCGCATGCCAAACGTTGCCGACCCGTGCTTTAAAGCTTATTTTCAGTACACATACATAATTCCTTGCATAGTATCTATGTAGGCAATTCCCAAAAATATTCATGAGCAGTGTGACCCTGGCTTTCATTTAAGATCTTACATGACAATCTTTGGTGAACCACAATGTGGATACCAGGATCTGGATATTCTTATAACCCCTTACCAGTTGGTATTGAGGGGTTTATGAGTCACAGTACTTTACTACCCATTCACCAGATGGATCAGGTAATTCAGGTGGGTTTCTGAATCATGTATCAGAAGAAAAACCCTATTGAAATAGTAAAGGTCTGATTTAGGTGATCCATCTCATCTGATTTCTGCTGTCAACATAATTTAATAATCTGTGTATATATATCTTCCTACTGTATTTTCCACTGCATGCATCCGATGAAGTGGGTTTTATCTCAGAAAAGCTTATGCCCAAATAAATTTGTTAGTCTTTAAGGTGCCACAAGTAGTCCTCATAATGTAAGGCAGTATTCCTAGGTACCCAACATATTTAAGGATAGCTTGAGTATACATTTTTGGATAATCTTAAGTAGTCACAGTGTGCTATATCCATCCTTCTCCATAGTTGTTATATGGAATTTTGTTGTGTTGCTTCCCCCCTTTTTTTTTTGTTACAAACTCTGCCATAGATATCACAAATTAAATGCCTCATATATTCTACAAAACAGAGTAGCCGCATTTACTATCTAACCTTTTTCATTTTCTTTCCTTTGATTGGCAGACCATTCTTATACTTCTCTGTTAAAGCTTGAATAACCACCCAGTAAAGAAAGGTGAAATGGCCCAACAATAAAAACCCATAACATTTAACATTTTGAAGTCTCCAGTTCTGTGAAAGGTTTATAGACGTTTGTGTACTCTATCAGCCATTAAAATTTTGGTGTCCTGTTTTCATGATAAAAATTAACAAGAATAGAAGATGGCAAGGCATGATTCTTCTCTTGTGACAAAAATTGCCATGAGAATACAAAATAGCACAATATTAATCCGTTCTCATGAAAATGACGGTAATGAAAATGAGAAATGGCACTAGCTAAATCCATTCTCATTACAGTGCTATGACTGCAATCTTGTAGCCCTCATATAGCATGATGACTGAAGGGATCTGCTACTTTAGTCACAGTTTTTAATGTCTTCGATGTGCATCTCTTTGTCATTATGCCCCATTTCATTCCACAGTCATGCACTCTTATGAAAAAAGTTTTCTGATCAGCTCAGGTAACTAGATTTGACAACATAACATTTATTCATGGTCCCTTCTACAGACACTCAGAGCTGGTCCCTTCTACAGACACTCAGAGCTGCTCCATAGGGCTCTGAAATGTCATGCCCATGTATTCCTCAATTGTTTGGTGGCTATTGGATTGATTTGTAAATTCAGGGTGTCCCCTGAGCTTCACAAAAGTTACATAAAAGTTCTGGAGAATAGTACAAAAGCTATAAACATGATGCCCAAATATATCATTCACCACATCAGAACTTAAAAACCTCTAAGGACGGAGATTCCACCACCTCCCTAGGTAACCTATTCCAGTGTTTCATGACCCTCCTAGTGAAATAGTTTTTTTCCTAATATCCAACCTAGACCTCCCCAACTGCAACTTGAGACCATTGCTCCTTGTTCTGTCATCTGCCAACATTGAGAACAGCCTCGCTCCATCCTCTTTGGAACCCCCCTTAAGGTAGTTGAAGGCTGCTATCAAATCCCCCTTCACTCTTCTAAATAAGCCCAGTTCCCTCAGCCTCTCCTCATAAGTTATGTGGCCCAGCCTACTAATAATTTTCGTTGCCCTCCGCTGGACTCTCTCCAATTTGTCCACATCCTTTATAACGTAGTGGGGGACCCAAAATGTGATGTGATATTTGGTGGATATTTGATGGATATATGATGGATATTTGACCAGTATCACAAAGCCTAGTTTTTCTGGGTTGCAAAAGTAGCTGGAGAGCCCAAGGGGATTTTTGTGACTCCATGGTAAGACTGGTATAGCGATACAGGAGTTCCTATTTGTTATTGGTTTGATGAACTCTAATTATAGAACATACCACCTGTTTGGGGTATCTACCCTGTTTTCTGACAATCTGACCTGAAATTGGTACTCACAGTTGTGACCAATTCCAGACAGTACGACAACCCCCACATGCAAGGGAAGAGGGAGATACCACAGAGTCTATTGCACAGATAGGAAGACAGCACCCCAAAGACAGAATGCACTGCTTGAGGGGGTAGAGCATGGTATCCCCAAAGACACACTGCTCTACAGATTGGGGAATGAACACCTCCATGGAGCCTAGTTCCCTGTTCACACCTTTCCCCAAGACCCACAAGGATTCTTCCAAATTGCCAACTCTTGCAATTTTATCACTAGTCTCACAATATTGGCTGTTTTTATTAGAGCCCAAATTGCTGGAATGAAGAGATTGCAAGAGACACTCAGCTTTCATTAAAAAATAAATAAATTCTAGCCCTGATGGTTTCAGAGAACAGCTTGAAAACATTAAGTGAGTGTAACTAAAAGCTGAGAAACCAGAAGTGAAATAAGAACCCCAAATGTATTATTATTATTATTATTTTAATCTCATGATTTTTAGGACCTAACTAATCATGTGAGGTTGGCCATATGGCTCGCTGTTCCCAAATCCTTCTGCTTGGGTGACAGGAAGAACCCCAAAAGGAGATGTGGTGGGCCTATCATTACTGGCCAAGGGCAGTGAAGCCCTAAACTCAGCTTCATGCCATTTCTCTGTCTGTGAGAGTAACACGATGACTTTTGAACACCACCATTTTCAGGGAATGTTCCAAGCACCAATGGTCAGTATCTTACTTGTGTGAAAACTGGAAAAAAGTCTGATTTGGAAGAAAAACAGACCTACAGACTGCCTCATGGTGCAAGCAGAGGAATCTCTTTGCACCCCGTGCTACTGCCTATATACATTAGAGGCAGCAGCTTATAGAATCATAGAATATCAGGGTTGGAAGAGACCTCAGGAGGTCATCTAGTCCAGCCCCCTGCTCAAAGCAGGACCAATTCCCAACTAAATCATCCCAGCCAGGGCTTTGTCAAGCCTGACTTTAAAAACCTCTAAGGAAGGAGATTCCATCAGCTCCCTAGGTAACCCATTCCAGTGCTTCACCACCATCCTAGTGAAAAAGTTTTTCCTAATATCCAACCTAAACCTCCCCAACTGCAACTTGAGACCATTACTCCTTGTTCTGTCATCAGGTACCACTGATAACAGGCTAGATCCATCCTCTTTGGAACCCCCTTTCAGGTAGTTGAAAGCAGCTATCAAATCCCCCCTCATTCTTCTCTTCTGCAGACTAAACAATCCCAGTTCCCTCATCCTCTTCTCATAAGTCATGTGCTCCAGCCCACTAATCATTTTTGTTGCCCTCCGCTGGACACTTTCCAATTTTTCCACATCCTTCTTGTAGTGTGGAGCCCAAAACTGGACACAGTACTCCAGATGAGGCCTCACCAATGTCGAATAGAGGGGAACAATCACGTCCCTCGATCTGATGGCAATGCCCCTACTTATACAGCCCCAAATGCCGTTAGCGTTCTTGGCAACAAGGGCACACTGTTGACTCATATCCAGCTTCTCGTCCACTGTAACCCCTAGGTCCTTTTCTACAGAACTGCTTCCTAGCCATTCGGTCCCTAATCTGTAACAGTGCATGGGATTCTTCCATCCTAAGTGCAGGACTCTGCACTTGTCCTTGTTGAACCTCATCAGGTTTTTTTTGGCCCAATCCTCTAATTTGTCTAGGTTCCTCTATATCCGATCCCTACCCTCCAGCGTATCTACCACTCCTCCCAGTTTAGTGTCAACTGCAAACTTGCTGAGAGTGCAGTCCACACCATCCTCCAGATCATTAATGAAGATATTGAACAAAACCGGCCCCAGGACCGACCCCTGGGGCACTCCACTTGAAACCAGCTGCCAACTAAACATGGAGCCATTGATCACTACCCTTTGAGCCTGACGATCTAGCCAGCTTTCTATCCACCGTATAGTCCATTCATCCAGCCCATACTTCTTTAACTTGCTGGCAAGAATACTGTGGGAGACTTTGCTAAAGTCAAAGAATAGCACATCCACTGCTTTCCCCTCATCCACAGAGCCAGTTATCTCCTCATAGAAGGCAATTAGGTTAGTCAGGCATGACTTGCCCTTGGTGAATCCATGCTGACTGTTCCTGATCACTTTCCTCTCCTCTAAGTGGTTCAGAATTGATTCCTTGAGGACCTGCTCCATGATTTTTCCAGGGACTGAGGTGAGGCTGACTGGCCTGTAGTTCTCCATATCCTCCTTCTTCCCTTTTTTAAAGATGGGCACTACATTAGCCTTTTTCCAGTCATCCGGGACCTCCGCCGATCACCATGAGTTTGCAAAGATAATGGCCAATGGCTCTTCAATCGTATCCGCCAACTCCTTTAGCACCCTCGGATGCAGTGCATCTGGTCCCATGGATTTGTGCTCATCCAGCTTTTCTAAATAGTCCTGAACCACTTCTTTCTCCACAGAGGGCTGGTCACCTCTTCCCATGCTGTGTTGCCCAGTGCAGCAGTCTGGGAGCTGACCTTGTTCGTGAAGATAGAGGCAAAAAAAGCACTGAGTACATTAGCTTTTTCCACATCCTCTGTCACTAGGTTGCCTCCCTCATTCAGTAAGGGGCCCACACTTTCCTTGACCTTCTTTTTGCTAACATACCTGAAGAAACCCTTCTTGTTACTCTTAACATCTCTTGCTAGCTGCAACTCCAATTGTGATTTGGCCTTCCTGATTTCACTGCTGCATGCCTGAACAATATTTTTATACTCCTCCCTGGTCATTTGTCCAATCTTCTACTTCTTGTAAGCTTCTTTTTTGTGTTTAAGATCAGCAAGGATTTCACTGTTATGCCAAGCTGGTCACCTGTCATATTTACTATTCTTTCTACACATCGGGATGTTTTTTTTCCTGCAACCTCAATAAGGATTCTTTAAAATACAGCCAGCTCTCCTGGACTCCTTTCCCCCTCATGTTATTCTCCCAGGGGATCCTGCCCCATCAGTTCCCCATCAGTTTAGCTTTCTATAGCCTGTACTCTACCAGAAAGAAGAGAGCCTTACATGGATGGTTTGTAAATGGAGAAGAAGCAGGTACATGGTGGACATAGTAGAGTGTAGGGATGAAGTGGGGATGGAGAAGCAATAGTGATGCAGAGATGGTGTGATGGGGGAACCATGGGTATTGGGGCCTGTAAGCGGGGTTCTCGAGTTGGGGCTAAGCAGCTGGGACATGGAGAGTTGGTGCAGTTGTGATGAGGGAAGCAGGACCCAGAGGAAAGAGAGGGGAGTGTTCTTGATGAGGGAAGCAGGGAATTAAAGGGGGGAATTGGATGTGTGTGAAGCAGGGGCCAGGAACGAGGGAATGGAGATTGGGAGCGAAAGCAGGGACCCAGAGTGGGGGGAGTAACTCTTTATAATTAACCCTCTGTTTGTCATCTCAACCTCCACAAATATTGATTCTGGAAGAAGGGCTCTGTGTGCAGGTGCACGTGTGTGCACGCAACTGTGTTCTGGTGTGAACTTCTCAGGTCAGGTGACAAGGGGATGGGAGCCAGGGTTAACAAGAAACTGGAGGCTAAAAGACAGAGAAGCTCTGAATGCAGGGCCTCGGGTATCTGTCACCCCCCATGATACTGCTGTCCTGGTCCCTTCCTGATTTCTGTTACCGCTCCCCATGACACATCTTGCTCATTGCAGGCAAATGGATCTTTATGGCACCCCCTACTGCTGCCTGCACATATCACAGACAGCAGCTTCAAATGCTGTCTTTTGCACTGGGTGTAAGGCTTGTCCAACAGGAGCAAAGTGTGTAGCCCTCTAGTTATTTATTATTTGCATTACCATAATACCTAGGTGCCCTAGCCATGGACCAGGGCCCCACTGGGCAAGGTGCTGTACAAACACAGAACGAAAAGTCCTAGGGTTCCCTTTCCACAGCCATTTGGTAGCTGTAGCAGCACGACCTGGAGAGTTGAGGGCCAGAGGAGCAGGTAATCCAGGGCCTGATTTCCATCCTCCCTTTACCTCCTAGCAGAATTGAATCCCACAGATCTTAAGGACTGCGCTGCCCCCAGAGAAGGACCCTGGTGTTACAGGAAATCAAGTCTGTGTGAGAAACAATGACAGATAATTGAGAGCTGGAGGTGACTAACAAGCCACCCCTGTGCATATTAACTGCAACTTGTTGGAAGGAACATCTTGGCACCTCACATTCATGCTTGCAAAAGACGCCTCATCACTGGCTTCTTGCTATGAGGCAATGTACATGGGCTCAGGAAATCACAGCTATTATATAAAGTTTAAAGTTAGATGGCAAAGGAGGTGGGCAGACAATATCCTCTGTCTCCCTTCGCAGGATTTTGGAGCAGAGTCCCAACTGTGACTTGTCAAGTACCTTTCTCTGTCCTCCTCACCTATCATGTGAATTACTGAACTGTCAACATTATAAAGAGTTTTAAGTTTGGGGGAAGAGGTGTTTAATTTGTGAGGACACAAGCTAAAATAAAAGAAGGCTATGTTTGTTTACAAGACAAGAAGAAAATGCCATCAAAATGATGAGTTCTGGCAGGCAAGAAGACCATGAGCCTGCCTAAGTTCAGTGGATGCAGTGAGGAGCTTGGGTGTAAGTAGTCACTGACCACTAGCTCCCTTCTCTATGGCCTGTCCACTGAAGATAAACCAATATAACAATAGGCTTCAGACCTCCTCTGCCTGGGCCCACTGAAAGAATGAAGTAAGGAAGGAGGGAGGCCTCAGTTTGGTTGATAACCAGTAAAGAAAGATGTTGTAGGCTTTCTAGCCCACCCAAAGAGGTATCTCCAGGCTGGTCCACCCAAATAGAAACAAAGCACCGCTTGTGCTTACCTAAGCTGGAGTGATTTCTCTGTATTATGGGAAGGAGGGGGCACCTGGTCCATTAATTTCTTAAGGAGCACATTTTTCCGTGAGGCAGTCTGCTCCTTGAAGACTAAGTAAGGAGATCATTGTGATGTCATCACATGATCTTGAGCCAGGGTCCAGGGAGAGTAGGCACAGATATATTTGCCAGCCGGTTAATCCTGCCCTAGGTTGGAGTGATGTTTCCACTCATTCCAGTCAGGATTTATTACCTTCTAATCAGTTTTTAAAGCTAACCTAGTTCCTGATGTTAGTCTTTTAATATTGATGTCATTGCTAAACATCTAGTACCTTTTTTGGTGGACCAGAGTCTCTTAATAGAAGTGGTTATTGACACATTACTTTGTCATAGCAGGAAACCAATGAACTACAGTCTAGGTCACTGGATTATGCTACTTCAGGCATTCACAGAAATGCCTGGGGGCTTTAAGGAATTGTGTACTGCAATTTCTGCACACTGAACAACTAAAAAGATAGATGCCTTGGTTAACTGTAGGCAGCTGGACTATACAGATTATTGACTAATATTAAAAGAAAAGCTAATTTTGTATGCATATTTCCTTAATATTTATGTAGTAACCAAACACTGGGCTAGAATTTACAAAAAAATTTAAAAACTGTGAAAAAAGCATAATTTTTCTTATTTCATGTACATGTGTTTGGGCTTAATTTTCATTATCCCATCTGATAGGAAGAGTCTGCTTGAAGGTAACAATATTATTGACTGTTGTACTAAAGAAGTGCCAGTCGAAAATGTTCCATCACAATATACACCTCCCTACACAAAAAAGGGCTTTTCAGCAAAATGGAATTTGTTGCAAAAAATCAAAACAAAAAAGATTGTTTTTGTTGAAAATTTTAGATTTTATTTGTTTCTTTATTTGATGAATCTCTCACTTCCCGATCCCCCCCTAGAAAAAAAATCCAAAATGGCAATAAAAATAGTTTTAATCAAAAAGTGTTTACAGCAGAAAAAAAATCTCATTTCCTCACCATCTCTTTGAGGTCACAAGCAGCTCTTAAGCCTGTTTTCCTTCCCTTCCCATTCATCATCTAAATTGGCTCAGAAGACTGCATTTTCCAGAAGATAACAAGTGTAAAATTTGTGCCATTTCCTATTTTTATATTTGGCACAACTATGCATTAATGTGAAACTTTGATCTACTATAATTCACAGAAATGCTCAGAAAATAACAAGAATCAATATACTATGATCTTTTTATTATTCTGAGTGTTGGTTGGCTAAGCAATCTAACCCTTCTTCTGCAAGTTTAGGGCAGCTGTATGTATGAATCAAAACAAAATATTGAAAAGTAGAAGCAATGCAGAACCCTCCCTTATTTCACATGACTTATGAGGCATATAATTCGGATATGTTCTCACAACAAAGAATTTAATGAGAATAAAGCCTGGCTCATTAATCTAGTTTGAGAAAGACTGTGTCAGAATATAAAATTTTGGAAATCTTAACCTATGTTCACTGCAATTTTAAATTAATCTCAGAGTCTCTCCCTCTCTTATATGTTTTATTCTACATCTAAGGCATCATTTCCTTGGGATTTGAAATCTTAATAATGTTCCTAACTGAACCATTATCTTCAAAGTAGCACTATAGTTTTTTCCACAAAAGAGAACTGTAACTCTGAAAGTATAAAGGAAAAGGAAAGAAGATCAAGAGGCTTGACTTGTGGTGTTTTAAGCACCACACCAGTTCAATGCTTCATGTTTCACATCCTCCAAATAATTATCCCCTTTTGAAAGAAAACTTATTTTAACTGCAATTGAAATATAATTTTTGTATTCAACTGACACTTCATATATCTGGCAAGACCATCAAATCCAATTCAACTGAAATAAGAGACCCAGGATGAATTTGGAATTTTTCCACAAAGTTTCTTGAAGTACCTAGAATAAATACCTATTTTTGCTTTTGCTTGTCGTCTCTCACCCACCGATCCTTTTATGCTGTGACTACCATCCTATCCCCAATGCACTCCCAAAAGAAGAATAAAGACAGAGTAGGCCTTCAAACATAGAGTCCGAGAATTTCAAGAGAGAGACAAAGGGGCATGCTTGCTGAGTGAGAAGGAATTGTTGAACTCCACAAGCCAGAGCTGAAGGAAGCTGGTTGCAAGAGTCATGGAGATGACTCCATGATCCAGATGGGAAGCCTAAGATAAAGGCATAATGCTGAGGAGAGGAGACTTGGAATTCTGAGAAGACACTAACCAAAACCCAAATAACACTCAAGAGTTGTGAAGAAATAGAGGCAAGAGATCGCATATGGGTATTTTATTGATTTGCCTAGATCTGTGTATCTCTTGTGCTATCTATGAGTAAACCATGAATTGGCCTAGAAATCTCTCGGCATAGTCTGTCCATTTGGTTCAACTATCACATGTCCCTGAAGAGGTAAACGATAATCCAGAATACACTTGAGGATTGGGAAAGGTATGCATAAGTTACTGCATCAGCTTGAGCACAGAATTCCACTTCTGAGAATGGGTATCAGACAGACAGTCAATGCCCAGCGAGAGAGTGAAGTGGCCAAAGAAAGGGATGGTATTGTGACAGATTTCCTTTAACAATCTGCCTGGGCCACAGTTGATCAGGCTGGGGCCACAGGGTCTTTTTTGGGGAGGAGATGACAAGGCACACCAAGTGTCTAAATTATAAAGCTTTATTGATAAAATAATAAAATAACAGAAGAGAGTGCTGGGAACGCTCCCTCATCACTCAGGAGAAAAAGGAAAGCATTAATGCCCCAAGCCCTAACCCACTTTCATACTCACACACGCACGACCCAGACTGGCCAAGTCTGGGTGTAACTTCAGAAGAAGGGGGAGGGAAGGTGGACGGGACTGCTGTCCTGAGCCCTGGCCGTCCAAGGATCTGCTGTCCTCTCCTAGTTGCTTCAGCTCTCAGGAGAGTTTTTAAGTCCTGGGATCCTTGGGGTGGGGGTCATTCAGGACCCTCTGTTCTGGTGCTCTTTGTACCAGTCCAAACAGGCTTGCTGTGGCCTCCCCGGTTTCCCAAAGCATCCTGTCTCTGGAGACTGTTTTCCTTTCTGTTGGCCTTTGCTGATGCCGTTTCATTCGCTCTCACTGTTCTCGCTGTTATCTCTGCAGCTCTGCTCAACTTAGTTCTTCTCTTCTCACGGCTGGTCGGGGATGTTGGACTTTTCCTCTTCTGTCTTGGCAGGTAGCAGCTGGCCTTAGGCTGGAGTTAGTTTCTTATCTTTGGGCTGAGCTTGCTAGCTGCAGTGTTGAATTAACTCATTCTCTGCTTTCTTCTTTCTCTGCCCCCCTCGGCCTCTCGCACCTGCAAAGGAAACTTCCACTCCCCACTCACACACTTTTGACCCACTCCAAAATGCTTTGTGATGCTTGCAACAGTGTTAGCAATATACAGTGCTGATCTACTTTCCCAGGGGACACCCTAAGGGGAGGGTGCCATTGGGTTGTGACAGTATCTGGAGCCTACCCAGATCTAGGGGAGCTTAAAAGCACATAGATCCAGAATATGAGACCAAATACAGCAGCCTGGTAAGTGTCCAAAGGTGTGGGGAGGGGTAGGAGAGGAGATAGACCAGGCCTATCAAAATGCTGTACTAGAGGACACAGGTACATGAAGTGGTCAAGGCATGACATGCTCCCAAATATCTCCAGTTCCTATACAATCACCTCAGTGCATTCAGGTCAATATCCAAACTAGCTCATAAATGAATGCTTCACCCAGCAAGAGCTATCTAAAGAGCTCATTCCTGATCCATGGATGCCTTCCCCTTCTTTCCAGTATTAGACCCCCCCCCCCCCCCGCCTTTTCTATAGCCACAGCACTGTAGCCCTGGGTCAACATGAGTAATTAAACATGGGTGAGACCTATTTTCTTGGAAGATAGGATTAGAGAGAAAATAAATCAGCAGGCTTAAAACAGAATGTTTGTGCTCAGATAAGTAAATGGGTCAGTAAACTAAAAGATAAAATGTTTGAGCTAGCTAAGATTCGGGGGGGGGGACATACTGACTAAATCATTTACTATGAACAAAATAGCAATGGACAAGAGAAATCAGGAGCATAAAGATGAGGTAAAGAGTAAAGTTGAACATGGGTAGCACATGGACAGACCATGCTGTACTGGAATTGGCTCCTGCAAAGTAATGAAGCCAATCCCAAAACATGTAACACAATGTATAATAAATGTAATATGATGTATAATGTATATAAAGGAAGGGAGCTTCTGTGTAACTTTGAATGTATAGTATGCCCTGTACCCACCCCCTGAACTTCAGCATAATCAACTCATGTGTAGTTTGTTGGTATGCCTAAAGAGAAACCTCAGTGACAAGTTCAGAGATGAGCTGTGTTCTTGGAAATGGAGTGAATAAGCTCCTGGAGGCTATTGAGTAGATAGTCTCAAAAGCCACCCCAACATACTTTTGAGTGGATAGGGCTTCAAAGGCTAACCCCACAAGCACTATCATCTCTGAACCACAGAGTGCTTCATCTTCAGCAAGAGGAAAGGCAGAGTTCTTCTGTAAGTACTAGTGCCAATAATCCTTGTACCCAGCATAGGTTGTCTAAAAAGAATATGCAATGATTGCCATCTTGCTCATGACCAGGGATTGGAATTGGAACTTCCAGAGCTAAATCACAAAGCTCAACAGCTTGAGCTAAACAATTAAGTTCCCCATCTTTTACCTGTAGCAGATTCATCTCCTGTGTGGATTAGGCACATAGGAAGATGTGGAACACACACTGAAAAGTGGGTTACAAATACAGAACAAAAATATAGGTTATATGTAGGGAATACAGCCATTAACACTTCCCTATCACCAGCACCCACTGCTCTGTAAGTTTGCCTTTACATTTCTGGTGTAAGTGTGCCATTACATTTCTGGCAGCATAAAATGGCCTTAGTTCAATAAGAATGCAGATCTTGGTATTCACAAAATGTAGTTTCCTTTTTTGATTAAGAGTTTGTTTAATTTAAAAAAAAATCCAGTGTGCAGTCTTAAAATATCACTCTGCAGCTGGCTCCATGTGTAGGCACTTCAAAATGGCACTACTGTTTGCTGCTTCAGACATCTGTCCTGCTGTGGTTCAATACCTGATGACATTGATTTGCTCTTGACTGGAGGCTATGAATGCACATGTTCCACTGTACATTATCACTTTGGGTGTGATGGTGGGGAGAAGTGAATCAAAAGTGTTATCTGGATCCTTTCAGTATTGTATATTTTGATAGGCTGAGATTGATCAGCCTGTCTGCTGATAAAATAGTAGAAATGTCAGTACTAAAATAATTAAAAACATGATTAAATTCTACTAAGGTTATGGTAGTTTAGAACCCAGTTATACTGCATAAACTACTCTAGCCAATTAAACACTGAATCTCATTCTTTTGACAATGATTATAATGAGAAAGGGAAATTGTAGAACATGAATCTTTTCTTGTGACAAAGATTATTGCAAGGATTTAACAGGATACAAAATTAAACCTATTCTCCTAATCTTGATATTGTCATCCGCTGTCCTTTTCAAATGCCATAAGAGAGGTGACTGCTTGGACACTATCAGTCACAAAAATAGAAAACGGATCTACACTTCCTTCAACACGATGAATCACCATGCAGATATTATACTGTAAGTGATAAAGGCTGCTACTTATGCAAATTAATTAACAGGCAAGGAAAAAAATTCAGCCCTTTAATTTAGTAAAGCAAGGAAGGGAGTAGAGATGAAAAGTGGAGTTCGGCAAAACCAAGAGACTTGGCAAAATTCTTCCCTTTTATATTTAGATGAAAATAATTTGTGTAATAGGATCAAAAGGGTAGATGTTCCCTTTGCCTGACCCTCCCAGTCCTAAGTAGTTTGTTTTTCCTCTGTAACAGTTCCAGTGTGCCACCCTCTTCTCTGTTGCATCATAGCAAGGTGATACCTTAAACCTAACCACAATCTTCACTATCCAAGGTGAAAGTTCTGTTTTTTGTTGTTTTTTTTTGACATTTATAAGTACAGCAATTACTGCAGCAAGCAACACAAATCAATCTGCAAATGAAGGAAACAGTAGACTTTACTAAATGAAGTCTAGTGACTAATATCTGAATAATACACCATGGTATTATATCAGTCTGGAAGGCAAAAGTTCAGCAAATTAAAGACATTAATTGGCATATCAAATGTCCTTTATGTTGCAGTCACAGGCTTTTAAGTTGTGTAATATTGGGAAATGATCATTATTATTAGCTAGATTATTCACATTTTTTTTTTACCATTTGGAGACATTAAAACTGATGGGTTACGTTTACAAAATACTCTGGTCCAAATTCACTACTGTTTTACTTCTGTTTTATGCCAGAGTAACACCACTGAAATCTATGGAATTTTACCAGTGTAACACTGATGTAACAAAATGATAAATCAGACCCATTAAGTCAATAATATGATAAATCATGAACAATCCCGCACTAGAGAGGAAGGATGATCAACTGTTAAGGTGCTAACCTGAGACTTGGGAGATCCTAGGTCAATGCTCTGTTCTACCATACATTTCCTGTGTGACCTTGTGTTTCTCTGGGCCTCCAGACCCAATCTGTAAAATGGGGATAATAGTACTTCCCTACCTCACTGGGAAGATTCTGATGCGTTCAGATATATGGCCCCTATTACCATTGTAAGCACTATAGATAGATAGAAGGCTACAGAAATTTTAAAATTGCAATTTGAAGATAAAATATAAATAAACAACTTAAAATGTAAGATTATTCAACATAAATGAAGAATAGACAATATACATGTTTTTACAGTATTTAAGAGCTGGACTCAGAAGCATTAGTTATCTCCATGAGTAACCTTTAAGCTTCTAAAGTAAAAAACATTATTATTATCCTGTGCATCTAGTCCTAAAATCTGTGAATAATTCACTAGTGTGCCAAGGTCATAATGCCCCAGCATTTTTCCACCTCCATGTCATGAATCACCATTTAATTTTCACTGCACAGACCCAACCTGCATAGATGCAAAACCTGACATTATGAGTGAAAATAAATTATTTCTTAGGTGACAAGCGGAGAAAATATGGACACATTGTTACAGAAAGTGATTCATCCATGTGGTTGTATAACGATAAAGACGTACATATACATTTTAATGATGAGATGTCCTAAAAGTACCTCTTTTTTATGTTTACATGAGTATAAATAACTACTGGCTTTCAGCAATACATCATTTATCTATGAAAGTACAAGCATATATTGTTAAACAGCAGGGAGAGAAAAGAAATTCTAGTCAGAAATGTTATATGTGAGTTACTATTGCATAATTTGCAAAATGCCAGGAGTCTGTGCAATTAGGTCTTTACATAAAGTGAACATAGAGAGTTATTCTTGTAACACTGCCTAGCAAAGAGAGAGAGAAATGCTAATGAGATGACTAAACCCTCCCACAAGTGTCTGATTTTGCACTGAATCACGGCATTATTTAAAATTACAAAATTAAAAAACAAACAAAACACTTGAAATTAGTTTGATATATACAGAGGGTCAAAACCTGAAGTTGTTAGGCAGAGCTGGCCTTGGTGGCAGGCAATCAGGGCAGTTGCCCAGAACGCCAACTTCCAGAGGCACCAAATCAACATCTGGTGGCAGGGGGAATCAAATCAAGGTTTGTTATTTTGTTTACTCAGCAATTTCGAGTGTGCCAAAAACATTTTCTATTGAGTGACAGAATACCTACTGCTGGCACTGTCATTAAGCAGTGAAGAAAAGTCTTCAGGAGAAACTCTTTCACACAAAGTGAATGAGAACTTTCCCTCTTAGCAGGAAATTTTCAAAGGCACAAATAACACCCACTGACTGTTGGGCCCTCCCTGAGAACATGGTATTGCTTAGAACACTGCTGAATGGGACTCATGACAGAAAGTCAATGAAGAGGTATATTTTCAAAGGTACAAGTGTCAAGAAGATTCCTACTCACTCTCTCTTTCACTTTCCCCCTCCTTCTACAGCATTTTCTCACATGAACTTGCTCCTCCTTAGTACTTCTTCATCCTAGTTTCTCTTGGATGTTAGGGCACATTAAGTCTTTAGGCTTCTCTTCCTCAATGGACTGGTCTCCTCTCAATTTTAGTGAACTAGAACTCCTGCTCAGATTTCATACTCACTAAATTGCATAAGGGAATGAGCAGCTACAGAGCTAGTCAGTGTCTGTGAGATCAGTGGAGGTGCCATTGTGCTGCATTCCTCTGGTCCACTCCCAGAGGAAGGCAGCAGGCCAGAGGAAGGCAGCAGGTCCCGATTCTTGCACTGCAAGGAAGCAATATGTCTCCAGCTTTTTTCCCCCTCAACATTTGTTGTTGAAAGGCAAGATATGTTGTAACCACCTGGATCTATGTCTTCAAGAATTGAGTTCCCAGAGTCAGGGCATGAAAGCATTTTCTATGAAGAGTGACTGTCTATGCGGTGTGTGAGGAAAGCAAAGGTTTTGCTAGTCTGAGTGGGAAGAAACTGACCAGATTGGGAAAAAAGGCATTTGTTCAAGAACCCTGAATATTTTGTAGTACACAGATTTGAGGCAGCTTTGAAGCTTTGGTGGATATGGACCTGTTTTAATTATAATACAACCCTAATGTTTGTAAATCCTATCCACTCCCAATTGCATATGTCACATCACATAGCAATATGATGCAGCAACACAGCCTATTTTAGCAAAATGGACATGGAACAAAGGTCCTTGCTGTTTTTCAGGTATTGGTGGGGAAATTTTCTATCTATCTATCTATCTATGTATCTATGTATCTATCTATCTATCTAAATTCTACTGGACAATAAAAAGAGAGTAGATGATAGAACTGTCTCAGCTTGGAAGAGGTATTTGGTCTTTTCTAGACAAAATTCTTATTTTTTAATATAACTATTTAAAGCCAAGGAAGTAGGAGGAGATGCCTCTACCTCCACATGCTAGCTACTGCATTATAGGGTCAAACACTTTTCTCTACTTTTTCAGGGCCAATTCTGATTGTGTTGCAGCAAGGGTTGAGGGGAAAGAGACAATTTATGAATGGGTTCTGCTACATTAAGGTTCCCAGCCTTTGACATCAATGGGATCTTCTCCCTCAGTCTTCCTTTCCAGTCCAACCTCTTAGTGCCAAGCCCTGCTGCTGTTCAGGAATGAACTGTGAAACCTTAGAAGACTGCAGGTTGAAAGTCAGGTCTGATTCCTCACAGCCTTGCACCTTGTTTAGTGATTTAAAGTAGGGCAAAGTGAGCATAAGAATAAAATAATACCACAGGTATAAATAACTGTACGACATGCTAACCATTGGAGAAGCAAGACCTTGGTTTTAAATGACAGAATATAACAGCCTGTTTACATGATAACTTAGGGCATAGATTCATAGATTCTAGGTTCATAGATTCATAGATTCTAGGATTGGAAGGGACCTCAAGATGTCATCGAGTCCAGTTCCCTACCCTCGTGGCAGGACCAAATACTGTCTAGACCATCCCTGACAGACATTTTCTAACCTATTCTTAAATATCTCCAGAGATGGAGATTCCACAACCTCCCTAGGCAATTTATTCCAGTGTTTAACCAGTTAGGAACTTTTTCCTAATGTCTAACCTAAACCTCCCTTGCTGCAGTTTAAGCCCATTGCTTCTTGTTCTATCCTTAGAGGCTAAGATGAACAGTTTTTCTCCCACTTCCTTATGACACCCCTTTAGATACCTGAAAACTGCTATCATGTCCCCTCTCAGTCTTCTCTTTTCCAAACTAAACAAACCCAATTCTTTCAGCCTTCCCTCATAGGTCATGTTCTCAAGACCTTTAATCATTCTTGTTGCTCTTCTCTGGACCCTCTCCAATTTCTCTACATCTTTCTTGAAATGTGGTGCCCAGAACTGGACACAATACTCCAGCTGAGGCTTAACCAGCGCATGCCTTCACTGCATAAATAGCAGTGTGCACCAAATTTCTGTGCTGTAATTCCCCTGTGTAGACTCTGCAGGCACAAACTTCAAGATCCCAAGTTCACATTAATGTAGTCCTATTTTGAAGAGGGTGTATATCTACAGTACACCAGCTTGCCATGCCTTAGTGGCTGTGTGGATTCTGGTACTCTGCAATAAAGCCTTGTGTCATGAACTTCGACATAGTGGCAAGCTGGTGTGCTGTAGATTTACACCCTACCTTGCTTCACGCTAAGTCTCCAAGTAGACATGCCCTAAGTGTGAGAATATTGTTTCTGTCAGCCAGGGTATAAAAGGCAGATCTGAATATCATCATATTGACTTTATTTTCTTAACAATCTACGTCAACAGTATAAACAAACAGCATTCAAATTACGGTCTTTAATCTCTCCATAATGTGTTAGCCTACTTTTATATTTTTATAGGAAAAAGTAATACTTCTGAAGAGAAAAAAAGCAATTCAATTCAGAATAAATCTAATTGCTAACATCTCTGTGTAAGAAATGGTAAATAACCATTCATTCTGATGAGAACTCTAAAGTTACAGTACAGTTGCTTAATCAAAAGTACATGTTCTATTTACAATGTATTTTCATTATGGTGTTCTTGAAGTATGAACCAATTCTGCTGTTCTTATTCAGAGACCTTACTATGCAAGCAGTCTTATTAATTTCAAAGGAACTATTTCCGGAGTAATAGTCTACTTTCTCATGTTGAATAAAGGGGGCAGAATTGGGTCCTATACTAGGAACAGTTTACTTAACTCATATGTTCAGTATGGAGAGGCTATAAAATTATTTAAGGGTGCTGGATTTCATTCCGGTGCAATAAATGATCACATGTAATACTTGTGACTTTTATGTATTGCTTTATTTGACTTTCACCAAATACAGATGACATTTATTCAATATTTGGACAAATACTATCCTAAGGCATACAGTACACACATAGAATGAGATGACCTTGTTTTTCTGGCCAGCATTTTTTCCCTTGTGAAATGCCACCACAATGCAGATATACATAGATATATAAAATAAGCCTTTTGCTTATATAAAATAGCTGTAAAGTTTGACTTGGACATTTAGGATCTGATCCAGCAAAGTACATAAGCATGTGAATGGTCCTCTTGACTAATCATATACTTAAAAGCTAAGCATGTGCTTAAATGCTTTGTTGGTTTGATACCATACAGTCCAAGCAGTTTAGAGGAACGCTCATCTTATGTAAAATGTGTCCCCTCCAATTTTTCAACATCCATTTTAAAATGAGGACACCAGAACTGGAATCAGTATTCTAGTATAGGCCTAAACAATGCCGTAGATAGAGGTAAAATCCTTATTTCAATGTTAATTTAAAATTGATTTTAGAGGAGGTTTTAAGATGAAAATATTAAAGGATTTTTAAAGTAAACATACTTGTTTTAGAAACTCCATTTTTTGAAGTCTATCAAGTTTGATATGTCATTTGGATGAAAAATCACAGCCATTTATTTTGACATACTCTAGAGTTAATAAGATATCATCACTTGAAAAGGTATTAAAATGGAAACTGTTATAATATTTAGATAATATTTACTGTGGTATCATGTTTATATGTCTGACAAGATGATTTTGCATATCACAGAAGTGTAACCATGACAGGTTGAGACAATAAAATTATTTAGAGATTTTTAAATTCAAAGCACTTCACAAACAGTGAATTAATGAATATCCACAATGCCCTGGTTAGATAGGTAGTTAAGTATTAGCCCCATTTTGCAGACTGAAAAAAACAAGGCAGAGAGTCTAAGGGCTAGAATCTGGCTGGCTTCGACATAGTGCACAGTTTCAGGGAAGGTATTAAAAAGTCTTATTCTCCATTCCCCGAGCACCAGGAAGTTTTGGGAGGCATTCTACCTTTAAGGCAAAATGGCTCTGGCTCTCCTCTGGGATACTGCAGCTCCATATAGAACCTCAGATCATGGCTGTGACTGAAAAGCCACAATCTAGTGCTAAATGAGTTGTCCAAACCAAAAAAGCAGATTCAGGGACAGATCCAAGACTGGAATTAAGAATATAATCCTTGGCTTCCTATCCTGTGCTCAGGCAACTAAGCCATTTTGTAAGGAGTACAAATGTTATAGCTTTTCACACTGTGTATGGTCTGATCAAATAATTCCAATATCCTGAACAATGTCAGTTAGTCTCACTGATTTTTCCCATGAAAAGATCTGTTAGTGGTGAATGCTTTAAAAAAAAATCTATACAGCATTGCACATATATTAAATTTCATGTACTTTTTGTCAAAATCATTCGTCATCTTGTTTTCCTAGAAATGTCTAATGAAACAGTGAGGTTACTTTTATCTAAATGAAAGGGTAAGGGCCTGATCCTATCAGCACTTACTCGTATGAGCAACTCTACTTTTGTGAGCAGTGCCACTGCAATCACATTACTCACATATACATTTGAATGATTTAAAGCTGTGGCAGCTATTCCCTTCAAGAAGGAGATTCTGAAGTCATAACTAGGTTTGGGGGTCATACAAAGTTAGAAAACCAAGAAGAGAAAAAAGCCTACATGCTTAATAGCACTTTGAAAATTTAAAGGCTGCCAAGATATTTTACAGCTAGCATCAATAAATACAGTTTATAGAAAAATGAATCTTTGTCTTTTTTGATTTAACAAATAATTACTATGATTTATAATTGCTGCAATAATTGGACTGATCCAGAAAATCAATGTTCAAGGTATATTTATAGCTATTAACAGCATCTTCATCATGTACCTTGAAAATCTTTATTAACCTTAAATATCTTTCACACTTTAATGTGAAATTCATGTTAAATGCATCTTAAGATCAAGGTGACTTTTACAACAAGTTTTGTCTAAGGCATGCATTACAATATACACATGGTCATCAGTGCTTTGAGTGACAGACTGCAATCTAATCTTGCATTCCATTTGCGGAGGCAGTTTCACAATGGCTCTGACTTTGATCATCTGCCCATTTGATTTGTTAACCTTATCAGACTGATTGTATAGAAAAATTACTGAATACTTACAATGGAGTATAGAAGAATCTGCCAGTATACATTTTACTTCTTTTTATCATAAGCATCTCTTTCAATCAGTTTTTTTGACTGGAAAATCCAGTGACATTATTTTTTTTATGAATTCTGTTTAGGTGAGCAAGTTTCAAGATTGTGGAGCTCCAGAACTGATATGATTGGTGAAAGGGGAATGGATCATGAACCACCAAATTTAGGATATGGCATCAATAACTAACATATATCATTACAAACATGAAATCATCATATTCCTGCATCTATCACAGTTGGTGCCTGTCAGCCTGGTCACTGTATAATAAATCTTATTCCTCTGGCAACATTTTATGAAAAAAAAAAATTTAAAAATCCAAAAATCAAGTCAACATGTAATAATCAGAATTTATTTCTGAGACAGAAATTGTTTGGATGTATATTTACAAAAGGCCTAGGTAAATGAGTTTGATGGTCTCAGTTGAGTTCCCAGCAGATGAACACCCATATTACAAAGTCCACCTGTACAAATGCAATTAATTTTCAGCCTCAGCGGAAAGGCTGAAGACTCAATGAGCCCTCCTCACCATATTATCTGATCATCTTACTGTCACTGTTAGATTTTTATCTTCACCACAGTCATATGAAGTAGGAAAGTACTACCCCATTTTACAGATGGGACACTGATGCACACAGTAGATTAAATGGCTGTGGTCACAAAAGTGTTGAACACAGGTGTCCTTTGTCTACGTCCAGTGCACTATCCACTAGACCATCCTCCCTCCCTTCCTCTATTGGTCTCTCTAGGTCAGGCCTGAAGCACATTAGTGGGACAATTTGCGGAATCTAAAAAAAAATTTTTTTTTCTTTTCATTAATTTATTTTTGTATGGATTTCTAATTTAGCTTTTTTTATAACATACAAAAATGGCCACAGTATAAAATAAGAAACACTATTCTTTCTAGTTATTTTCATGCTGCTGCCTTTCCCTACTCTGGCCAGCACTCCAAGATGGAGTGCAAACATACTGTGAGAATAGCAAGAGAGTATTTTTTGGACCTCTGAAGGGAGGAAGTGCCAAAATCTCCTGGGACAACCAGGCTTCACAACATTTCTTATTTTGTTTAGCAGACTCAAAAAAATGGGATAGTTTGGATAAGAATCTGAAATTTTTGGAGCTTTACATTAGTAACACTTTAAGGATAAATTGGGCCTTTGCTCACTGCGCTGAAAAGCAGGATGCTCTTAGCTACATCACCTAGAAGCAGTTCAAGGACGGAATTGTGCCTCCGAGTCACAATTCTATCCCTTCCTCCCTCTTCCTGTCCTTGCTCCCAGAAGAAAGAAATCTGTGCTACCCCTTGACAGGGTGGAGATTACTTCTGCTCCCTGACCTTCCCCCTGAGCTAGCTCAGTTCGCCTGGTGAGGATGATGGGTGTGTAGTCACGGATCTGCCCACTCCCTGTCCACCTGTTTATGGGGAGGAATACCAGGTATGCAGCCTCTACTCCTTTTGCCTCTTCTCTGTGCATGAGCCTGTGCAGGGTGTGGGTCTAACTCCCTTACTATGTTAGAGCCAGATAGGGTTTGACATTTGTTATGTAATGTACTAAGCTCCATGTACATCGTCCACCGTGTGTTTCCCCAACCCAATATTTATTATTTAATTACAGGATAACATTTCCAGAAATCATATATTAAAATATTACCTTTAAAATATTTATAAATATAATAAATATGATCTTAAATGACAGAAATTGTCTACTTCATATTGTGTTGTCCTCTGAAGAAAGTTTCACCCCAGGAGATGTAACTTTAAAAAGGCCCTGTGACAATGGTTTTGATAATCCTGTCTGATTACTTAGAAAAGAGGTTTAACACTTAATTAAATGGACATACTGTCTGTGTCAAGTTCTTTGGAGACTTCATCCTAATTACCAGTAGCAACATACAAATAATTTAAAAATATAATTAGAAATTACAGTAGCTACTAACCATAGCTTTTACAGTTAATTAAAAATATAATACACAGTGCACATAATTTCTAGTGAGAAATGATTAAATGCAACTAGAAGATTCCTTATGGAACTGCACAAAAGCATAAAGATCCTGGCTATGGGAAAGGCCATCATAATGATTGCTACAGTATCTCTGTCTGCTTCTCAGTGGTACCCTATCTCCCTAAGAAAATGGAAAGGTGTATTCTGACAAAAAAAGAAGGAAAACACGTTTTATGATATGAAAATGGTATTTTCTTCTCCCCTCCCTCCTGCATTACTTAAAGTACCAGTAAATAAAAAAAACAAACATGAAGGGGCAAGTGGGGGAACCAATGTACAAAGTCATAAAGACAGTCTCATGGCTTCTTAAACCACGCAGTTATTCCAACCCCTAACCACAACTGTTCTATTTCAGTGCATATAATTACTTTCATGAGTAGCATTGATCAGAATTGCTCAGTGAAAAGAATGCTATATTCAATCATATTTATGAAAAATTCATTCTAAAAAGAACATAAATTCCACTTTATGATATTTTTTTCTAGCAAAATTCTATTTTTAAAATAGATTTAGAAATACTACTTTCGAGTGCCACTATATATTAAACCACACGGTGATTCTGCTTATTTATAATGACACCTTTTACGTGGCATCATATACTTTCAGACAAATACGACAATCTATTTCTGTGATTACTAATACTTAAACTATTTTTCACTGAATATTGCTTATTTATTATTTGTCAGTTGTCAGCCTGGCAAGAGACAACAGTTTGAAAACAGTGACCTTCGAGGTTACAGGTAAAACCTTGGGAATATCTATCCAGTAATAAATTAGAATCAAATACATCTAAGCTTTCTAAAGTTTTGTTTTTTAAAGGCAACACTGAACGCCCTGCAACCTGTTTCACAGCAGGTAAACTTGTTAGAGCATGTGCAGGCTAACATAAGGCCTAGCCTTTATCTATCTAATCTGCAAGGAATACAACAGGTCACCATCTGGCATTCATGTATATCCATAAGTAAAAGACATCTCTATACTTCAATTATTTCAAACTTTAGCTGTAACTTACCATTTTGTTTCCAGATATAGAGGGTATCAGACTCAATGTTGTCTTGTCTTTCCAGGGCTCATGACAAATTAACTGTTTTTGTTCTGAATTTCAGATGCAGACAGTGAGGCAGGGAGAGCTCCTCTGTTGCTAGGGAAACCTGACGCTGAGGGTTTAGTGACAACATCAGATGGTATTATACCGAAGAGACTCAGTATGAGAGACAAGGGAACCCGCTGATGAGAATAAGAATTAATTCAAACTATTAATAATCCATCGTAGCATGCTCAAAGTAGAAGAGGAGTAGATAAAAAATCCTTTCCTTCCCCAAAATAATATTATTGTAATATTATTGTAAATAGTTACAAGAAACATATTTATGGTAGTGAAACCTATGTAAGTGAAATATAATCTCCCTGAGAGATGTGGAGACAAATAACTAATCTTCCTAAGGCTTTATTGGTTATGTAAAGTTTATAAAATTAGCATTCACTATTGTGTTCTTTTTGCCTGGAAGACACCTCTCAACTCTTGCTTTCTCAAAACACTGACAATTTTTAAGTGGCTAATATAAAGAAACGTGCTTAAGTACATTAGCTCTGGTTACAAATGAACTCAAGCTGAGAAGTTTGGATCCAGATCCCATTCTGGATTTCCCAATGCTTGGAAATGTTCAGATCCAGGGTTTTATTTCAGACCCACGTGTGTATTTGTAGTTTTTATGTTCTAATATTAACTTATTAATTATCTTGTATTTACCATATAGTAGTGCTGAACATAGCAGGTAAGAACTGAAGTCTGAAAACTACAAGCAGCGGAGGGGAGGGAGGATAGAGTGGGATTGTATACCAGAGAAGGAGAAAATGCAGAACATGCATACATATGTCTGGTTTCAGTAAAGAGAACTTGAAGTAATCACTTTATTCATCATCCAAAGTTTTCTTCTTTTCTTTAGATTGCACTTGACCTGTTGATCACTGATTTCACTATTGTGTTATAGTCAGACAAATGTAAGCCACACAACTGTTAATTGAAAATGAAAGAGTGGTATATAAGGGAAGGCTGACTTGTTTTGTCACTCAAGTTGGAGTTCTACAATACTCAATTAATAGGGGAGTTCACAGGAATACACAGTAATACTATTTTACTTTTAATATAGAGCCTTTCATCCCAAAGGGTTTTACAACTACTTTACATAAATAATCACTGAAACTCAGCTACTTCTAAGGTACACTACAATGGAAGGACGGAAAATGCTGCACAGGTTCTAAGTGGCAAACCCTCGGTCCCATGAAAAATGCTATGGGGAATATACTTTCCAGACAAAGCGTGGAACTGTTATAAGAACATAAGAATGTTCATATTGGGTAGGACAATAGTCCATCTAGCCCAGTATCCTGTCTTCCAACACTGGCAAGTTCCAGAAGCTTCAGAATGAATGAACAGAACAGGGCAATTACTGAGTAATACATCCTGTGCCTCTCAGTCCTAGCTTCTGGCAGTCAGAGGGTTAGAGACATTCAGAGCATGGGGTTGTGTCCCTGACCATCTTGGCTAATAGGCATTGATGGACCTATCCTCCATGAGTTTTCCCTAATTTTCTTTTGAACCCATTGTAATTTTGGCTTTCACAACATCTCCTGGAAAGAAGTGCAAGAGGCTGACTGTGTGTTGTGTGAAGGAGTACTTCCTTAACTTATTTCAGAGTAGCAGCCGTGTTAGTCTGTATCCGCAAAAAGAAGAACAGAAGTACTTGTGGCACCTTAGAGACTAACAAATTTATTAGAGCATAAGCTTTCGTGGACTACAGCCCACTTCTTTGGATGCATCCGAAGAAGTGGGCTGTAGCCCACGAAAGTCTATGCTTTAATAAATTTGTTAGTCTCTAAGGTGCCACAAGTACTCCTCTACATTTACTTAAGTTTAAAGTGGTTGTTTCTCTCAGGAAAATAACCAGAATTAGAAGTTTTTCTGCTGTTACCAAGTCAGTACAGGTGTAATCTGTCACAAAATGTATTCAGTACAGAAACCAACAGACTTCTGCTGCTAGAAACAGAAGTAAATTCCTTAAGACATTCCAGCTATAATTAGTTTCTGCAACTGTAAACTCCCCTGGTCTTTTGGACTATCAAGCCAAGACTCTCCACACCTGCAGAGGGTTTATGAGTAATGCTAGACTTGTGTCATGGTTGCCATTGATTCTATAATCATGTTTAATTATTTATGACTCGATTTTATATTAAGCCNGGATGCATCCAAAGAAGTGGGCTGTAGTCCACGAAAGCTTATGCTCTAATAAATTTGTTAGTCTCTAAGGTGCCACAAGTACTCCTGTTCTTCTTTTTCCTTAACTTAGTTTTATATCTGGTACCTATTGATTTCATCAGGTGACCCCAAGTTTTTGTGTTATGTGAAAGGGTAAATAACACTTTTTTATTCACATTCTCCAAACTATTTGTGATTTTATAGACCTCTATCATATCTCCCCTTAGTCATCTCTTTTCTAGCCCCAGTCTTTTTAATCTCTCCCAATATGGAAGTTGTTCCATTCCCCTAATCATTTTAAATGATTTAATCAAAAGACCTCTGTTGGTCTTTTGATTAAAAGGGGTTCTGTCAGCACGTGCCCTGTAACCATGAGGGCCTTTGTGCTGTGTAGTTATGGTTCAGATCCCTGACACCAGCATCTAGCTCACAAGCATAAGGTCTCACCCTGGATCTCATCAGGCCAGTTACTCTTTGCAGGGTGACACCAACAGCTCTTCCAGTGCCAAGTCTCCCCAAATACATCTTCCCCAAATCTTTAACTACCAGACACCTTGGTTTTGCCCCTCTGGTTCATCACCCCCAAAGGTGTGAAAGCAGACCCTCAGTTACCAGCTTATTTTGGCATATACATGCCACACAGTTTGTACACTAGAGTCCTGCTTGTGGTAAAAGAAACAAACAAACTGAAAAAAGTTATTTAACAGAAAAAGTATAGATTCGAAGATGAAATAATAAGAAAAGGCAATCATACACAAGTTACACAGAACATAAACATAAAGACAAACTCAGACTTCATGCTTTTATGATAGATAAAATCCTCTTTTTGTAATAAGACTTACCTATTGCCTTAAAACAGTTACCCAGTATACCCCCTAGCAAGAGGAGGGACCCAGCATTCATGGACACCTCCCACGTCAAGGCTATTCCCCAAGTTCTGGATTAAAAAAAAAAAAAAAACAGTCCCAAGGCTGCTTTTAGAAGGCTTTTTCCTCCCCCCTCTTTGACCATGGAGGCTAATGGTTAGTCAGAGTGGGGAAACACCTTTCTGACTTGGGAGATGGGATGTTCTTTTCTGTTTTGAATTGTCTCAATAACTTTTCATTAACTCTAATGGTCCATCATTGTCTTTTCCTGTGCTGGACAATGAAAAATTACTTGAAGTTGGCTTTGTGCAAGTTGTTTGCACAAATGACTTGGAAGGTACCCCTTCCTGCTTGATTGCTCACCACCTTGCTGTGAGGTGGAGTTCAAGTTTGCAGCACAGATTATGAGCAGTTTTCTGTATACACTGAGATGCATAAATTCATAACCACAGTATGTGTGGTTTTATCTAATCTATCTATCTATCTATATATCATAATGACCAACAAATTCAGAACATTACAAGCTTTCCTAAAAGACCCAATTCAATATATATTTTATAATACAATCACATTGTATGCAATCTGTTAGTTTAACTGTAAATTTTGGGTCTTTAAACTTTCAGTTCTCCCACTGGAGTGTCTGGGCCCTGATTGTCAGAACCCCAAAGTAATTTATTTCTCTGCCTTTGAAGGTTAAATACTTGGATTTAAGCCTGTGGACCCAGTGTGCATAGGTGGTGTAAACCTGAAAATAAGACCATCAGTGGACCTCTCCAACAAAACCAATGAGAATCTGATTGTGTATCAATATTGATTCCCAGTAATGCACTTCCCTGATCCTTTATGAAACACAAAATACTGGGTGAAGTTCAGCTGAAGAAATACCTTATGATCTGTGAGTATTCACATTTTGAGATCTTAAGGGACATTTTAGAAAGCCTTCCTGAAGCAGTATGTCCTGGGCAATCCACCGCTCAATAAAATATGGCAAAAAGGAGCATTCTCACAATATGTCAACAGAAAATATTGCAAATATATTCTGCCTTTCTACTTCAGTGAACTGCAGAATTGCTGAGGCTTGAATAGGTTCATGTAGCATATCTTAAGCAGTAAAGTGGAAGTTGAATTTGAAACACTGTTTTGGAAGCCCTTTTGAATAAGGAGAAAATGTCAGCATAGGCTATCTAGTAAAGCAGATAATGTGGCTTTGCTCATGAGGTCAATATAGGAATGAACAGAGGAATTTGATAGTCCTGTCACCAAATTCCAAGTTTACCTTTCCAAATGCAGTCCGTTAAGTCTATGACTAGACAACCCTTGTGGTCCCTTCTAACCCTATGCTTCTATAATAGAAAAACTTCTGAACATTTTGATATGTAAGTATCTAAAATTTCAGGTGATTACCCTATACAAGGATGCATCCGGATGCAGAGAAAGCTTATGTTTTCTAGGGTGTAAATGTGCACATTGAAATACGAATTGTATCCTGTGCTGCAAAAGGGAGTTGAGGGAGGACTAGACAAAGAACATATCAGATATAGCATTACATGCCAGCAAAAAATTCTTGAAATGTTATGCAATTTCTCCAGATTGGTGCAAAATATATCTATTTTGTTGGAATTCTTCCTTTTAGAATAGAGCATGGGAGGAAGTTTATCAGACAATGAAAATTACATTGATGTTTTTGATGTTTTCTTTTGAACTTGTTTTGGAATGGAATCTTGTAGTAAAAGTAAAGTCTTGTAAAACTGTAGTATCAAATCTTGCTTATTTTTTCTATGAAATGTGTGTGTGAGTTATATCACTTCTGAATCATGCAGAACTCTAACATTTAATGTAGGATACTATGACAAACATAGGGCCAGATTGTGATATCCTTACTTCCACTCCATAGCTCTTTCCTCCTTAAGTAGCCCCAATAAAATTAATGGGACTACTTAAGGAATAAGGTGCTATTACTCAGTGTGGTAAGGGTTTCATCATATTCTCTTTAATGAAGTAAAGGGTTGACTGGAAACAACTTCTTCACATAAATGAGCTCATTTATGAGCTCCAAATAGTTCTTTATATTTTAAGAACTCATTTTGTTTCATAAAGATACTGAAAATATTTTCTAATATTCATGGAATTGCAAATGAAATATACATAAAAATCTAAATTTGGATGCACACATGTATATGCACACACATACACACACAAATATACATCCTTTGGAAACAAAGATTTTGGGTTAAATCACTCTGCTCTGAAATTGAACTTGTATTTTTGTTCCATTAATATGAAGTACCATTGTGAGAAGGACCTAAAAGGGTCTGAGGTGATCAGTGCACACAATCTGAACAGTATGAAACTGGCTTGGTTAAATTAGCCAACTTAATATACTTCCGAAATATTAAATAACACCACAACAAAATATACTGCTTCCATACAGAATGAAGTGGAACACATGTAAAATACCCCAATCATATCTTATATTACTATAAAGCCTACACTTTTAACAGTGAGGGTAATTAACCATTGGAACAATTTAGCAAAGATTGTGGTGGATTCTCCATCACTGGCAATTTTAAAATCAAGATCAGATTATTATTTTCTAAAAGATGTGCACTAGGAATTATTTTGGGAAAAATTCTGTGGCCTGTGTTATATAGGAGGTCAGCATTGGTTGTTCAATTTACCATGAAACATAGCATCCCCTGCACCAGAGGGTCTTCATCAACAACACCCTACTAGGGAACTGGTTCACTACCACATAAACACCCTTCCAAGGAAAGAGTAATTGTATTCTGTGGAGGTTTCTGGTCAAGCCCAAGCCTTCTTAAATCATGATATTGAAGGGAACCACAGCTAAGATATCATAGCCATTGCTAGTACCAAATCAAAGTGTGTATTAATAGAAGTGTATTAAGACAGATCAGTAGTTCTCAATCAGGGGTGGTGACCCTATTTTATTGGGGTCGCCAAGGCTGGTGTTACATTAGCTGGGACCTGGGGCCAAAGCTGAAGTCCGAGCCCCACTGTCCTGGGCTGAAGCCAAAGCCCTAGGGCTTCAGTGCTGGGTGGCAGGGCTCAGGTTACATGCCCCCCCCATCTGGGTCTGAAGCCCTTGGGCTTCATCTTTGGCTCTACCAACCAGGAGGGTACAGGCTTTTGGTTTGGCTCCTCCTCCTGGGGTCATATAGTAATTTTTGTTGTCAGAAGGGGGTCACAGTGCAATGAAATTTGAAAACCCTTGACACAGAGGATGTCAATGTCATGCTCATCAGGTTGAGTGGGCCAAGCCTGTGCCCAGTAATTCAGATACTGCAAGGACTGAATGAAAAGTAGAAACAATAATGAGACTAATGTGATATTCTGGCAATTTAACTCTATTGCATTGAAGTATGAGGGTTTATAACTCTGCCTTCCCCCTATCTATTGAAACCGTGGATATTCCTACTATAAGTATAAATAGTTTTTTTTTTTTAATTCTAATGAGCTCTGGGCCTCAATGCTATCTAGTGGCAATGAGTCCCACAGGTTAAATATGTGTTGTGTAAAATGTTGTTTTGTTTCATCAACTTTAAATGTGTTGTAGTGTTCTTTATCTATTCTTTTCATTTCCCAAGCAGCAATGAATGTTTGAGGAACTGATATATATTTTGCCTACTCTCATAGTGACACAGTGCTCTAATTTTGGGGGGAAATATCATTCAACATTCTGGTTGGAAGCCAGAACCTCCCAACTATGTGTCATTTGCAAACCCTTGCTAAGCATGTTTTATTCATCTCCCTTTTTGGGTGGTTCACATAGGATTCAGGTTACCAGCTCCAGGAGTTACTCCATTAGCTCATTCTTTTGGCTCCAAGTTCAATTACTAATGACAAGCCATTACAGGCATTTGTTACACCATAACAAGTCCAAAAGTTCTCCTCTGCCCCTCAGCTCTACTGCCTGCCCATTTGAGACTTAAAATGGATTTTTCCTCTAACTTATTTTTTTCCAGAGACACTCTAGACCATACAGGAAATTACATTTAGGTAATTTAATTTTAACCTTAACCAACATAAAAATATAAAATAATGACCAACAATAAGAGCTTAGAACTCTGCCTTACCAGAACTTAAAAGCTGGCAAGATTTCAGGAAAACATTATTGGAAGAGAGATGGGAACACCTATCAGGACTGCACACAAAATTACATTTTGCTAATAACTTACAGCAGTTGCAGATTTTTACCTATACAGATATTACTTCAACTTATCATTATACCTGAGTATTAAAAATACCCATGACTATACACCAGGCATCTCCTCTTTTTTCTATTACACATTAGCACATCCACAACTCAGCTCTCAGACAATTTATGCAGCATAATGGCTAGCATATTTAAACTTTTATTTTCCAAGAATCTTAAGACCCAGTCATTTGGTATCAACAGGAGCCCTTATCACCAGAGAAAAAATGTTTTTATTAAGCTTAGTGAAAACAAAAGTATTTTATATTACTGATGTCTACAAATGTGTGTTTCTAAAATATAAACCTGGATTTCCATCATTAAAAAAAAACATACACTTTTGAAGTAGATGACCTTCTGAGCAATAATGGACAAGGAAATATTTGAAAGACAGATACCTAAAATGAACTCTCTCATGAAACAGGAAATAGGCTTATCTTCCATTTTCATACTACTCTTCCTCATACTCCACAAATCCTGAATCATAAATTTAACAAGCAAATGTGTTTTCTGTTTGTACAAAAATAATGAAAAAAATAATATAGGGACTTTTTTCCCTGAAGGAAAGGGAGTCCTCCCTCCTTCTCTCTAACACCAAAGTCCATCTTATGGAAATAGTAAGACTGGCAATATCTCATCAGTTTACAAATCCCATATCCTTTTCTGTGGCAGAAAAAACATGTTGTATCTGAAGCACTTCTGAGCTAGTAAAGCCCTGGAGCCTGAATGATTTAAAAAAGCTCCTAGCAAGAATCAGCAGAGCAAGTGTCAGACCACAGAGGGTATGTCTCCACTCCAATAAAATACCTGTGGCTGGCCTGTGTCAGCTGACTCAGGCTAGCAAGGCTCAGGTTGTGGGGCTATAAAATTGCAGTGGAGTGGAGACATTCAGGCTTGGGTTGGAGTTTTGACTCTGAGTCCCTCCCTCCGCACAGTGTCTCAAAGCCCAGGCTACAGCAGAAGCCTGAATAAGTACACTGCACTTTTATAGCCCTGCGTCAGCTAAAATAGGTGTTTCATGGCCATGTAGACATACCCCTGGACGTCAATGCTCTCATTACTATACACCATAAATTACTAATGTAAACAGATATGTAAAGTTCAGAGATCGGGAGCTGTTGTTAAGGGGCATGAGGGACAGGAGTATACAGCTAGCCAGCTTGGAATTCCATGCTGTTTCAAGGTTTGTTATAAATATAATATCTGGATTGTTAGAAAAGTATAAATGCACCAAGCAGAAAACACCAGTCACTGGCTATATACAGACATTTGTGGGACATGTTTTTCTCTTTTGGAGAACAACACATTTTTCTTTTGTTTTGATGAAGTCAAAGTAATAATTACCCTTAGAGAAGATGGTGTTGTGGGGCAAAAGGGATGTTGAAAAGTCTTCTACTTTTAAGAGGATTTTTGAGCTCAAAAGAATGATTTCTGGGAGAAAAGCAAATACTTAAAGGGGATTGATTAGACATTACATAATGAGACTCAGAAAGAAGTGATGAACAACATATTGCTAAAAAGTATCTTATTTTGTTAAAAGTTGAGCATTAGTTTGTTTATATGTCAGGCTAGGTGCTGAAAGATTGTAACTTACCCAGAATGTCTTTGTGATTACAAACCCTTTGTAACAACACAATTGGAAGCTGGGGCTTGATATACCTGAAATGGTAGTGTGAACCCTGACCTGTGCTGGTGGTTTTCTGGGAAACATAGTTCAGTTGCTGGAAAGCCATTTTGTAATAGGTATTTTTGCGCTTCCACAAAGTGAAGAATGTAGATTTAAGAATATTTTTGCATGAAAGTATTTTGACATGTCTGGTTAGATGCAGCACATGTGAGTTTATCTATTTTGGTCTGTTTTATTTGTTTTGTTTAATATATTTGGGTCTTTTTCTAGTTTTTAATTTTTTAAAAAAAATTAAGAGACTTGCACACAAACACCTTTCCTTGTTCTTTACGGGGAGAGAATAGACGGATCAGTGGTTTGGACCTTATTATTGGCTGTGGGAGACATGGCTTCAAGCCCTAGCCTAGATTTTCTCTGTAACATGAGCCAAGTCACTGTTCCTAAGGGTATGTCTATACTATGAAATTAGGTCGGATTTATATAAGCCAGTTTTATAGAAATCGGTTGTATACAGCCGATTGTGTGTGTCCCCACATAAAATGCTCTAAGTGCATTAAGTCGGCGGACCATGTCCACAGTACCGAGGCTAGCATCAACTTCTGGAGCGTTGCACTATGTGTAGCTATCCCACAGTTCCCGCAGTCTCCACCGCCCATTGGAATTCTGGGTTGAGATACCAATGCCTGAATGATGCAAAACAGCGTCGCGGGGGGTTCTGGGTACATGTCGTCAGGCCCCTCCCGCTCTGTCAGAGCAACGGCAGACAATCGATTCACGCCTTTTTACCTGGGTTACCTGTGCAGACAACATATCACGCCAAGCATGGAATCTGCTCAGCTCAGCTCACCATCACCATATGTCATCTCGGTTCCGGGAGACGTGGTACTGCATTGCTACACAGCAGCAGCTAATTGCCTTTTGGCAGTAGACGGTGCAGTATGACTGGTAGCCTTCATCAGCGATCTGGGTGCTGGCAGATGTGGGGCTGGCAGACGTGGGGCTGCATTGCTACACAGCAGCAGCCCCTTGCCTTTTGGCAGTAGATGGTGTACTATGACTGGTATCCATCATTGTCATACTGCAGTTTGATCAGATGATGGCTGAAACTCTGTATGTCCCCCAGTCATATTCTGCTGCCTTCCCAATAATGATGGCGGCTATCAGTCGTAGTACACTATTTTCTGCCAAGCACCCAGAAGATGCCGAGGGCTATCAGTCATGCTGCACCGTCGGCTGCCAGCTTAAGATGTAAAAAATAGATTTGTTCTGTATTCATTTGCTTCCCCCTCCCTCCGTGAAATCAATGGCATGCTAAACCCAGGGTTTTGAGTTCAATCTTTGGAGTGGGGGCATTCTGTGTTGTTTGTGTTTCTCCCTGATGCACAGCCACCTTTGTTGATTTTAAGTCCCTGTACCTGTATGCCATGTTGTCACTCGCCCCTCCCTCCCTCCCTCCATCAGACAATAGTTTTGTGTCTTTTTTCAGACCAGACGCCATAGCACTGGGATCGTGGAGCCCGCTCAGATCACCGCGGCAATTATGAGCACTATGAACACCACGTGCATTGTCCTGGAGTATATGCAGAGCCAGGACATGCCAAAGCAAAACAAGGACCAGCCGAGGAGGCGATTGCAGCGTGGTGACAAGAGTGATGAGGAAATTGATATGGACATAGACCTCTCACAAAGTACAGGCCCCAGCAATGTGCAAATCATGGTGTTACTGGGGCAGGTTCATGCCGTGGAATGCCAATTCTGGGCCCGGGAAACAAGCACAGTGGGACCGCACTGTGTTGCAAGTGTGGGACGATTCCCAGTGGCTGCGAAACTTTCGCATGCGTAAGGACACTTTCATGGAACTTTGTGACTTGCTTTCCCCTGCCCTGAAGCGCCAGAATACCAGGATGAGAGCAGCCCTCACAGTTGAGAAGTGAGTGGTGATAGCCCTGTGGAAGCTTGCAACGCCAGACAGCTACCAGTCAGTTGGGAATCAATTTGGAATGGGCAAATCTACTGTGGGGGCTGCTGTGATCCAAGTTGCCAGGGCAATCAAACACCTGGTGATATCAAGGGTAGTGACTCTGGAAAATGTGCAGGCCATAGTGGATGGCTTTGCTGCAATGGGATTCTCAAACTGTGGTGGGGCGATAGACGGAACCCATATCCCTATCTTGTCACCGGAGCACCAAGCCACCGAGTACATAAACCGCACGGGGTACTTTTCAATGCTGCTGCAAACCCTGGTGGATCACAAGGGACGTTTCACCAACATCAACGTGGGATGGCCGGGAAAGGAACATGATGCTCGCGTCTTCAGGCATTCTGGTCTGTTTCGAAAGCTAGAGGAAGGGACTTTCTTCCCGGACCAGAAAATAACCATTGGGGATGTTGAAATGCCTATCATGATCCTTGGGGACCCAGCCTACCCCTTAATGCCATGGCTCATGAAGCCGTACACAGGCAGCCTGGACAGTAGTCAGGACTTGTTCAACTACAGGCTGAGCAAGTGCCGAATGGTGGTGGAATGTGCATTTGGACGTTTAAAAGCGTGCTGGCCCAGATTACTGACTCGCTCAGACCTCAGCAAAAAGAATATCCCCATTGTTATTGCTGCTTGCTGTGCGCTCCACAATATCTGTGAGAGTAAGGGGGAGACATTTATGGCGGGGTGGGAGGTTGAGGCAAATCGCCTGGCCGCTGATTACGCGCAGCCAGACACCAGGACGGTTACAAGAGCACAGTAGGGCGTGGTGCGCATCAGAGAAGCTTTGAAAACGAGTTTTGTGACTGGCCAGGCTACGGTGTGAAACTTCTGTTTGTTTCTCCTTGATGAACCCTCCGCCCCCCCCCCACCCGGTTCACTCTACTTCCCTGTAAACCAACCACCCCACCCTCCCCTCCCCCATTCGAGCACCGCTTGCAGAGGCAATAAAGTCATTGTTACTTCACATTCAGGCATTGCTTATTAATTCATCACACAACTAGGGGGATAATTGCCAAGGTAGCCCTGGATGGGTGGGGGAGGAGGGAAGGAAAATGACACACTGCAGTTTAAAACTTTAACTGTTATTGAAGGCCAGCCTTCTGATGCTCGGGCAATCATCTGGGGTGGAGTGACTGGGTGGCAAGAGGCCCCCCCACCGTGTTCTTGAGCATCTGGGTGAGGAGGCTATGGAACTTGGGGAGGAGGGCTGTTGGTTACACAGGGGCTGTAGCGGCAGTCTCTGCTCCTGCTGCCTTACCTGCAGCTCAACCATACACTGGAGCATATCAGTTTGATGCTCCAGCAGCCGGAGCATCAACTCTTGCCTTCTGTCTGCAAGCTGACTCCACCTATCATCTTCAGCCCGCCACTTGCTCTGTTCATCCCGCGATTCAGCCCGCCACCTCTCCTCTCATTCATATTGTGCTTTTCTGTAGTCTGATATTGACTGCCTCCACGCATTCTGCTGTGCTCTGTCAGCGTGGGAGGACATCTGGAGCTCCAAGAACGTATCATCCTGAGTCCGCCGTTTTCTCCTTCTAATCTTCGCTAGCCTCTGTGAAGGAGAAACATTTGTAGATGGTGGAGGAGAAGGGAGAGGTGGTTAAAAAAGACACATTTTAGAGAACAATGGGTACACTCTTTCATGTTAAATTTTGCTGTTCACATTACACAGCACATGTGCTTTCGTTACAAGGTCGCATTTTTCCTCTGATATTGGGGGCCTGCCGGTTTGGTGTGAGAGATCACTCACGCAGTGCCAGGCAACAGATTTCGGCTTGCAGGCAGCCATGGTAAGCCACAGTCTTTTGGCTTTTTTAACCTTCTTAACATGTGGGAATGGTTTCAAACAGTAGTGCCCTCATTTCCCATACCAAGCACCCCTTGGGTTGGCCATTTAAAATGGGTAAAAGGAGGGGCTGGGGTTTCTGGGTTAACATGCAGCACAAACCCAATTACCCCCCGCCACACACACCCAATTCTCTGGGATGATCACTTCACCCCTCCCCACTACTGCGTGGCTAACAGCGGGGAACATTTCTGTTCAGCCGAGCAGGAACGGGCACCTCTGAATGTCCCCATAATAAAATCACCCCATTTCAACCAGGTGAACGTGAATGATATCACTCTCCTGAGGTTAACAAAGAGAGATAAGGAATGGATGTTGTCTGCATGCCAGCAAACACCAGGACCATACGCTGCCATGCTTTGTTATGCAATGATTCCAGACTAAGTGCTACTGGCCTGGCGTGATAAAGTGTCCTACCATGGCAGATGGGATAAGGCAGCCCTCCCCAGAAACCTTTTTGCAAAGGCTTTGGGAGTACATGAAGGAAAGCTTTCTGGAGATGTCCCTGGAGTATTTCTGCTCCATCCCCATACACGTTAACAGACTTTTCCAGTAGCTGTACTGGCCGCGATTGCCAGGGCAAATTAATCATTAATCATTAAACACTCTTGCTTTTAAGCCATGTGTAACATTTACAAAGGTACACTCACCGGAGGTCCCCTGAGTGCCCTCAGGGTCTGGGAGCATGCCTTGGGTGAGTTCAGGGGTTACTGGTTCCAGGTCCAGGGTAATAAACATATCCTGGCTATTGGGGAAACCGGTTTCTCCGCTTCCTTGCTGCTGTGAGCTATCTACATTATCTTCATCCTCATCTTCCTCGTACCCCAAACCCGCTTCCCTGTTGCGTGTTTCTCCATTGACGGAGTCATAGCATATGGTTGGGGTAGTGGTGGCTGCACCCCCTAGGATCGCATGCAGCTCCGCATAGAAGCGGCATGTTTGCGGCTCTGCCCCAGACCTTCCGTTTGCCTCTCTGGCTTTGTGGTAGGCTTGCCTTAGCTCCTTAAATTTCACGCAGCACTGCTGTGCGTCCCTGTTATGGCCTCTGTCCTTCATGGCCTTTGAGACCTTTTCTAATATTTTGCCATTTCATTTACTGCTACAGAGTTCAGCTAGCACTGATTCATCTCCCCATATGGCAAGCAGATACCGTACCTCCCGTTCGGTCCATGATGGAGCTCTTTTGCGATCCTGGGACTCCATCATGGTTGTGCTCCCCTCGCTGGGCAAACAGGAAATGAAATTCAAAAGTTCGCAGGGCTTTTCCTGTCTACCTGGTCAGTGCATCTGAGTTGAGAGTGCTGTCCAGAGCAGTCACAATGAAGCACTGTGGGATAGCTCCCAGAGGCCAATAACGTCAAATTCCGGCCACATTACCCCAATTCCGATCCGCAAAGGCCGATTTTAGCGCTAATCCCCTCATCGGAGGTGGAGTAAAGAAACCGGTTTAAAGGGCCCTTTAAGTCGAAAAAAAGGGCTTTGTTGTGTGAATGTGTCCAGGCTTAATTCGAATTAACGCTGCTAAATTCAACCTAAACTTTTAGTGTAGACCAGGCCTGAGTTGTCCCATGAGTTATGTGGTAATAATACCACACTGTAAAGGGCTTTTGTGAGGATAAATGCATTAGAAGATTTTGAAGTGTTTCAGATACCATGTAAGTACCTAAGGTAGATATAGTCACTTCTTATTTTAGGGGTCTGTTGGGGAAATAGACCTTGAAGGAGAGGGAAATTAGATAAAGTTTGCCATACCAGGCTTTTCTCATAACTGTGGACAATATAAAAATGACAAAGTCTGTTAACTGAACTAAACAATGCTGAGGACATTCATTCACGGGTATTACTGAATTTTATTCCATTTTGTATTAGGACTGTCAATTAATCACAGTTAACTCATGTGATTAACTCAAAAAAATTAATCGTGATTAATCACAATTTTAATCACACTGTTAAACAATAAGAGAATACCAACTGAAATATATTAAATATTTGTAGATGTTTTTTCTACATTTTCAAATACATTGATTTCAATTACAACTCAGAATACAAAGTATACAGTGCTCACTCTATATTATTTTTATTACAAATATTTGCCATCTCTTAGTGGGGAAGGTGCAACTTACAAATATAAATATTTTTGTTACATAACTGCACTCAAAAACAAAACAATGTAAAACTTCAGAGCCTACTCAGTTCTTTTTCTTGTTCAGCCAATCACTAAGACAAACTAAGTGTGTTTACATTTATGGGAGATAATGCTGCCTGCTTCTTATTTACAATGCCACCTGAAAGTGAGAAAAGGCATTTTTATCACACTTTTGTAGCTGGTGTTACAAGGTATTTCCGTGCCAGATATGCTAAACATTCATATGCCCCTTCATACTTTGAACACCATTCCAGAGGACATGCTTCCTGCTGAGGACACTCACTAAAAAAAGAATGCATTAATTAAATTTGTGACTGAACTCCTCAGAGGAGAATTTTATGTCTCCTACTCTGTGTTTTACCCGCATTCTGCCATATATTTCATGTTAGAGCAATCTCGGATGATGACCCAGGACACATTGTTCTTTTAAGAACACTTTTACTACAGATTTGACAAAATGCAAAGAAGGTACCAATGTGAGAATTCTAAAGATAGCTAGAGCACTTGACCCAAGATTTAACAATCTGAAGTGCCTTCCAAAATCTGAGAGGAGCGAGGTGTTGAGCATGCTTTCAGAAGCCTTAAAAGAGCAACACTGCAAATGCGGAAACTATGGAACATAAGTCACCAAAAATGAAAATCAACCTTCTGCTGGTGGCATCTGGCTCAGATAATGAAAATGAACATGAATCAGTTCACACTGCTTTGGATTGTTATCAAGTAGAACCAATCATCAGCATGGACGTATGTCCTCTGGAATGGTGGTTGAAGCATGAAGGGACATATGAATCTTTAATGCACCTGGCATGTAAATATCTTGTGATGCCGGCTACAACAGTGACATGTGAATGCCTGTTCTCACTTTCAGGTGACATTGTAAACAAGAAGCAGGCAGCATTATCTTCTGCAAATGTAAACAAACTTGTTTGAGCAATTGGCTGAACAAGAAGTAGGACTGAGTAGACTTGTAGACGCTAAAGTTTTACATTATTTTATTTTTGAATGCAGTTATTTTTTTGTAAATAATTCTACATTTATAAGTTCATCTTTCATAATAAAGAGAGTGCACTACAGTACTTGAATTAGGTGAATTTAAATACTACGTCTTTTGTTTATTGCAGTGCAAATATTTTTAATCAAAAACAAATATAAAGTGAGCACTGTGCACTTTGTATTCAGTGTAGTAATTCAAATCAATATACTTGAAAATGTAAAAAATATTTAAATAAATGGTATTCTATTATTCAACAATGCAATTAATCGTGTGATTAATCATGATCATTTTTTTTAATTGCTTGTCAGCCCTCCTTTGTATATCTAATTTAATACAAATATTTTATGGGTCCCAATTAATTGATGCTCCTCATTTCCTTTATTCCAACTTCTGTGGCAAAAAGGAGCAATAAAGTTATTTTAGGTAACTGCCCTGATGTAGCAGGAGCCCTGGCAGGTGCTGAGTAAGCAGTAGATCTGGGCAAAAAAATTTAGCTGAAACATTCTTTAGCAAAAAATGCAGATTCAGGAACACAAAAATATTCATGAATTTGTGTATTTTTGCCAAATAAGAAAAAAAGATTTTAAAAAATCATGAGAAATAAAAGTTTAATTTTGAGATTTTTGAAAGTAAATATTTTAATTTTTTATTTTAATTTTATTTAAAAATGTTTTTTATTAGTTTAAAATGTTGAAAAAATGCTAGAAATCAAAAGAGCTTCCAATTTTTTTTCTGGAGTTACCAGCAAACTGAGCAAGCCCTTATTTTCTCAGCTCTGGTCAGTTTAGCCGGCTCTACATTATCTTTATGCTTAGGAATGTAGGTTCACTCTTACAGGACAGGAATAATTGTAAGGTTTGTTCATACATCCCATCTAGCCTCAGATGTTTGAATGGCCCAATAGGATCAGGCTACCAGATGTAAATCTGCATAACCCTCAGGGCACCAGATGTAAACTTGGGTAGTCCTCAACCGTTTTTAACTGCACTGGGGCTGAACCAGCATCTCACAGCCCCAGTCACATTTGCCTCCCTTTGTACCAATCTCAGCTCCTGTACAGGGATGAATTCAGACTATTATATCCTTTTCGATAGTCATTTGAAATTAATAAAATAGTACAAGAATTAATGTTATTTTGTAAGTGTCTTCTTTATCACCTTGCTCTTTTTCTAGTGCTACTCTTTAAAATAAAACCATATTGTATCAGCTGGTTACAATGATGTGCTGTGTGTCACACCTTAAGAGGCAGGAGAAAAGTGTTTTGTTGTTGTTTTTTGGTTAGTGAGTTTATGACCTTTAGAGGAGTTAAGAAAGGAAAGAACAATCCTAGTCTACAGATCTTTGGCAGATTTGAAGAGAAGCTTCAAAAGGTATATTGCTTGGGTGAAAGAATGGCTTATGATATAATATAAATGTGAAATGTGACAACTAGCATTTTCTGAGCGCTATTTTAGCCATGTATTGTCAAGTTATATATGTCTGAATAACAAGCAGAAAGTCTGTAAAATGGTCTCTTATGTTAAGTTAGCATCAGAGTACTTAACTCGAGTAACTCTCATATCCAGAAGATTATTTTCTCTTTTCAGATTGAAGCTATTTGAACTTCTGGTTTGGATTCCTGCTGTGAGGTGACTTCAGTGACTGGCATTAATGCTTCAAACCTGAACAGTTCAGTGTTGTTTTGGAAGGCACTGTCGATTCCTATCACATTTTATTTTATTGTGTTTTATTTTATCACACAAAACTTTAACACTGACTACTGAGTCTTGGGCTACACACCAAGTTTGGTGAAATAAAATAAAAGGTCAGAAATTCCAGACACATTTAAAGTCATAAAACCAAAAGATCTATTTCATGCACTGTTACAGATGGTTACAGTATTTAATTTAGCTCTTAACAGAGAGAAGTATATTTTACCTTAAGGATATTTATTTTATAAGCTGATATGAAGATATAGACTATAATATTGGACTCTAGGGACTTTTTAATAAAGTTATCTTCCAATTTGTTACTGGAGCACTACTAATAAAGTAATATAAAAACTTTTATATATGTTCTTTTTCACTTAATCAATTGTATAAAAATATTTTTAATTTTTTTTACAAAAGTACCACTTCTTCCTTTACTTAAATTTCTGCTGTAAAAAGGCAATTTTAAAAATCATCAAGGCTGTAATTTTAAAAATTCAGATTCATAAGATATTCCCTCATGTCATTGTTTTAATTCTCCTATGATTAGTCTTATGATTCCGTAAAGGCACATAACACAGCATAGGGATTATTATCTCATTTAACTTGACTTGCTTTTAAATCCCTATTCTGTTGTATCACAGCTCTTCTGCTTTCACATCAGATCCTGCAAGCAAAGACCCCCTTGATGTGTCCAATAGGTCCCATTAACTTTCCCTTTAATGAACATGCACAAATAGTGTTGAATAGAGTCTAAACCTTTTCTTTCTCTAGTTACTATGGAAACTTTTTTTTTTTTCCAATTTTCACTGCATAAATATGTGTTTGGTGATTATTCATTCAAAAATAAAGCTAGCTCACATTGAAGTATGGATTTGACAGGCAGCATGCTCCAGATTTTGGTTGTTAAAAGTAGTTCTAGATATGATCTGATGATTTTCATATCTGATTCAAACTTTACACTGCATTCCTGCTGCCCTGTCTCTTCAGTCCAGAGTGAACAACCACAGACAAAGGGAAAGTTTCTTTCCCGATTTCTACAAAGTTGTTGCCTTCCCATTGGCTATTTTGATCAGGTGCCCACTTTTTTTTTTCTTTATCTGGTGGACTTTTTAACACTTTACAGGTAAAGCAAGTAGAGAACAGCTACCAAGAGGAATTTTACAGCTAACTGGCTGGCTGGGTGTCCTTCAAAGGGAGCTATCCCCACCCCCCACTTTATTTATCACAAGACTTTTATACAATTTTGCATATATTGGTAATAGAATTGGCTGGTAGCTAACAACATAGCAGTTATGCTTGAAATGTCTGTCTTCACTCACTTATAACTTCTTGAAAAAAATCTTCTTTAAGCTGAAATACAGCTCAAAGGTCAATTTGGGGGATAGTTTGTGGAAAATCACTTGTGCTGTATTATAGCTATCTGAGCGGGGGAAAAAGAAAATAACTTTTCTGTTTAAAAAAAAAGAAATGTAAGACATGTATAGCTCAAAAATTGCTTTGCTTATAAAATTTAAATTTAACTTTTAAAATTGACATAAAAGGAGTTTGAAATATTGTTTTAAATCAGATCATAAAGGATTAACTTCAGTTGAATAGGATGTAAAGTGCTTAACTGTACATTGACATAAAGTGCAAATATACAGTCTGGAATTGTAATACTTGTTCATTGCACAATTAAATATATCATGTTGTAGGTAGGAGTTTGATGAATTTACTCTGACACTCACTTTCCATGACCCATATTCACTTAATACAACACTAAAACCCACAGAGCTTTACAATCTGACAGATAGAACTGGTCATATATCTCAGAAATAATGTTCACAGACACTTGTTTGAATTCCAGCAAGCTGTTTGGTTCTCCCTGCTGTTTGCTATTCATGAATAGGTTTTATTCACAAATGTTTCAGGAACTGCTGTTCTACGCAGGCCTGATCGAATATACATTGAAGCCAATGATGGATGTGGGATCAGACCCAATATTCTCAGGCAAACAAGGGCATTTGAGTGTGAAAAATAGTATTTGATATTTATTATTATTTGCCATTCATTTTTCATTGTTTTCTTATTTAAAAAATATAGTCATCCAATTAATTGGAAGAAACAATATGTGATTTAAGTGACCAATTACACAGAGTGAATAGTCAAAGCCAAAAGTTTCTGATCAACCATAGGTTGAAATGTGTTTACATAAGCTATTTATTGATTACTTATAACAGATACATTGATCAGGACATGCAGGGTCCAATGTGGGATTAAATGGCACTTCCCTGCCCCCAGAAGTTGACCCTCTCCCTGCCATTTTGACCAAATCTCCTCCCTGCTGGAAAGCAGAGGGACATTTACTGAAATCAGGGTCTGCCTGTAAAGAATCTGAAGAACTGAAAAGCAGAAAAGTGATTAATAATCATTTATTGTTAAAAGGTAACATTTGAAATATGGGTTTTTCAAAAAAATTCTCCATAGGGACAATGATATCTCAGTTGTCACAGTAATATATGTAAAAGAACTTTAACCTTTAACAATGTTCCTTTTTTCAGGCTTATTTTAAAATCATAATCCACCATAATCCACCACTCAGATTGTGTGGTAGTTCTGATTAATGCACGCCTTGGGTATGCTGGAGGCATTCGGTCACACATCCAAGGTCTGCATCAATCAGTGCCACTCTCATTGTTTGTCATGTCCTGTTGCTTATTTATTTGACAATGATTTTTTTTAACATTAACATATATACTTTATTTGGGGGGAAAAAAGGCAATTGTTTAAAATTCCACCTACCTCCATATTTAGCACAGATTTTTGTTCTGAGGAGAATTAAGAGTTTTATTACTTAGCAGAAATTTACTTACAGACTCTATACAAATCTATAGTGATTATTCTGTTATGGCCTTTCTGTCTCCTGCGAGGCAAAGGAGTCTCGCATACTTAGATATAGCTATGATCACAAAAGCAAGACACTTACCTTAATTTTCTGAGACAAAATTAGTAACCACCCACAGATTGCTTTACCAATGTACCTAGCACGGTCAAGGAGAGAAAGAGACAGAAGGAGAGACATCACTATCGCTAAATGAAGTATAAACTGAATGCTCACTCATGGAAGCCATAAATAGGACACTTTTCTATATGGGTTAGGTGGAGCGGGAGGGAGAGAGAGAGAATATATTGTGCAGTATGTATTCATATATATCAGATATAGCCTCCTCTTTTAAGGATTTGAATAAACGTTACAACAATACTATTGCCAAGAAACTAGCATGGTCCTGTAGTAGCCCAGGAGTTAACTGAGTTGACCTTAATTTTATAGCCTTGTGAATTTTGACCCTCCCCCCCTCTCTTTAAATACAAAAGACAGTTTTGTGATTTTTCTCAGATTTCATCCTTGACACACAAGTCTGAACTTATTGTCCACTGAAAAATTCCAGGGAAGCCACAGTGAAAGTTTTCCATGAACAAGGAAGAACAGTTCTTTAGTGTACTTACATCACAGTTCAGTATACTCATGAGATTTCCTACAACAAAAGACTGATTCACATCAAGGCTGAAGACTATAACGTTTGAGTTTCTATGGTTTCAGTGGAAATTTAGGCTCCTTTCTGATATTGTTCATTGGACAGCCACATAGGAAAGTTCTGGATTATTATATAGCTGCCTGTAATGGATTTTTAACATATTATATCAAAAGGAAATTATAAACTTGTGTTTTAGGTTTCCTGTTAAAACTTATGTCTTAACAACATACTATTACATTGTAAAAAGCAACAGAGGGTCCCGTGGCACCTTTAAGACTAACAGATGTTAGTCTTAAAGGTGCCAC